>NC_092862.1:114185675-114314572 GCF_032062135.1 Pyxicephalus adspersus
GGGAGCCATCAGCATAGGACTCGAGAGAGAGTCTGGCCTAGTGCGCCTTCATGACCTCCCAAAATGGCCTAGTAGCCAAAAAAAGTTTGCTGACCCCTGATTTAGGGGTTCTGCAATAAATGATGGCATCAGTCAGTACACCATCACTTCTATGCCAATTTTCTATCAAATATTGTCAGCTTTTTTTTATTTCTTACTATCTCATTGTGTGTCTGCTACTCTTAAAGAAACAGATGTTGTTTGAGATATAATTTGCATTGAGAGGTGTAAGTTTTTGTAGAAAGCTAGTTTTTCTTTTTAAATTGTGGTGTGAAACACACGACTTAATTCGAGGTTTGAAACACATCAGGTTGCACAAAAATTTGAAGCTCAATAATCACAGGTAAACAGAACTAAACTTATTGGTGGGTGGTTAGCTTTTAATAATAATGATTCTGCAAAGCCATAATTACTAGGGACCCTTATACCCACAGCAGCAAAATAAACACTTTTTGACCTCCTACATTGTCCTATCTCCAAAAACCTTTGCTATATATGAAATGGCAATACGTTATTACCAAGTCAAATTGAATTATTTACACCAATTGTATTTTAAAATGCATTTATTAATGTTTAAATAATTTAATTAATTTGTTATAAGCTTTAATATCTCACTATGGTCTGTAATTTTCTTCTCACATGTCACTTTAACTCAGATAGGCACCAAGCATCTCAGCAGCCCGCCACTTCATGACTGCACCAAAGAACGCAGAAATAGAGGTCAAACATTTTTTATTTGTATTGAATCACATAACAGAAACCATAAGATCACTCCATTCTTATAGTTCTCTTTGTGTTAATGCATGAAATCTGTTTGTTTTCTCCTCGACTTGATGGACACATAGCAGCTGCTATTGATTTGTGCACTAGAGGTGAGAGCATCCAGAAACTAGAAAGGGAGTTTAGAAAATGAAAACAGTGGGAATGTAATTACATCCATCTGACAGGATGGCTAAGTGGGGGAGGCATGCCTGAAGGGGAAGGATAAGGGAAAATAGCTGAAAGTGCTTGGGCACTATTTAATCTTTTCCTTCTGTTGGCACGGCCACACAGATCATTGAAGTCGCACTTTGTACTGGGGGATAAATAATATACATAAAAATGAGGACAATAAGGTCACTCAACCAATAAGTATCCAGTCATTGTGTAACTGTTTAAGATTATGAAACAACAAAATCAAACTTTCCCCAATAGTTTATAAGCTAACACTATAGAAGAACCCCATCAGACTTCAAAGATACATTTCAAAAATAAATATGAAATAGCGGTTATCCATTTCTGATTTTTGCTTTCAAATGTTGTGCCGATGGCACAAAAAATATGTTCTAGAAAGTTTAGGTCAGTAGTAGGAAATGCCACCAAACTATGTGATTTCTATTTTTTTTAAATGCAAACAAGCCATTCCATATAGAATACAGAATAATCCAATAGTGACAGTTCAACAATCCACAAAATGATTGTATAGAAATCCAGACTCTCCTGCTATAATCTGATTTGTTTTAGCAAATTCTATCTTGAATAATTGTGCTCCTTTTTATCAATTAAGTATACAATTGAAAGTTTTTACTTATGTCTATTTTATAGATCCAATGAAAATACCAGTTGGTTCTAGCAAAACCCCCAGTGAATTTGTATGGTCTATGCACTCTGGAGTGTTTATGAGCTTTGTAAATAACAAAACTGCCTTCCCCATGTTTTGAAGATAGGGAAGGAAAAAGGTGATTTTGTAGTCCTAACCCAGTGTTTAAGCAGGATAATGCTGCTCCTCCATAGATACAGTGCAGTAAGTAAGTGTCATTACCCCAGGACAGGTTGTGTGTTATTGGCAGGATTACCAGATGAATTAGGAAAAATCCTAATGAAGACACAATATATAAAGACTAGAAACTGTAATATATGACATTTTTGTTCTTGGCTAAAAATATAGATAGTATTGCAACTGTCGGCCAGACTGCAATACCACCCACACCTAACTTTGTACAATTATTTGTAAATAAATTGAAGTTTTTCTTTGAGGCATAATTACACTTGGAATACAGCTGGAAACAACTGACTTCCCCTCCACGTTCTATATATTTATATCCACCAAAACCAACCTCAAATCAGCCAGCAATCTTGTGAATCTACCATAACTTCCATATAAAATATAGATTAGCCCTTTTATTTTATACTTATTATTATGTTGATATATGAAATGGTATTTGTGTTTTGTAGACTCAGAAGAAACTATATTGAAACTATCAGTATAACATTTGTTTAACAGCTTGATCTCTCTTCTTTGTTGCTTGAATGACCCACCAAATGTATTATTATTACAGCCCTCTGTTAAGATTTTGTTGCTTGTGTTAGAACCCAAGCAGGCATTGAATCACAAGCAGCAAAATGCAGTGGCATTGAAAATGTGCTCAATAACACAACATGCCAAAATAACGTGGTACAATATTGACTGAAATTACCCTTTAGCCATGCAAATGCAACACTGGTATAAAAAGATATAATATTACCATTTAATTTGTTATAGTCCCCCTAAATTTTTATAAAGCAAAGTTTTATTCATTTATTCAGTTCATTTGCTCTTTTAAAGTAGCTAGAATAGATAGAAAAGCAATTTTATTTTTAGATTTCAAAGGCATTTTAGCATGTTTAAATATGTCTGTAATATGTACCTTTACATGTATGTGTTTATTTTTTCTTAGCTTTCGCAGTTACCTCTACAGCTTGAGTTTTTGCTTTGTCTCTGTGTAGATTTACAAATAGAAGGAAATTGAAGCATGAAAAGTTACATAAATTGAACTTCAGTTAGTCTCAATATTTCACTTTGCTTTCCCTCTCTATTCTCTGATTCTGAGGGACTTTGCATATGCACATGGCAGCAATTATTTGAAATAATAAACCATGCCTGAGAACCTGAGCATTCATGGGCCAACAGATGTGTCAACCTACTTAACGGGATAGCAAAGTCATTTATTTCAATCAAGGTGATGCAGCACATAAAAATAAATAACTGAAGCTATAAGCACAAACAGGACTGCTAACATGTTGGAAATTGTTGCAACTATTGTGCCATTACACACCTGCCTGTTAAAAAAATGGGAGCAAATGGAATTGTAAAAGAAGCCTATAAACCTTATAAAGTGTATATCTAAATATCTATATATCTATATATAGCTAAAATATATGTACTGTATATGTAGTTCTAAGATTGCTTTGAAGTAATAACATCAGTAAATAAAAGCTGATACTTACAGCCGTACTGTTTACGTCCTGTAGATCTAAACAATGTGATAATAAAATACTATACAACTTTAATTTCACCTTCTTGTTACCCAGGAATGTATACTTTATGACCTCTGTAAATAATCTGCTGTTTAATTAACATGATTAAATTAGATCTGTGATTTGGGTACAAGATAGAATGCTATTATTCAGTAAAGATTTCTTAATTCCAAAGTGCATTAGCCTACGGGATCCAGTAAGAATACATCTTCTTCTGGTCTGAGTTCTAAAAAGAAATTCTAATTGGTCCTGTACGTTAATATAAATGCTTTGCCTAGCAATATTCTCAGCATAGCGCTATAAACTGTGTCCCGTGTGATTTTTTCTGTCATTTGCGACCACTATTTAATGTACAGCGATGTGTAATATGTTGGCCCTAAATAAATACAGCTTAATAATTATAATAATAATAATAACTAAAGCGAACCTGAACATATGTGCAAATTGCACTCCAAATTAATCAGTATACCAAGATATATAGGCAGCTGAAATATTTAAATCTTAACTTATCCTTTAAAAGGCAATATTGGCTTAAGCTTGGCTTCTGATCTTCCAAATAGTGTGATGGGCAATCTTACTAGGCTTGAGAGATCCGAAAGAGTTCAAGATTACCTATTACAGGATAGAGATATATAAATTATTTCATTATCTTGGAATGTAGATTGGTATGTGCTTCATCATATACTTAGTTTACACTTATCTGATTTGTGACTTGTTAGTAAGTTAGTAGGTTGGGTAGTTGTTTATTGGTCACACAATAGTAACCTACATCTCACATCACAATAACCTACATATATCACATCACAGCTATGTGTTTGAAGTTTATATGCATGGAGGCAAATGCAATTGAACTTTTGAAAAATTTTACTGCTGGGGAAGATGGAATTCCTTAACTATGCTGGCAGAATGCCCTTGTTTAAAAAACAACCAATAAATACAAGGTCATGCAGCTTCTTTTGGGATCTGTGATATCTTCATATCCCTTATATCCAGTGGTATTTTAAGTTTGTGGAAATAAATGGAACAATTTCTATTCGCTATTTATTTTGAACAGATGTGTGTGCTGCTGCATTCTAAAGCATGATGTATGGATCACCTTACTCTTACATTAGTTATCAGGAATTGTCACATGTTATAACACATTTTAAATGTTAAAATTATTTTTTGTGTATTAATTTACAATGACTATAAATTTTTTGCTAGCCATGGGTTTGTAACAAATCAGTAATATTTTGGCTTGGATTGGAATCACACCATTTCCATTTTGTTTAGAGAAAATCAATATGCTTTGACACATAATGGGCCTGATTTATTAAAGCTCTCCAAGCCTGGAGAAAATAGACTATTACGGAAGAATCTGGGTGATCTAGCAAACCTGAAAATGGATTTCTTGCTATTATTTGGCAAATGTTTTCAATCCTGGAACAGGTCCATTCCAGGTTTGCTGGATCACCCAGGTTCCCCTGAGATAGTCTATCTTCTCCAGTCTTACAGAGCTTTATTAAATCAGCCCCAATGAGGTAAATCATTATTTGCGGTGTTTCAATGCAGCATGTTTCATTTTCACCCTGAACACCCTGAACTACAGCAGCAGCACATTGGTGCAAACTTGTTCTGTTTGGAACAATGGGCTCATTTCTTGTGGTCCGTGTTAAGCAACAACGTTTAAACTCCAAGTACATATTTTAAATAGTCAGTTTAAATTAATAAAAAAATATAATTATTTACTTTTAAATGGTGCAATAAATCATTTCAATTTCATCTTTTAAAGTTCCTTAGAAGTGGTAAAAAGGGAGGAGCACCTTCTGGATTTACCAAGCCCTTTACTCCTCAAGAATCCGGCCAACCCCGTTCAAAATTACAAAATATAATTGGGGAGGGGAAAAAAGGGGAGTCCGCTTAATTCCATTGGTTTCCAGCACCCGGGAACACCTGCCCATTTTGTTCATATGTTTCCCTTTAAAATGTGATTTTTTTGCTGGTGGGGAAAAAACACCAACTTCGGCATTTTTCCATGGTTTTTTCCCATAGTTTTCTAATGCTTGTCTTTTAATCCCTTCACTACCTGATTATTGCAAACCATGTTCAGACCTGCCTCATCTCAATGTACTAATTCAATGATTGAATGTAAGATTTTATTAAGTGACAATTGTGCTAGTGCACTCACTCAGGAGACACAGCCTACACACCAAGCATCTTGAATGAGCCTAAATGTAAGCCAATGTGGTACAGCACTGCCATTTGTAGATATTAGAGATAGAAGCAGCTCAGAGACATGAAACTGCATTCTGTGGAACTGTGAAAACTCTTTGGGTCAATGAACTGGGCTGAGCTACATACTCCAAATTCATTGGAAGATTGGAAGATTTGGAACCAAAAACCCTGTAGATGACATTGGAGGATATATTACACCTGCTAAGTGTACAGTAGCAGTACCATGTTTGTTAAGTATATGGGGTTGATGTGCCAGGCACTGTGAACATTGATTTGTGGACAGTCTGGTCCTCTGCAGCATGGTGGTAAAACCTACGGTGGACGACTACGAGGGTTGTTAAGTACTCACCAAATAACAGCTGGCTTCTAAGAAGGAGGGTTCCGCAGAATCATACTGACTAAGTCCTGTGTACAGCTAGTGGTGACCTACAACCTACAATGGTGCCATAAATCCCATTGTCAAAGAATGGCACATTTGTAAGCAGTGCCCTGTTACAGGGACTGTCTTTAAAAAATGACAGCAGATAAACTTCCAGTGCCCTAACCTTACAACAGAATAGAATCCCTGTGCCTGCCCATTTTGCAGAACGGAGCACAGCAAAGCAGACCTCAAGGTTACCATTTTAAGGGGTAATTTTCAGACAGAACATCTTAGAAAGGAATGGGAGTATTGACTAACAGAATTATTTGGCACATAAAAAAGGAATTTTACCCTGCCTGAAATCATTAATCTATAACACTGGAGAATGCATTTTTTGTTGAGTTAGATCTTACACTTGTTTTTTACTCATTTTTGGGTGGTGAACCCAGAAATGACCTCAGGTTTTGCTATCACATTCATTTTTTACGATACAGGGTACCCTCAATCTTTGTCAAAAAACTTACAAATTTTACATACAATGAAAAAACAATGAAATAATAACATTAGTAATAAATAAACTGTTTATTTAAAGGTCTTTGTTCATACAAAGGATGTATTGTTACTCTATTTAACAGTAAAACACTTGAAAATTAATCAGGTAAGCGGTTAAGGTAAACATTTACGGTTATAGCTTTTCCTGGAGTGTTCAGTGTTAGGACGATCCCGCCAGATGATCCAACAATAGTCAGCCATCATATGTACATCTCATCTACCCTGATACCGTTCTTCCATGACCTTCAAATCTTTGTGGAATCGTTCACCTTGCTTATCATTGACTGCACCAAGGTTTTCCCAGATGATGGAAAGATGGCTATGCAGAAAATGTACCTTGATACTCATATTGCAACCAAGCATTTTGTAGCTCTGCAAGAGTTTCTGGACAATTTCTGTGTAATTATCTGTTCGTGTGTTTCCAAGAAAGTCCTTGACAATGGCTTTGAATGATAACCAAGCATTCTTGAGCTGCCGAATCTGTGGACCATCAAACACACCAGCCTTTTTTTTTCAAATGACAGGCTGGGAAATACCAAATTTAGGTACTTGAAACAGTCTCCTTCAGTTGGCAAATCTTTAAGGAACTGCTTCATCAGACCCAGTTTCATGTGCAGAGGAGGGAATATATTATTCTTTCTATCAACAAGTGGCTCATGTAGAATGTTTGGTTCACCTGGTTTTAGGGCAGATCTTGGAGGTCAATTCCTTTCCAACCAATGCCTCTCACCAGCTCTGCAGTCCCACGTGCACAGATAACAAGAAGATAACATGTGCTGACCAAGAAGGAAACATACTATTTTAAAGGCAACACAGATGACCCAATTGTGTTGGTAATATTGCCTTCTTTGATAGTCCCAAATCACGTGCCAAATCACTCAATTCATGCTCATCAAGTTTCTTACGAACGGACCTTACGAGTCCTCTTCAATTTCAAACTCTCCATCATTGTTGTCACCTAGTTCATCACCATAATAATCATATTCTTCAACAGAGGGTAGTGTAACCGGCACTTGTATTTCATCTTAATGAGCCACTGGGTGTATAGCCGATAGTAGACCAGGATACTCTATGTTACATTTATTTTTCTTGTTATGTCCTGAAGTTTTCACTATACAAAAGAAACATTCACTGAAATGATCTCCTGGCTCTCGCCAAACCATACGTATACCAACTGGCATCTTATCACATGTTCCCTTTGTCCACATGCGTAAACCCTCGACACACTGTTTGCACACCTTATGAAAGGCCCAAGACTTATCTTGATCACCAAGTTTAACATTGAAATATGCCAAATAGACACAACAATAGCCACTGATATATCAAAATGAATCAGGGTTGTTTAGGCATTTGTGACGAGAAACAGCAGAGCCAGAAATGATCTGAAATAAAGGAAATACGTGTGTAGGTAGAAAAATACATTTTGCTTATTCACTACGTAGAGCAGCGCACAACCTCTGACCACACTGTCTTGCGTGTAAATGAATAGCCTATACAAATTCATGCTACAGTAATCACATTATTATACAGGGCAGAGAAAAAACCTGACGTGATAGAAGAAAACTAACTGCACTTTCGGAATCAGCATACCTATTTTAGTGTAAATAAGCTTAAAAATTGAAGTCAACAAAAAATTTGTTCCAAATTGCTCCCCAGTGATTAGTTAGCCATTAAAAAGAATCAACTGCAATTACTTTTCAATTTGAAGCTATGTCTGAATTAGCCTGTGCACTGTGCGCTGGTCTGGTTGGTTCTAAGTCTTGGCATGCAGGAAAGGGAAGCTGAACTCAAGAAATGGTTTCGCTCTAGGTTAGAAAGAGCCTAGGAATATATATGTCTGCTAGGATCACCTAGAATGAATAAATTAGAAGCCAGAAATATATTAATAATTTTAAACTTTTTAACATTACAGAAACATTTTAAGCAGTGATAGGGATCACTTTGGGAGGAAATGTTTGCTTCCCATTTGCAGCACAGGGAATTATCAATCATCATTTACCCAGATTTATCTTTTCAGGAGGAGATGACTGCTGACAACCATTGCAATTCTTAACTATACTCCCAACCTTCCCTCATGTCCCTGCCCCTTCCTAAGAACACACCAGACAATAAAATGATTGTGGAGAAGCCACAGATTTATTGATTTTAACCTACGAATTATCCAACCAAACATTTTTTTTCAAACAAGTAACTATAACTTTGTGCATGTCACCATAGTTTCCACACAGGCCTTCGAGCAGTCTACATTCCCTCAGGACTTAAAGCCTAAACCATGTCAGCTGGCAAGGTACATAAAGCAAATAAAACTGTGACAACCTGTAAAAGTAAAGCAAATGGATAAAAGGGGTGGAAAACCACAATACGGAAGGAGGGTGGGAAGGTAGTCCACCCCCTTATTATAAACAATTTATTTACTCCACCATCATTTTCTTTAACCCTATCATTTTTTTTAAAAAATCCAACAACAGGATGTCCCAGGGTGGATACATGTAAATTATATCTGTATATCCTATACATGTTTTTAGCAGTCAAGGCTCCCTTTCCTAAAGGTCAAGAGGCTTCATTTCTGTGCCTAAGCACATCCACTTGACTGGTGCTTAAGATCAGTTTTTTTATCTTTTGCTGTATACTGTGACATCGATGCTTTGATTTATATAAATCAGTCATGTTATATTATTCACCTAGGTACATTGCAAAATGGAGTAGAACGATAATTTCATATTTGCTTTGCAAAAACCGTCCTTCAATTTTGCATCATTCTGCTGAACTCTGAGATTCTCTAGCTCAACTAATTAATGGCTTGTCTGGGGAAATAATCCTGGGTTTAATGTTCAGAAAGTAATAGCAGGCAGATACCCAATCTTGTTTTTATCCCATTATAATTCCTGCACTGCTCAATGACTTTCTAAATAGAGTGAAGAGTTTGCCAGACCAGGCGCAGGCAGCCCTGCTGCCCATATTACCAGCCATTAAACCCACAATTTGCAGATTTATCTCAGATGTTTTGCATTTTAAAATTCAATGGGGATTGAAAAGTCTGTGCTAATATCTGTTATGGCTAGTATGGAAATGTTATTTCTTCCATGCAATTACGGCAGACAAATAGAACTGTCTAAAGAGATGCATAATAATTCACGGTGTTACCCTGTTTGACTTATTAAATATAACAAATGCATTAGTATGTATATTTTTTTTTCCTTTAACAACTAATGCTGCGTATATATTTTAGTCTATAATGTATGTATGTAGATTAGACATCCACAACAGCTAGCAAAATCTGTCCCTTAAGCTGCGTACACACGGCAAATTTTTCTCGCCCGATAATCGGTATCGGCCAATTATCGGGCGAAAATCTGCCGTGTGTACAGTCGGTCGTCGTCCATCGTCCGACGACCGTCCTGGCGGATCCATGGACGATGGACGACGACCGATCCTAATGAAAGGGAAGGGGAGAGAGCGCAGCAGGGTGCCGCTCCGTCGCTCTCCCCCTCCCCTCTCCATAGAGCATGAACGGTGCTGTATGTACAGCATCGTTCATGCATTGTGCAGTCTTTTCTCGTTGGAAAGGATCGTGAAAGATCCTTTCCAACGACAAAAATTGCAGGTGTGTACGCAGCTTTAATAATGTTTATCTAAACCGTCAAAAAAATTGTAACTATTGAAGCTTACTAGTCCATATGTGTGGCTATTGCAATAATTTCAGTTTTCTCAGGCTGAGAGCATTTTTAGCAAGTACAGAAAATACTTGCTAGAATCCCAGTGCTGGAAGAAGAAGGAAAGTTTTTCCAGGTGATAGTATTTATTGGTTAACTAAATAACTTGTATAAAACAAATACGTATATAAATAAATGTATTGCCTGCAATGACTTACATTCTTCTCCTTATGTCTATAACAAACATGGTACAAAATATCACTTTCTGTGTCCATGTCACTTCCTGTGAGATGAAATGGAAGCATAAACTAATCCTATTTTATAAACTTTTAGTTCTATCTTTTCACAATGTAATGGAAGTTTAGCCTATTTGACAACTAAGACTTATTGCATAAATACAGCAGAGAAATAAATGAAATGTGTTAGTTACAACATTATCAGATGAAAATAAAGGTAATAAAAAAGTAGTGGCATAACTACAAAGCTACAGACCCCAATGCAGAATTTGTAACTGAGCTCCTCTTGCTGTAGCTCTGCACCCTGTCTATTCACAGTGCAGCTCAGACCCCTCAGTGACAGACCTCCATTGGTGCAGGACTCCTTGGGCACAGGCTCCCTCATTTTAGATCTCCTGAGTGACAGATGGACTCCTTTATTAATAGATCCCCCTCAATACAGCCTCCCCTCAGTGACAGACCCAATCAATGATAGACACCCCTTAGTGACAGGTGCCCAGAGTGCAGAACCTCTTCCTGCAGTGCAAATTTCCTCCACGGTGACCGACCACCCTCTTCAAGGACGAGGGCTGCAGATTCAGCCAGTAGTGGTAGACAAACAGCAGGTAAAGGAAACGTTCCACTATTCACCTTTCCTGCTGGGCTTTTCATTGCACAATTTTATCCATCAGATCTCAAAAGAAAAAGTCAGTAGTGACTTCTTCTAGCCGTCATTTTACAAGTGACAGCCAGGGGTGTAATGGGGCAGGCACGGGTGGGAACACCATGCCCTCAATTTTTAACGGAATGGGCACTCTTATTTCGCGAAGAATTCCTTGAGGTGCGCACACTCGCGGGGTCAGGAGAAGAACCCTGCTGGGGGTGGGGGGAGCACGTCGGCCAGAGGTGCAGATTACGTCTACCGTATGGAATTGAAGGCTCGGGGCGGTGGGCAGGTTCTCTCTCTGAACACAACTCGCCCACTCTCCCATTGCAGGCTCTGAGTATCTTGACATCACATAGACAGGGGTGACACATAGGCAGGGGTGTAGTGGGGTGAGCACATTACCATGGATAGTACTGTGCCCCCTCTTCTTTTTTTAAGACTATACCCCTGTTGACTGCCATGATTGTCTGTACTGCCACTGGCTACATCTGTGACCTACTTCTTCCAGTGACAAGGAGAGCCACTAGCGGCCCAGTTGACCAAGTATGACCTGTGCAACCCCTTATCCCAATCCATTGTAAAAAAAGCCTTAAAAACATTACCGATGTCTTGCCAGACCATAAATCTAGCTCGTCGTCATTATACACATATCAATTCTGTACTCAGTCTGTACAAATATTTCTCAAAAGTACAACTTACAAGGTGTCTGATTTTTTTTCTTATATCCGCAATATTCAAAATTTACTTTTCAATTATAGTTACCGGTCAAAAGGACCACCATGGCCTGCAGTTATTTGGTTAACAAAATTGAGATGAAGCTCAGTGTGAGCAAACGGCATAATTCTCATAGTTTGGATCTGCCCTTAATGTTCCCTATAACAAAGCAAATCTTCACTTTCTGAATTGAGGCCCGCTTTAGGCAAATATTGTACACAGTAAAAAAACAAACAACAAACAAGCAATGAGAGCAAAAGTGAATTTATACTAAAAAGAGGAGCATGTGTTTCTGCAGATGATCAATGAGGGTAAAGATTTATTAACAAAAAAGCAGAAAACAGTGGTCAGAGAACCTTGTACAGAGCAAGGAGAAAGTTATAATTTACATTTAATTTGCCAAAAAAATAAATGAAAATAATCTGCTCTTCTGGATCAAAAGCTAACTAATTACTATAAGATGAGGAAGGAATATGTCTAAGCTTTTGTTGAAGATCATTTGCTATCTTAGTAAGGGGATCTTGGGTAAATGAGCTGTTTGAAGCCATGCAGCAGATGGCCCATAGCCCATAAAAATGAAGATCATTGATTATGTAATAGGAGATAAAACAGAGTGCCGTGGCAACTGGCAAGACGTATCAAAAAGCTATACAGAGAAATATGGAAGAGGACCTTGAAGCACAGTTTGTGATGAATGACACTTTTTAAAAATAATTCAGTAAGCTAAAATAAAAAATAAAAAAACAACATAACAGATCAGTGAAATTTCAAGAACAAAGACATGGTGCCTGGAAATCTGCAATGAAATTAACAATTTATGACTTCTCTGGATTGTAGCTTGATGGTTTATTTAATAAAGAAAATTGACAGTAAAATTAAAGTTAGTGGCTTTCCAGTAATTTCAATGCTGCCTGCAAGGACTTTTGAGAAATTCAGATGTCATCCATATTAGTAGAATATGTAGTGTAATTCATCAGTGTATCATAATCACATATCAAACTACCAGGATGACCAAGCATTTGTAAAAAAAGATCTAAAATACATTTTGTCTTATATTTCATAATTCATATTCATCTGTTGCCTATCTGTCTCAGAGCTTCTTGCCAAACTGCTGTAAGAAAATAAATAACAGGAATAATCATTGCAAGCGATCGGAATTCAGCTAAACACAGTGAAATCAGTGATGGATTTTTATTGGTTGCAATCTTCATATAACTCAATATGACTGGGTGATCTAAGCTAGAAAGTTATTGCCCAATACCTGTCCCACTTTCAAAAGAATCACTATGGGCTCCATTTGTCAAACAGTGAATCTGCCATTCCCTCAAACATTCCCTGGTAGAGGATCAATTACTGCCATTGAAACACACGAATCTGGAAATTCTCCACCAGCGAATGTTTCAGGGAATGTCTGATTATCTGCTTTTTAAATAAAGCCCTATGAGTGAGCATTCCATAAAAAGTCAAGATGAAGGGCTACAAAAAATATGAGTGGGTACCCATGATAGGAAATGATATATGAACAGACATGATATAATGGCAGACATGCAATAATTGTTGGTAGAAATGAGCGATGGTGATCGGTTTGACAGATCACTACACCACATGGTTGGACAGCTTTACAGGTGCTGGATTGTGTCTGCACATAGCTTTACCCCTCTAGACACAAACACAATAAATTCATTAAAACTGGATGAGTTTGGTGAAACCAAGGAAAAGATTTTACACAGACAAAAATATTTTCAAGATGTTCAGTTCTGGTTTTATTTTTACACATGAAATTTTAAAACAAATGACAATATTTCCCATTTTACAGGGCATGTAGTACCTATGAAGTTTGAATCCACCTTCTCGTACCCACTTGGCCCACTTTCACTTGGAGAGCCAATCATTCTGTGTGTTTTGTTATTATTTTATACTTACTTTTTACAAATGTATGGGGGATGCTTACATTACCCCACTATGACCTTTCTCCGGACGTTCTAATTGATTGTATGCTCTTCTGAGCAGGGTCTTCTCCTCCTTCTATATTACTGTCTGTATTGGTTTGTCATATACAACCCCTATTTAACTTACAGCACGGTGTAATACGTAGACGCTATACAAATACTGTTTATTATTATTATTATTACTATTAATATTAATAATAATATTAATGCATAGAGTCTCCCTGATGTCATTAAACAGGTCCAAACAGTAGAGCTAGAGTATCTATTGATGTTCGTGGTAAATATTATAATTTGTTGTAAACTTTCTTGTGTATGTATGCAAACTAGGACCAGACATCCTAATATTTTCAAAAAAATGTTATGCGTGCACAACCCTTTTCCATTATGTAAATTGGTAGTAACTTTACTTGCTAATCTATTCTGTTTCTTTTTAGTAGCATGGCCAGTGGTTTTGCCAAACTCAATCTATCTCAATGAGTTTGTATCAAGAGGAGTAAAGATCCAACATTGGTAAAACTGGTAAAAGTGAGCCATCCAACTTTGCATTATATGTACATATGAATTTCTTCACCTTGTTTTTATGGAAACTATATTTAACTCGCAGACCACCATCCTTTAAGAAACTGTTCGGTGTAACCAAATCTAGATCAATGAAGAGAAAGTTATCTCGGACACCAACATAGCCGTAACAAGCCATAACCAATCCATCAGGGAAGGTAGATTTTTTTTGCATTGATGAATGGATGTTTTGCAAGCAGTACATTATGCTTTGATATTATATGACTCTCATTTATTGATTTGTGGTTATCTTTAGGTACGTTCTATGCTATCTTTGTCAATGGGTACAGCAGTTTCCCAGCTTTTCAAATGAAGAATGAATCATGTTGTTGTGTTAAGATTTATGACCAAACATTTGATACCCTTTTCTACTTTGACAGAAAGAATAGAATGCTACTGACCATATAAACAACTTATGGATCAAATTGTGGCCACACACACATCAATTTTGTTAAATTTCTATTAGATTTAATTATATCTGGAAATACATTTTTTTACGTTGCCACACAGCATTTGATGTTTTGAATTTGTAATTTTACAGTAAAAATTAGGATACCTTTCAAATAAAAACATTATTAAATTTATTAATACACTCCAACTAAACCAATAGAAAAATTCCAACCAGACCAAGCCATTATTAAGAGAAACAAATTTATTTAATGCATGCCCTACCATTATTTCTGTGTTGCTGACAAACACCTTCAGCCAGCACACCGCAATGCACACGCATTTAATAACGTACAGAGCCACTAATATGTATGCAGCTCCCAAGGCATGCCAGGCAAAGCTCTGTAACTTTAGGCTAGGGGCCCAGCAGATTTACTCAAGATAATATAATTGCAAAGTTTAATTTTCATGGTTTATCTAATTAAAAAAAAGATTGTTTTACTATTTTCATTGACAGATTATATATTAACAGGGAGATTTGCATAACACTTTGACTTACTTTTAGAAGTGCAAGAGTTTCTAAACTGATTACATTTTCCATAATGACATCAGTTGATCATGTTAAACTGGGCTCTGTAAAAGTCTGGGCCTGTGATTTATGTGAAGCTTTTAAGAGTTTGTAAAGGTTAACTTGATGGTTTGCAGTATTTCCATTCAATATCTATTATTCTGGTTTTCTACATTTATTATGTTTTTATGATAATTGTTTTTTTTGGATGTGTTCACCTGCTCATGTAGTGTATTTAACAATAAGCATAATAATTGATAGTGTTACAGACACCATAACATCAGCTGTAACACCAATCCATTAATTAACAATGAGTTTTCTTTATTTGCATTGTTGCATTTAGTGTAGTTATAATTTTGTTTTACACAAGCGATAACTGCTAAATAAAACTTTTATTTTTTAGTATATGAAGTAGATTAACATTTATTTGAAGAAAGTTTATAACCTTTACAAAGTTGTTACTGTAGACTATATCTTTTTTGATCTGGATTCCTTGGACCCTGTATCTGTAGCTTTTACTTAAAATACGATTTTTAATTACATCTTAATTATGCTTTATGCATAGCACCACACATTCTCTTGGAGCTGCTTAGGTTGCAGTATTTATAGGAGCAGGACCGGCCCAAAGGTCTTTCTATATTCTTTGACCAGTCCGGTATGTCTATGGACCCAGACATAAGATGATCAGGCCATGCATTCTAGCAGCTACCAAAACTTGTCCATTATTATGTCTAGAAAGATACAACAATGGGATTCTGCCTCCAGGCATCACTATTCTGTAGGTACATCTGTGTCTGCATATACCTGTTTACAATATATTGTGAAAATCAGGTTTGATGTTTGATCTAAGCAAAACTTTGACAATGGTTTTTAAGGCTATGTACACGTCCAAAGATTATTGTCCAATACGAATGGATCCATAACCGATCGGGAATGACCACTATACAAAGCAAGGGAGGATAGCATTGTGAGGTTCCACTCGTTTGTCTTTCCCCTTCCCTCTTTATAGAACAGAACCTGTGCTGTATGTACAGAGCTTATATTTCATCTGACGCTCCCATTTTTCATGCGTATGCAGCTTTGGACTTGTAAGTGGTTAATTATTAACTTCTTGGGCCACATGTACCTCCCTGGCCTGGAGCCCAAACACTGCAGCTGAAAATTTGAATCACAGCTCATAGGGAGATCCAAAGGAATAGATAAGAAAAAAAATGTATTTTATTCAAATTTGATAACCAACATGATTTTGGGGGATTTTGGAACCATGTAAAACTGAGACATCAAATAGATGGAGTTGAACTTTTACTTTTTGAACTCAATAATTAATCTTCCTGCTAAACAAAAAAACGTATTAAACATTGACAGCTGTAATTGACTCCATTTTAATAAATAACACAGTTTGGCTACTTTGTATTCTTAGCCTAACAAAGAATATTCCTGTTATTGTATCAGATGATTTTGCACTTATAATTTTCAAGCATTAACCTTAAGTCTAGGACATTTCCAAAAGCAAAGTCAAATTATCATTTCTCCTGAGAGGTATCATTTGTACTGCAGCTGGTTCTAAAAACTGTAATATAATAACTCAGCCTGTTCTAGATGGAATAATCACTTAGGACAAATCAGTTGGGTAACTCAACATTACAAATATTAACAAGGATATAGACATCAAAAGTGCTCATAACTATTTATGGTTCTGGATGGAAAGCTTGATTGAAGGGAGTCTGGAGACTTATTGCTGCTGACTTGATTTCACTTGTGATAAGAAAAGATGAACTAAAGCTACATACATATGATATGCTATTCTTCCCCAAGACAAACAGATGTGATTGAATTGGGAAAATTTTAGCATGTGTTTAGTGGTCCCACAAAATCAATAATCAATCTATCCTGGTTGATCAATGAATGACCTACGAGGGGATGACCTCTGTATTTTAGGGTACAGTAGGGTACCACTTGCTCACCCCCCCTCCCTAGAACAGAATGGGACTGTGTGTACATTGCTAGTTCACTTGCCTGTCACTGGAAACAATTCCAGAGATCGTTTCCAGTGACATAAATCTAGCATATGTACAGTACAGTGCCTAACTCTGATTTCTCCGAATATTTTCTAGTAACCCCAAAAAGTAAAAAACACCAATTCGAAAATAATTCAAGATGACTAAAATCCTTTAGTATGTAAGGTCACTTTACATAAATATTTTGTTTGGGTGTTAGTAAATTAGCAGTGATGCACCTCATATTACATTTCAGGCTGCCCTATGGAAAGAGCCTCAGATATTTAGCACCCTTCCTCCAACAGGCTTTTTCAGGCAGCTGCAATCAGTTTGGTTCTTTTGTAAACCTTATGACTTTGACAGGGAAAAGGTTATATTGTAAAGACATTGGGCCTGATTTATCAAAGCTCTTGAAGACTGGAAAAGATAGATCATCATCAGCCTGGGTGATTCAGGAAACCTAGAATAGATCTGGTCCAGGATTGAAAACATTAAGTGTTGGCTGGATCACTCAGGTTCACCTACGATAGTCAATCTTCTCCAGTCTTGGAAAGCTTTAATAAATCAGACCCATAACAAATAGTCCCACCTTAAACTTTTCCTATTTAAAACATACAGCTTGAAAAAGAGGACAGCAATTTCATGTGCCTCTTTCTATATTAAACCAGACCCCACGTCTTCCCCCATATTGGTAGTCCTAATTCTTTGAGACAGGGCCAGGTCCCAACATCCAATCCCCCCAAAAATATATGTTGCACCATTTTATAGGCTTACAGACACCCACCACCTTATCAAGTCGAATAACTACATGGGTATACTAGTACCCTTTACCCATTCTGAATGTAAATGAAAACAGCACGCACGCAAGCTGTAGATAAAATCCTTTATTGAAATAAAAATAAAAAAACATACATAAATATGTTTTTAAGCAAATAAAGTTTATTTATGCCATGTCTTGTCATCTATCAATGTTTATCTATGTCAGTCTTGATCACCCGATGACAGCGTATACACACCTCAACCTGTTGCCAAAAGAGTTGAACATGTCCCTGGTCCTTGGGGTTTGTTATTAAGAAGTTGGATTGCTTCAGTATACAGCTGGAATATTATGGTTTTGGAAGACAGTGATAGTACAATTACTAGAATTCTGGATATCAAAATTGATGTATGAAAACACCATGTGCACCATGGGTGAAATAATAAGAAAAACAGTGAGAATGCAAGGCAGTGGGATGGAATATTTTGGACTTTATTTAAAAAACAGGGAATCAGACATTTCCTCAAACATTCTCCTAGGGAAATCCTCCAGGTCCTCCAGATCACACTTCAGACAGCACTTTTGAGTTCTATTGAAGGGGATTCTTTGGGAACCTTAAAATTATTTTGATCTTCTCTTTATATCATTTTTTTTTTTTTTTTTTTTAAATATTTATAGCAGCATGGTGGCTCTGTAGTTAGTGCTCTGGCCTTTGAAGTGCTGGTCCCAGGTTCGAATCTCAACCAAGACACTATCTGCATGGAGTTTGCAGGTTCTCCCTCTGTTGCATGGGTTTCCTCCCAAAAACCATGCAGCTAGGTTAATTGTCTTCCCCCAAAATTGACCTTAGACTGTATTGAAGACATATGACTGAGGTAGGCACATTAGATTGTGAGCCCCTTTGAGGCACATCTAGAGACATTACTATGGACTTTGTACAGTGCTGAGTAATATGATGGTGCTATAAAAATACAGTGTAAAAATAAAAATATACACAACAATCATGTATTGCCTGTGACAGTAAGCCCAGCAAATTTGTTAATAAATATTGAAACACATTAACTGCTACAGGCACAAAGAAAGAACCAAACCACTGGTTTGCCAACATTGCAAAGCATTAGCAGCCTGCTAAGACTACTTTAACACTTTGGATTAGTTTAAAAAATCCAGTGGTTAGCCTGAAAGCCAAAAATATATTACATTTTTTTCTGTTCTCCTTCAAAAGTAAAATTCATCTGTTGAAACACTTTAGCACGTTCTTTCTGTTTGCTGGGCTTTCCCATAAAAGCTTGTTAACTGATAACTTAGTGGAGTTAAATAAACCACTTAACAGGTTTCACTTGTTAAGCTCTTAAAAATACACTTGTAAAAAAATTACTATTTAGGAAGAAAAGGGTTTTGCCCATTTATATATATTTTTTTTTACGCCTTTGACTAGTTTTGCATGTAGCATTTCATCAGAATATTCCATCAGAATGATGTCATTATTTTTTTACTTTGCCTTCTTAAGCCTGTTTAATATGATTTTGACTTTTTCCCAAAACTGAAGGCAAACATTAGTGTTTGATGAAAGCTCGATCGTTTTTCTCCTCCCCTGGTAGCTGTTTGTTAAAGTCTGCCATGCAGAAGCAGTCAAACTAGGAAAGTGATGTTATTTCAGCAAAGCCAGAGACCGTCTTTTCCTGTAAATATTAGTACATCCTGCTAGCAATGTTAAGATTTGCCAGCCATCCTGTCATCTGAACAGACCCAGCTCTGACTGTAGCCAACAATCTGTCAGGTGTTGAGCACATTACATCAGAAGGTTGGCCTGGCTTAAGCCTCGGGTTTAGCTTTTCTTATTTTTTTTTACATCTCCTTTTGTGTCAACATATTTTATGGGTGCTGGCTTCTGTCACACTCCAAAATAATTAGGGACTACACAAACATTATATTCAAAGTTTTGGGGAAGGTTGTATTTGTAACTAGGTGCCATTTAAGATGGGGAAAGTTTGCGAGCTGACATCACGGCAAATAGTCACAAAGCAACAACACATCACCATATGGGTGTGCAGCAGAAAATATTCATCAGAGCTGTGGAAGGCTGGGTAGGATTTAGGGCGGAAATGTGTTTAAGACAGTGATTCCCATAGCTCCCTGCAGAAAAAGCAGCCAATGGGGAAAAGATCCAGGGGACCTTTACCAAATACCCAGTAGCATATATTTAGATTTATATACAAATAATAGTTATGATATTTGATTTGGAACAAATAACAGTCTAAGTGGTTAGTGCTTTGGAAAGTTTGACTATAATTATGTTGCAGAAAAGTAATTAGATGCTATTTATATCCTTTGTTTAAGACTTTGTTACTTTTTTCTTTTTTTGTATGCTAACCTGGAAACCATCAAATATGACAAACTGACATCCTGACACTAAATAGGCTTGAGGATACTATGGGGGCAACATTGAGGGTTCATTGGGTCCCTGTCCTTGTCCTGTGGCTTTTGATATATACAGCATGTATTGTCAGTCACTGGACATAAATACATGCAAAGCAAGAATGTGTAGGACATATAAAAGCCTCTGTTAGATTCACAATACCATTCTTGTAAAAACTAAGGGTCTGCAGAAATCAAAAGACCTTGCCATATGTCAGGTGAGCCAGTATGATGTAATTATCTGTGGCTGGGTAAGTGTTCCTTGCTACTAAGGACTATTTTTTCAAACTTACATAAAGAAAGTGCACTTAGTAAGGCTAAAAACAGGATTTCAATGCCACAAGATAAAATTGCTGAGCACTTAATCGGCTTCATGACTCTGTAGTAAAGCAATATAGTATACGTATAGAAAGAAAAAAATACCCCCCCCCCCGAGTTTTCTGCACTTACACAAGTTACTCTTTCATAATTTTGCTACTAAAATCTTTGAAAAGTGTTTTGTGGATATGTTTTCTAAGAATATTATTGTAAATATATTTTTTTATTAGAAAGTCAAGTTTGAAATACCAAAATTTCATAGGTGCAGCCCTCAGCAGAAGCAATGTGGGGCACAAAAGACATAATGCATACACCCATGAATATTCGGTCTTAATTTGGCCTACTGTTTACTCTGTGTTTGCGCGGCTTAGCGGAAGTGCATGGCTGTGTCCTATAAAAAAATATTCTGGGTTTGTCTTCATATGTTACATTTCTTTCTATTATTCTTTTTAACCCTATTCTTTTTCATTTTTTTTCCTTCATTTTATGAAATATTATCATAATAATATTATATATCCCATAAATTGTAGAATTTCTCTAAAAATAATAAAACAAGAAAGGAATACAATTATGAAATATTTTTATTGTATGTAAATAACAATAAAATTGAAATTTTATTTTGAAATGCTCACTCATTTATTCATTAATTTTTATTTCTAAATAAACAAATACCATTTTGTTTGAAAAATGTAAAATGTTGTTATACAATAATTAATTTATTTTTTATATATTTAAATATTAATAGATATTTGGTGTTCTTTGCCCTTTTTACCTAAATTGAATAAGGAATATAATATGTTTCTTCTGAAAATGCTAGAGAACAAAATAAAAGCATTCTGAAGAATTTATTCAATTACTTTTATTCATTTGTCAGCATGATATAATGTCTCCCAATAGATCATTCTGAAAAATCACGAAATGTTCTGCACGTTAAGAGCAGACTATGTGCTAATACATGTGGTATGATAGAGCACAGATGTGCCTATGCTGCCATTGCTAAATATGATGTGTTTTGTGAAAAATGCTCACAGGGATTTTTTTTCAAACATTCTTGGACATGCTTTTGATAAAATGTATTTTGTAAAGTGAGTTAATTAGATTAATATGATAGCTCCTGTACTTTATGAATTACTTCAGATGGCAGCCCCATTCAATGCCAAACTGTTGTCATGGCTCAACAAGGCACTCCAGTGGAGACGTGCACGGGGCGCAGGGTCTAAGCCAGGGGTCGGCAAAGTTTTATGGCCACTAGGCCATTTATGGGGTGGGCGGGAGAACACTAGGCCGGACACGCCCTAATGGTTCCCTCCACCACCAGGGAACGCCCCCTGAAGTGAAATCGCTCTCCTCCGTATGCATTGCAGAGGTGAGGGATTTACCTTCAGGGAGGTTTTAAGTGTAAGGGGGCGGCACCGGAGCTTCGGCGGCTCCGGCTCCAGTAGTTCCTTTATGTCCCCTGGCCGATCCACCGGCTCCGGAGCCACAAGTTGCCGGCCGGAATTAGGCCAGATCGGCCGGGGGGCGTTAGGCCGGAACGAACTACCGGCTAGGCCGTATATGGCCCAAAGGCCAGAGTTTGCCGACCCCTGGTCTAAGCAGTAGCTCGGTCTTCTCCAGAGCCTTTAGGGGTGAGGTTGTTGTGCGGCAAGCTGCTGCCAGATTGCAGCCCCCGTGCCCACCAAGGCAGGTGACTGCTAACTAGCAAGAACAGAAACAGAGTGCCAGAGCGAAATCCAAAAAATAGTCGAACAGGCCAAAGGTCAGGGCAGGCAGCAATCAAGAGTCGTCATGTGAGCCGCAGACACCAAACCCACCAGAAGAGGGAGTTGGTGGTGATGAGACAGTCTCAGGTGTTGTTCACATCCCTGCCAGTAGATTAAGTGCGTGTGCGGAACACTCTAGTCCTCTGAGGCAAGAATCACATGACCTGGAAGTGTGTAGAGAGTTGGATCCTTAAATCAGTAGTTGCCAACCTTTTTGGTCCCGCGGACCACTAAAATGACTGGCTCCTGATCATACATGCACGGGGAGCTGGGTGTCGCTCAAAGGGGGAGAAACCTCCCCCATAGTGATGTCATTATGGCATAACCCTGCCCACTTCCCATTGCAGGTCTGAGTCTGCAATGGGAGAGTGGGTGGGTTGTGTCCAGGGACACAGGCTGCCCACCTCCCAGAGCCTAGGAACTGTACAGGGGACATGGTCTGCGGCACTGGCCGGTGCGTCCCCCCAGCGGGGTCCTTCTTCTGACCCCACTGGGGGGTGCACCCGCCAGAGTTAGTGACCGCTGCCTTAAATAAATTTTCAGCTCTTCAGGGAACCCCTATTATAATTACTATATCCACACAAACTGCTCATTACTCAAGGAACCCCTAGCAACCTCTGGAGGATCCCTAGAGTTCTATGGAACCCTGGTTGAAAAACATTGCTCCCAACATTGCTCTTCAGCATTCAGAAGACTTTTGGTACCTAATTAACATTCCAAAGGGGGGCACAGGGGTTGATTTTCTAAAGGCGTTAAGGCAGTTCACTTACCAAAGAGAATTATTACTCTGCAAGAGATAAATTTAATTAGCTTAGCGAACAGGCTGAATCTATGTTGAGTTCAGTCATCCAATCATTTGCAAGCAAAAATTTTTTTTTCAGGTTTTCTTGCGTGTGATTGGGTATTGGGTTTGTATGCAAAGTGAACATTCACTAAATGCATCAAGCTAAGCCCTTGAATTAACCCCTGCAAAAGTATAATTCATTCTGTTAAGTGAAGAGTGTAAACTTCTCTAGCAAATCAACTCCAACATTCTTTTTCTCTGGTTAAAGTTTTAAGGTTTAGGATATTTACTTAGATCCAATCTGTTAATTAGTTGGATTTAGATACTAATTAAAGTGGAACTCAACCCAATTTGCCTTGTTCCATCCTGGGAACTGCCATCTTTTTCCTTTCATTGGTCTGATTTTCAGCCATCTTCCTCGGCTTCCTATGCTAAGTTGAGCATGCATAGCTCAGCAATTTTGACAGATGATGACAGCGATCAGGCAGGTAACAATAATGCAAAAGGGATATTGCCTGTCCTTTTCTGCAATAAATCGCTATCCTGTTGCAATTGTGCAGTTCCACTGTAAATCAAGTATCCCCCCCAATGTACTGCACCTAAACCCTAGCAAATCTCTTCTCTTTTTTGCTCTGTTTATGCCCACTAAATATATCTGCCTACACAAGCCTGTAACTTTTTGTGCTCTCTACTGTAAAGAAATCTTAAACGTTGTTATGAGCCCTGCCAAGTTATTCTCTTTGAACTACATAACACCTCTATGCTGTATTATCAAGAAAAAAGGAGAGGAAGAAGTTAGGTGCTTCTTTCAGATTCAGATTAGTACCAGAAATTTTGCTTGCAGGCTCACCAGGTAACATTTTAAAAAATGCAGTCCCCAGATCAAAGGACTGCAAAGCTGCAATGTATTACATTTATGTTTCTGAATTTACATATGCTTTAGGCACAGTTGTAATATTTGCTGCATAGTATTATCACTGATTGGGAAATTTGCATGTTGTGATTATCCTTTGCATCCCCAATAAATTATTTAAAAATGCCCGTAATTAGAAAAAAAGGAGAAAAAAGAGATTTTCCTTTTCTTTTGTTCTGCAGCTTATGGTAAAATAGTTTTATAAGCAATTTACCTTTTTATATGTGTGTTAAAAAATACCTTTTATTTAACAGTAAGGGAATATATTCACAGCCAATGACATGTCCATTAACAGCCTTCAACAAATAAATATGAAAATATTCCACGCTTTATCAGTCTGTAGAGAAAGTAAGTTGTTACAGACCCCCTTCGAATCCCATGACCTATGCCCACTTATTGTTGACAGAAATGTTTCTTTGCAATGCATGTTATGGCAATGATATGCCGGTAACCATATGGCAGGATTGTCCTGTGGGTAAGTTTGTTATTAACAACTCACAGCTGGAGCTGCAATAGCTTCATAACACTCTGACACATCACTAATTGAACGGGACACCCGTCAGAACAGTACAGGATGTGGTAAGTGGCCTTTGCAAATTGCTTAAAGAACAAATGCTAAGCTGGTCAGAGAACACCAGTTTCACATTAGTAAGCTTGGCATGTAGATATACATAAAATGCAAATGATCTAACATTGTGCATTTAATGATGTGTTCCATCTTGAAATATACTCCAAACAGATCTGCAGTCTTAAAAGGGAAATTTGTAGATAAATGTATAGGAAGAATCTAAAAAAGGGCATCATAATTTTTTTTTTCAATTCTTAATATTGATCAGGGATTGCATTTAAAATGCAAGAATACACAAAATCTAAGGTATGTTTTAATTAAAGCTAAAATACTGGATCAGCTGATATTTCCTAACTACAAAAACCATGTGTATTCTTACTTGAATTTTGTTCTTGTGTATTTCTTCCAGATCTGTGTAGTAATCTAGCATGAAACAATTTGTATGTTATACTTTTGTGCTAAAGTTTTCCATAATAAACCAGTCTTCGATGTTCTTTTTTCGCAGGGTGATTGGTTTTACATCCACCCCCTGTAGTTTTCTGAAGGCAGCCTGTATTAGGGGGACCTGCTATGACCCTCCCACAGCTCTGTTCTCTACAACATAGTAATGATGTGTCCCCATGAAGTGTACAAGATAATGTCTACGTTTGTAAATTTGGTGTGTACAAAGTTGCTTTATAATCTTTGTGGATATTGATAAAAATGGTTTTGTCATAAATAAATGACTTTACAGTGCTTTATACCGGTGGTTGCCAACCTTTTCGGACCTACCGACCGCTGATTGGACGGACTCTGGACCACGAATGACGTGTGTTATTCAAAGGGGTAAAAACTTCTCCCAGAGTGATGTCATGAAACCAGAACCCGCCCACTCTCCCATCACGGGTCTGAGCCCGCAATGGGAGAGTAGTCGGGTTGTGTCCAGAGACACAATCCGCTCACCACCCTGAGCCTACAAGCCGTTAGGGAGACACAGTCCGCGGAACTAGCCAGAGCTGCAGACCACCAGAATTTTCTTGTGGACCACCAGTTGGTGACCGCTGTATTATACTAAGTAAAATCATACCTTTTCCTTTTTTTTAAATTCATCCTGCAGTTGTTAAATAATCAGAAGTTTTGTTGAGGCAGGTATAAGTCTGTATTGGCTAGCTGCATGCCAGGGATTTATAAAGCAAGGCTAAACCAAAGAATTTAAAAACTGCAACCAGGCAGGTCCTTTATTGCAGAAGGGACAGATGTTCATGCTACAATAAAATATCCTTACCTGCTTGATCACAATTTTTCATATGCACTCATTTTTCCCCATTCTGTCATGGGTGTATCATTGTCTTTGTTCACCGCTTTCTGGTTTTGATTTTTGGCCATCTAGATTGGTCAGGCTATGGTGACATAACTCCTGCGCAGATACATGGCATCCTACACTGAGCTGCACATGCACAGATGAAGATAGTGATCAGACAGGTAAGAATGTTTTACAGCAAAAGGGACGTTGCATGTCCCATTCTACAAAGAAGAAACATGCTTGATCACTCATTTTAAAAGTGGAACTTTAGCCTTATTGTGCAATGCCAGACAAAACTTTTTCTTCTATCATTTTGGAGAGCAGTTAAGGGTTAAAACATCTATCAGTTTTTTTACTATAATTTATGTTCAATAATTCCTGTGCCCAAAGGGAAAAAGAAGTGGAAATAACCAGTTTATGGGGTAATTACACCTCAAACAGTTATTAAAGAAATATGTTTCTTTTTAGAACATTATTATTATTACAATTATTATTATTATTGAAGTTTGCAGGTTCTCCTCGTGTTTGCGTGGTTTCCTCTGGGTGCTGCAGTTTCCTCCTACATTCAAAAAACATGCAGTTAGGTTAATTGGCTTCCCCCCAAAATTGACCTTGGACTTTATTTAGACATGACTGAGGGAGGGACATTAGATTGTGAGCTCCTTTGAGAGACAGCTAGTGACATGACTATGGACTATTGGCACTGCATAATATGTTGGCGGTATATAATGTGTAATTATATTATTATTATTATTATTATTATTAATAATAATAATAATAATAATAATAATAATAATAGTGAACTGTATTTGTATATTGCCAACATATTATGCAGTGCTGTACATTAAATAGAAGTTGCAAATCCTAGACAGATACAAGGAATCTTGTTCAGGCCAAAGTTCATCTCCTCAGAAAGAGGAGAGGACCCTGCCTATTTACTCTTATTTATATGTAAAATTATGAATTCTTTTCCACATTCATTTACCATGTTTACAATGTTTTATAGGATAAACAGTAAGGGTAGATTTCCCCAGTAGGGATTTGACCAGACTTTCAAAATCATAACCAGTTTTTTGAGGTACCACTAATTGCTTCAAGGGATGCTAAGAGTTTGGGTATACTTTATAAACAATTAACTAGAAGCTTAACCATAGAAAAAAATCACAAAGAACTTTAACATATATATTTGTGTATAAATGGCACATCTCTTGATGTTATTATGTGCAGTAACTGAAATCACTTGGTGAAGGTATATTACTAATATATTACTACTACTGAAGTAAATCATACATCATGGGAATTCAAGTTGATTTCTCTACCTTTTGATTTAGGTTTCAGTATTTGTATCAGTTCTGCCTAGAAGTGATTGAGCAGCCATTTGACAGCCATTTTACAGAAAGAGCTTTTGCATGTCCTCGTATTTCCAAAGCTTGCCCACACCTTCCTGGACTTTCTTATTGGTCAGTGTGGTAGCACTTAATTGTGATAAGCCAATAGGAATGGGAGGGGATGAAACTCAACACGCTCCGACACTACCCAATAATGTCAGAGTTTTCCAATCAGAAATTGGCTGAATGGCTCAAAACATTGCACATATTTGTGTTACATCCTCCCCTTTCAATCCAATCTCTTTCTTTAGAATTTTAAAGTTTTTGGAACACATGATAAATAGGATATGTTTACTTCCGACTGAGATTTATTATCTGATCAAGGAACAAAAAAATCAGATGGCAATGATCAGTTGGAAGTGAGGTTACCTCCAATTCAGTTCTTTTCAAAGCTTGCTGACTTTACAACCAGGTATTTTATCTCTGTGGTTTCCTTTGATGATCTAATTGCAGATAAACAGGAAAGTCTGGTATTCTGACTGCTGTTTACCTCTTCCTAGCAGAAGCCAAAGGTCAAATATTCACTCTTGGAAGTGGAGTGAAGATCTCAAAGTGGTTTTCCTCAACTGATGTAAAAGTGTGCTAAGGTATTTTCTGGCCATGCTTATCATCAATTATGTTGACAAAAAGTAAACCGTCAGACTGGGAAATGCCCATCAGTGGTACTACACTGTGTGTAGTATACTATAAATATTGTCACTTTAGTTGAGTCACCTTTCGCCCACCTTGATATTTTAAAAGAAATTCATGATCCAGATAGTCTAAACCAACCTTTCTCAATCATTTTAACATGGGGGAACCCTTTGAAATATTTTTCAGGTCCCAGGGAACTTCTACTATGATTACTATATCTACAGCTCACAGTACATTTGCATGGTGGTCAGTGGGAAGATTAACGCTTACATTGGTGGGCATTGGGAAGAATGTCACCCTTATAGATAGCCAAAAAGATCGTTGGTGTAACTTAACTGATCTGAGAGGCACAAACTGGTTATTTTTCATGGAACCCATAACAACCTCTGGAGGAACCCTGGTTGAGAAATACTGCTCTAATCTAACGCCAAGGCATGGGGCACCATTCATAAGAAAATACTTGATAACGTGGACTGGATGGTATTCGGAGGTTTATATATATCTTCATGTGGTTGTGGTATTCTATGAATGATGTTAGATGATCTGGGATGAGGTTAACTTTCTTATTATTATTCCATTCTAAAAGCGTGGACATGAGAAGGTGAGCTATTGTGGTAGCACACCTCTGAAAAGTCAAACATCATGCATGTATTTACTTTGTGAATGAAGTGATGATGTGCTAAAAGCAGGTTTACAGTTTTTTTTTTGTTACATTTTCCTTGATTGGGTTATGATGTGAATTTTCACAATATTCTACCTTATTCACTAGGACAGGTGAACACTCTTGTTCATTGAACATGCTCTATTCTTTAAATCACCCCCACAATGTACCTGGAAGCCTCATTTCCATATTTTCTGCAGTCTTTCTTGTTTGAAAAGTATTTCTAAGTCTAAGTTTTTTTTTAGATATGTTTTGTACAATAGTAATTTTTTTTTAAAAGCAATCAATTTCATTTCAAATGTTATCTTGCAGCATGAGTAATAAAAATCTAATTGGTAGCTGATAAGCAAAACCAATACTTTTTAATTTTTGCCAGTTGTTCTCCAGCTCCTCCAGTGAGCACAGGTACAAACAGTAGAGGAAATATCCTGCAGGTAAATGTGCAAATGAGCCTTCCAAAATAGTACTTAGTATTTTTTTAATTGGTTTCCAAATGAACCTTTTGATGTAGTAACCTAATATAGCAATCTCCTGATTTCATTTGTTTAATATGTTAGCAATTTAACTTTCAACGCTGCGCTCCAAAATTATAAATGTTATTTTGAAAGTTCATGGTGTGCAGTTACAAATTTGTCAGTGTAGTGAATCCAAACCTCCCAACTTCCAGATCCAATTCAAGGGCTGTTTTTACTGAACTGAGCTGACATGTTCTGCACAGCTTGTCACAGATCACAGCACGACTGTTCTTGTAAATTAGTGAAAAGTAGTTTGTGTTGTTATGAAATAAATAAACTATGGGGAGATTGTTCTGGTTCTGCTTTTGCAGTGAAAACTAATAGTAGCAAATAAAGTTTTGAAAGTTATTTCAAAGCTCCTAAACAATTACATGCATTATCTTGAGCAATAACACAAAATGACTTGAAGGGACTCCTGCACATATGAAAGCTCTGCAGGAGCTAACAATCAGAACTGACCCCTGGACCACGTGTGGTTCAGGGAAAGAATGCTGGCTGTGTTCTTGACAGGAAGGCTGGTTTTAGAGGTATTTCTTCAGGAAGGGTATTATTGCTTTGCCAGCTGATTACTGGTAATTGCTATGGCGTCTTTAAAGAATAAACAAAAGCCTTGCATTACCATAAATTATGTGTTTTGTGGTATGGGATCATTCTACATGTTAATAGGAGGGATGCCTATAAACTATATACATTGCCTTTCTGTTGCAATCATTTCTATTGAATATAAAGACACATGTAACCAATAGTTGAAAACCCAATCCAGGCATATTCCAAAGCTAGTAATACTTATACCTCCATTGCAATAATTTTAGACAGATTTGCCTGAAGCCTGAGGCAGGGTCTTCTCCTTCTGTGTCACTGTCTGTATCTGTCTGTCATTTGCAACCCCTATTTAATCTACAGTAATATATAACATAATTTGTTGGCGCTATATAAATCCTGTTTATTAATAATATTATTAATAATATTAAAATAAAAACAGAATTACCTTGGACCTGTGGATTGGGTCATTGTCATTGGGCAAAACAACTGTCCAGTCAGTAGCTGCCAAGCGCCAATAGTACAGAGCAACAATTTCTGGGAATTCATTCTGGATCAAATTACTATACAACTTGGACAAGTCACATAGACTAAAACTCTGCTGGAGCGGCACTGTATGTGTTTGCATTGAGCCCCCACATACAACTACAAATTTGAAAGCATGTTATCCTACTTACCCTGCCTGTTCCTTCCAGTATAGAAACTATAACTAACAACCCAGATTTGGGAAGCGCAGCCCATTATCTGTTGTTATTATTATTATTTTTATTAATATTAATAATAACTATTAGGTGTATTTATATAGTGCCAAAACATTATGTAGTGCTGTATTTTAAATAGGGGTACAAAATGAATGACCATCACAGTAGCATGATGTTAAAAACTTGCCTGGCTTCATTACCTGCCCAAATCATTGATCAGATGGCATCAGCCCAGCTAACGCATCTTTTTTTGTTTTTAATTGGTTTAAGCAGCTTTCAACTGACAGTAGCATTAGTCAATTAGAAGTCATCATCTTTCTGTTCTCATTCTGCAATAAAGGTGTTGTAGTGGCAGTACTGATGCAGAAAAACTCTCCGACAAATTCACTTGTCCCAATAGTGGGGCAGGATTCATTTTTAATTAATAATAGGGACATATTGATAAGCATTAGAACAAGCGATTTAATATGTTAATGAACTTTTTAGTTATAAGACATGCATCCTGGGAATCAGAAGCACTTGCTTGAAGCTGTATATGGCAAATACAGAAAATGAACATGTCTAAGCCTAGCCCAGGTGACCCTAACAGTCTTCTTTTTCAGGTCCCATCCTCATGAGTAAAACAAATGATCCTTTCCTATCATCACCAAGTAAATGGCTGCCCTGTATCCATCATTCCTTTGGATAAATGACATATGTCTAGATCAGAGGTAATTCCTACATAAAGCATACCTGTATCTGTTTTCTAAAGCTTCTAGTAATGCAGAATGGTGTTGCTACCCTTAGGAGGTGTACAGATGTTCGGCTATTGTCACACTGCTGAGGATTGCTAGCAGCATAATAATGGCTGTTCATTCTATGAAGAAGGGAGGATGAGTGGGAGGAAAACCACTGTGTTTTTCTCATTGGGAAAAAGCAGTGATGTTGCTGTCAGTTGTTTAGTGATCTTCCAAGGCAGATCAATAAAATTCATTGGGGGACAGCTGTACAGACCCTTTATTTGTACATGGCATGATAGCAAACATTTGTCTCGGGCAATAGAAATCTTTTGTATATAGCTTTAGTCCTAAATAAAATAACCATGGGTACAAAAATCATGCATGTAAATGTACTTAAGATTAATTTACTTTTATTTTACATTTCATTCTATGTATTCATAATTACAGCTATTTATTTAAAATCTGCATTTTGTAACATAAATATAGTGGTCTCCCTGGGCAAAGGACAGAATCCTGTACCAATTAGGAGCTAACCCTAGAATTACAAGTGCACACTACCGTGTCATAACCAATAGGATATTGAAAAATAGGTGCACTACAAATGGCCTGGCAGTGCCATTTCTGCTGGTAAACTTTTAGTTAAACTGGAGAGTGGAGCTTCTTGTGTTAAATTCAGTGGATGTTTATCTTAAAACTGGTTATGGAATGGACTGTTTTTTTTTCTAACTGATTGCTTCGTATCACTGCCATACTTGAGCACTAGCAATTAATTAAATATTCAAAAAAATAGTGTACATAAAAGTAATAGTACTAGTTTAGAAAATAAACATGTGGATAATAGTGTCCCTTTAAACTGTAAATATCTCAATTTCTTAATTCGTAGACTTTGCAGAAAGAAGAGAAAGAAATATGAAGGAAATGTAAATGAACTGGCCAAAACTAACAAGAAAAAATAGCCAATACGATAAAAAATATCCCCTTGAGTTGTTTTACTTTCATGTGGGGATAGAAGTTTCCATTGTGCTTTTAGTGCACTCTTTAGCCAAAAAATGATGACATATGAAGAGAACAAAAGGGAACTATAGTCTGCGGCACAGAAAGTTCTGTGCTCAATCCACACATATTGTTTTCCCCAAACACAAACACAGTTTTAGTCTGTGATACACTGGGAAGAAATCCAGAGAACCTCAGCAAACCTTTAAACTACTTAAGGATTTTTTTTTAATTCATTAAATGTTAGCCTTTCATCATCAAGGCCATAGCAAATCATGTGTCTAGGAAAATCCACTATGGCACCACCTATGCAGGAGAAGGGTAGTAAAATACTTTACATTATAGTAATTTTTCTGATTCAGGCCTATCAAGTTAAGAAGTAACTTACTGTTCCATAATATTACTAATATTATTGTTACAATATTTATATAGCAATGACATATTACAGAGTGCTGTACAAAGACCATAGTCCTGTCACTAACTGTCCCTCAAAGGGGCTTACAATCTAATGTCCCTGTGTCATTACCACAGTCTAAGGTCAATTTTGGGGGGAAGCAAGTTAACATGTTTTTGTTTATAATATTTTATGCATGTTTTTGGAATAACTATAAAGTTATTTATACAAAACTGGGGGTATAAAGGATAAATTACCAGATATTTTGTCCAAAGTCATCAGACTCCTTAAAAAACCTAATAGCAAAGGGAAACAATTATATTTTGTTTCATTTTAATCTTTTTATGTGATCAATTTCTTTTTCTGAGTTGTTCACAAAATGTGTATTTACATTTTGGTTAAAAAGTCATACATTTTCCCTTTGCCAGATTTTGCTACAATTTCTGTTGATTTTGCAAGTTGGATTTCCAGTAAATTTGTAAAAAAAGCTTTTAAAATGATTTTAAAATGTACGAATATCCTACTGTTTAACATGGATTAAATGTTAATTAGCTCAGACAGAATAATACATTGAGATAAATAAAAACAAAAGTAAAAATTTAATCTGGCAAATGTGAAAGACATCAAATATTATAACTCTGGGATCATTGCCACATATTGTTAAATGTATTATTTTAAGACAAGTTTGGAAAGTATCTTAACATGACTTGGTATCAGCCTCTTGCAGATCGAAGGAAGAAGAAGCAAAAGGTATGGACTGGACTTTTTATTTAACGTAAGCAGGATAGATATATGCCTGATCTTTGCTTTGTTTTATTGTATCAGTTAGGGTGGTGGGATTCTTGACTGCAAGCTTGTTGGGGGTTCCATATGCATTAGATTAAGCTTACTGTGTTGAAACTCTCTTATACACTATTGGACCCAACAGGGACTATTGGGGAGACGGTTGGACTGATTTACATGTAGTGTTAAAGGGTGAGAGTGCCATGCCATGGGGATAAGTTCAGATATAATTTTTACCTATCACAATAAGAACCTGTTCTCTTAGTTTTTCAGCAGTGAAAATGTGGCTTTGTACCAAATGACTGCATAAGAAACAGCAATAAACTCCAAGTTTCTCATTATTACGAAATTTAATGGGAGCAGTTAAAGAGGCTTACTTTAATTAGCATTTGCAGTTGTATCACAGCGCTTTATGTAGCATCTTTTGATCGGATCTCCTGTCAGCTACAAACTAGAATTGAAATGCTTTTTAACTGTTAGTGGATTTTATGCATGCTTTAAATAAGTGGAACAATGTCTTGGAAGCCTTTTTGAGAAAGAAGCACAAACAAATGACATGCTTTGTATACTTCCTAATAGCCAATGCAAGACAACTACTAAACTGCTTTTGTAATAGTTTTCAAGAGTTTCATAAATAACTGTAAATACTTGTCAACTGATTTAAAAATTTAAAAATCTTAAAATCTTACCCCTGGAAAGTGGTAATCACACCAAAATCAAATACTAAACAATACTAAAATCAATACTAAACAAGCCTAAAATAGTCAATCAATAGCTGAAAGCTAAACATTTCAGGAGTTATACACAAATCCCTCTTTATTCAAACTTTAATGTAAAAAATACATTATTTATATATATATATATATATATATATATATATACATATATATATATATACAGGTTGCCATTCATAAATTCGGCAATCTCCCAACCTGAGGAGTGCCGGATTTTTGAAAATTCTGGAATTTTTACAGTTATAAATGCTGCATATATATAACAGAAAATGACTACCTGTATGATCCTTTAAATAGATGCTGAATCCAAAATAAGGGTATACTGCAGCAAATAAATAAAGAATGAGCAGGAAAGCATGTGCAAGGAAGACCCAACAGCTGATTCTGGAGTACAGTGCCATCAAAACAAAAACGGCGCCTTCCGAAAACTGTAAATTTGAAAATGTGCTCCGAAATCCATGCCAAAAATCTGAAGGAACCAGATTATCAATGGCCGGATTTTTAAATGTCAACCTGTATATATATATATATATATGTTCATAAAATTCACTGACCAAGAATAAGTATGTAAAGCCAGTAAAGTATTGGAGCACCTGACCTGTATACTTGATCCAGACCAGTGACTTAAGTAGTACAAGACTAAAGAATGGAGACCATGAGCCTGGAACTTTAAAAAGAGGTCAATTGTTGCTCTCACATTTTTATACCAACCAGTTTCCTTAAAAAAATACCAACTCTGGTAACCCAGAAACTGCCAATCAGAAATCAGCTTCATTTTTCCAAATGTTCAGAACTGATGAAAGGTAAAACCTTATTGGTTAATATAGGTTGCAGAACTTTGCTTGCTATCTTTGTTACACACATACACAATATTTATTTTTTTTCCATTGCAGGTTTTTTTCTTTATTTAGAACATTGTAAGTGTTAACTATTAAGATAAGATGTCATTGCCCAGGCATTTTGCTCATAGGAATATTCTACTTCTGGGTAGATGCTCAGAAAAAAAAGTGTTTTCTTTCTTTTGGTATGTTAATTTTTAGATGTCTTGACTTTGTGCTGGGATATGTTCTGGATGGCTTAATGTTTATGCTGGCTGATAATAAGATTTACAGAAAAAACAGTCTAGGTAAGTACACTGTTAACTCAAAGAGCTCTGCATAGTCTCACTTTGCTGCGGACTAGTCCTGGGTTTTGTAACTGCAAATTACATAATGACAAGCTACATTTCAAAGTGTATTTTGACTTTGGAAAAGTCAAACTAATAAACAATGAAAACCAAGCAAGGCAGATAGATTTTTTTTTTGGTGGGGTGGGTGGGGGAGCACACTGAGCAAAATTGTAATTGTAAACAGAGTTTTTTATTTTATCGTCCATGAACAAAAATTTGCACTATAAGTAATATAAGTAATATATATACATAAGCAATATAAGGAATTGTTTGTAGTATTGTGGCTAAATGTGCAAAGCAGTTGGGTGCCTTTAACTTCTACCCTTTCCTATCCATTTGGCTGGCTGGCAAGATTAAATAATGCAATTATTGAAATAAACTAATTTCTTAAAGATATAGTATACTAATTTTATTAATTTTCTATATGTGTAAAGAATTCCACAAGATTAATAATATTTTTACTATTATTATTATTATTTAGAAATAATAATAATAATAATAATAATAAACAACATTTATATAGTGCCAACATATTACGCAGCGCTGATGTAAATCAATATGTAATAAAATAAAAAATGTATTCACATGCCGTAGCCATATTTCATTGCATTTGCAGGCTTTGCTTTGCTCTGTTTTAGTAGTTCAGCTTGAGACAATGGGGTCAATTTACTAAATGAAAATAGGCTCTTAACAAAGAGAATTTATTCCTTTGCAAGGGATATTTTACTTTAGTGATGCTCTGCTACCTTTACTCATCCAATCATGTACAAGCACAAATCCAGTGTTTTTTTATTTTCTTACACATTATTGGGTTTTTTTGCACTGATTTTTATCTTATTGCAGAAGGGACATCTTGCCTGGTCCTACTGCAAGAATCCTAATGCTCATTTTAGTTTAGTAATAAAAGCTTTGAATGCTTTAAAGCTATAATTGCACAATTTTGCTATTTTTTTTATATAAAACACATTCAAAAATATATATAATTTTTAAACACTCATTATTAATATAATTTTAACAATATTATTATTATGTACTCTATATATAATATATATTATTATATATATTACACTTATCCATATATAGCAGATTTATGCTGATTATTGACAGATGTAGCTATACAGAATGTGCACTAAACCCTGCCATTCTTATTCTTGGGTCAGAACAGTGTGTGTGGAGAGAAAGGAACAGATCATTTTAGGCAATGTTTCCTGAATTCTGCTATTCACATCAAGCTGATGAATGTTCAGGTTGTTCAAAAGGAAGGGATTGCTTTGAACTAACAACCAAAGCTTGACTGACAAATCCATGCCACAGGCGTTTATTAACAGCTTGTATTTTGTCTGTCCCCCTATGTTTTGTCTAGCTAATAGTGTACTTAGGATACTGTGTTAAAATAGTCCTGTTTATTATTACTAATCATGTTACTTGCAGCCTGCCACTTCCATGGTCTCTGTTGAAAACAATGTTTGTGTCTTAATTTGGCTAGCTCTAGTCAGAAAGCTTCAATAAATAAATACTTGTCTTACCTTTCAAACATCCTTGATGTGCAAAATTGTAGATGAAGTTTTGACTTAAAACTTCCATTCTCCCTTGACAATTTGACAATTTGCTGTGTATACTAAAGTATATGTTCTCTGATATATGTTTCTGATTTCCATTTATATTTTAAACTTTTTCTCTGGAATACGCTCACAAAGTTTTTTTGTTATATGTTACAATGCAGTCAAAATAACATTTTGACACTGATTTTGGAGTTAATTTCCTAGTGGCTTTATCAATAAAGATAAAAAGAAAGCCTAAAAGGAAGTCAAAATGTTTTTATTTCAGTTTTGGGTAGAACTCAAAAGGCAGAGTCTGGCCTTGGCTTTTCATGTGATAGATATTCCAAAAATTGGACCTTCTCTGTCATAGATCCATATAGCTATCGAGTATAGCTATATCACAAGTGTTAATGAAACCGGTTAATTAAACAAATGAACTAGATTACTATAGAATGCTTGAATTCTTAAGAGAGTCAGAGAGACCAATCAATGATATTACAAGGTCAAAAATAAGTTATGGAATGAAAACGGGAGAAGTCAGGGAAGATTAATTTCCAGTTTTAATAACAGCAATGGACATTTGGTACATTTATTATCCTTAGTAAAAATGCAGAACAATGTTAACAATAGTTAAATAGCAAACAAAACCCAAAGGCTTCCACTCACTTATAATTACTTATGTCTAAAAAAGCACTTGGTAAATGTCTCCCAAAAACATTACCATGATGGTAAAATAGTTAAAGGAATTCACATTTTTATTTTAAGCATACCATGTCTTAGCTGGTACACATGTTGATGGTGGAGTGTACATTCCACAGCAAACCACACTTCCTAGTAAATTACTTGTGTATAAGCAGTGTGTGAATCACAGAATGCATAGTAAATCCCACATGCTTGCTTATAAGCGTTTGATGCACTGGCGGTCAAGCACATCCTTAGTAAACCAGGAATACTGTGAGTACAAAAAAAAATTAAATTAAAAAAAAACATTATTTTGCAGATGTCTACATATCTGGTAGGCTGAAAAACTCAAATTAAACATCGCCAGGCCCAAACTTTGCAGTGTCCTACCTCACTCCTGTCATAGCTGAATTATAATTTTATTATTAACAGGGACAATGTGAACATTTTTTTAGAGTACAGATACAAACACACTTTTCTGCTTAAAGTCTATAGCCAGCTAAAACATCTTTAGTATTCTGGGTAAGAAACTTTGTCATTTGTATTGTTCTCGGTGACCCTTTTGGAGGGACTTCACCTAATATCTTGACACAGTGATAATAACTCTGATTTATTAAAGCTGCCCAAGACTGGAAAAGTTTTGAAGAATTGGTGAACTTGGGATATCCAGTAAACCTGGAATGGATCTGGTCCAGGATTGATAACATTTGCTAACTAAAAAAACCTAAAAACTTAGGTTTGCTGGAATGGTTGTCCCATGAAGAATATATCTTCTTAGAGAGCTTTAATAAACCCAGTCCAATGGAATAGGGCTAAAGTCTGACACAAACTGCAGCTAAACATACAGTACTTTAGTAGAGTAGGGGTGAGCTGGAGCTACCATGTAGCTAAAAGAGAATTGTCATTTTATGGGAACTATTTCATGATCTGCAACAGCTGCATTCCACCATGTGCAAAATATGGTCTCCAACAGCTCTCATTACCTGGAATGGGAGCCGATGGAATGCTGTGGCTCACCCTTACAATTCACTTTAGGTCAATTAACACTCATTCTAGACTAGTCTCTTTCTGAATATATTTACCATTATTAGTGTTAAACTAAAATATTTTCATTTCTGGATATGATTGGTTTACACAATTGGAAAAGGATTGGTCAATTCACCAAAACTAAAACCACACAGATCACATAATTGTATTGCACTATATTATATTTACCTCCTAAGCTATTTTAAAGATTTTCTTTTGGTGTTTTGGCTGTTAAGTTAATCAGATTGCAAAGACTATTGCACAGGTTATCACTTCCTTTAATTCTTAAGGACCAGTGAAGCTGTCCATACCACAAATGGAAATTGGACTTCCTGCTAGAACAGCAATTCTCCATAGCGGGAAAGTTTGAGATGTGGATACAGGTATGTACACTTTATACCAGCCAAAGTTTGTCCCTTTCTCTTTACTATTTACCTGGTAATATGATTATATTGGACATAAATTGTATACACTGGTTTGTTCTTCCTATCTAATATTAAACAGATGTCACAATTTACCTGTCTAATATTGGACAATGGAAATGTAATGCTGGTGAAATACTGCACATGTGGGATATTTACCATGACCTAGACTACCTTAGGCTTAGTTACATATAATTACAGTAAAAATAAAAGTCTTGCATTTAAGCCATATATTTAATAAAATCTGATGGAATGGTATAATACTTATGATTTTATCCTCACAAAATAAAAGGTTCTAGATAATTTAATACTGCTTTTGGTAAAGAAATAAACATTTGAAATACAGATTCTGATTGCTTTAATGGTTTGAATTGTTTTTCTAAATCAAAATTTGCCAGCCAGAGTCTTATGGAACATTGTCAAAGGTCTGTCAGGCAATCCTGGAAAAATAAGCAGGAAAAAAGATTAATCAGAGTGAAATAAAATAGTTCAAAACATCATCAAATACATTCCAAATATTCCAAAATGTCATATGGATATGGCATGCAGAAATAGAGTCAGTTCTAGTTCAGACTTCCTTTGTCTTGGTCAGCCTCAGCTATGTAAAGAAGGTCACGTGTGGTCAGGTCTTGGGTCATTTGTGAAATTGTGCATTCCTAGCTCTGAACTCTCATAACTACATCAACCATTACTTTTTGAAAAATAGAACTAAGATGCACAGAATATTCCTATAAACCCTTTAATTGCTTTTCCCAGGGTAGGAAGGCTCACCTTGGTACTTTCCTACAGCTAAGGTTCTTTATATGCCCATTCCCCCGTGCCAGGACATATTCAGTTTAGCTTTGGTGGTCTAGATGACACTGTATTATTGATTTGTATATGTATCCTCTCAAGTATCTCAACATATATTTCCCAAATATATTCCAGCAAACCTGAAATGAATTTCCTAAAAATAAGTTTGCAAATGTTTTCAGTCCTGGACCATATCCCTTTCAGGTTTGCTGGATCACCTAGGCTTACCCATGATAGTCTATCTTTTTAGAGAGTTTTAATTATTCAGGCCGCTTTATTTCTCTTATATAACTTATATTGATAAAGACACACTGTAAATGAAATTTTTCTTAACCTCCCTAGCGGTTCATTTCTTTACGGTTTTATATGTCCAAAAACGGTACATTGTTTTTCATGAAAATTTATTTTACAGTATAATGTAATAGTATGAGTATAATAAAGTTTGAAACACAAAATCATGTCAAAATAATAAATTGACTAAATTAAAAAATCTATATATAAAAAAATTAAATTTTTTTAAAAAATACATATTATACTCATAATATATATACTGTAAAATAAATGTTGTTGAAAACAATGTACTGCTTTTACACATATAAATCCCCTGTATTGCATTCAATACAGTTATTTTGTATTGAATGCAACACAAATGGATTTTGAATTTCCCGCCCCACCAGCAAGGTACACATGCACCAACGTCACCGGGAACTCCCCAGTGACTCATCAGGTGCAGAAGCTGGCCGGAGGAAGAGAGAAAAAGACGGAGATCGCAGCAATGGACGACGCGGGACACTGGCGGATCAGGTAAGGCTGTATTTACTAATAACTCCCATGGGATTACCTACCCCAAGTGTGACTCGGGGTTACCGCTTTTAGCAACTTTTTTCTACCCCGAGTCACACTCGGGATTACCTCTAGGGAGGTTAAATCTGGCTTTTTCAACCAATCCACAAAAACAGACTAACTCACCAAGATGACCATTCTTTTTTAACAGCTAAATTCAAAAGAGAAACATCTCCGTTGGTCCTCGGCATTTGACACTCTAGGCCACTTTACTCTTCAGGCTTGCTTTTTCTTGGATTTATTCCTATCTCCTGCAAGTTTTTTTTTACTCCCCATGCCCTTTTGGGTAACCCAGTGCTTTGTCCTTGCTACTTTACTCTATATAATCTATACAAATGGCCTTGAACAACTAATAGATGCATTTTGAATTCCAGTATTATTTAAATGCGAATGATACACAAATCTGTCAGTCAGTTCCAGACCTTATTACCCTTCTTTTTTGTCTCCTTGACTGCTTTTTCACTGTACCTTATCATGACCTGCTGCTTGCTGAAACCTAACTTAAGTAAAACAGAACTGATTATTTTCCCATAGCCTGACTTTTCCACTTTTCCATCTGAAATAACATCTACTATAGACATAACGCCCCTATAATCTCAGCTCGCCATGCCCAGTGCTCCGGGGTGGTATTCAACTCTCTGATTCATTCCACACATTCACTCATTAACATGTTCCGGCCATCTTTATTTGAAAAACATATCTTGTATCGATTTCTTTGTCATGCGTGACACTACTAAAATACCAGTGCCCACCCTAATCATATCCTAGCTTGAAAATGGTAATATCCTCCTCTGTGGTTTACCAATTACCAGACCAGCACCTCTCCAGTCCATACTGAACTCACCTGCTTGACTCATCCATTTCTATTTACTATAACTTACTTTGTACAGTGCCACAGCAGAAATCAATAATAATAATATTATGAATATTGAGCACTGAAGCACATCAGACCGGCTCCTTGTGCTACTCTCTCTGGCTCCCAGTCTAATTTATGCTGTAAAGAGGATTGTAAGAGATCAATACTAAGCATCCACTATTTGCATAAAAAAATAGAATTTAGGATAATGATTACAAAGCTAAATTACCTTTGATAGAGGTTTTTTTCTGCACTATCACTTCTCAGACTGTGGTATACAGTATAACACCCCCAACATTTTACTCAATGTTTATCAGTGTTCTTATTTTGATGGTTGGTATATACACAAGCTATTACAAGCTATGGTGTCCTTTTTTAGAAGCTTATTTCTCTAATTTTTTAAAAAAAAACTTGTGTTTTTAAAATGTCTTGTCACTCTGGAAGACTGGGAAATCTTTTGGTAAGAGTGAGAAAGAAAGGGTTAGAGGATGAAGGCAGCACATTCGCTCGGAGGTTAGCACTCTGACCTTTGAAGCGCATGGTCCCAGATTTGAATCTCGGCAAGGACACTATCTGCATGGAGTTTGTGTGGGTTTCCTCCAGACACTCCAGCTTTCTCCCACATTCCAAAAACATCCAGTTAGGTTAATTGGCTGCCCCCAAATGGACCTTAGACTGTGTTAAAGACAAATGACTATGGTAGGGACATTAGATTGTGAGCCCCTTTGAGATACAGCTAGTAACATGACTATGGACTTTACAGCGCTGCACAATATGTTGGCAATATATAGATACTGTATAATAATGATAATGCTGATATCATCAAGGCATGAAATGAACTGGGCTCTATCTGACCAAGACAGCTTCTAATGAGGTTCACAATGGAATGAAATCATCATTTTAGCACAGAGGATCACAATAACAGCCTCAGATTCTGCACCTTTAAAAGCAAGCTTTATATTTCTTTTTCTTAATTTTCAAATTATCCCTAAAGTCTGTTATGATGAAATTGGGTGTGTTTTTTTTTTTGAATACTTTATATGATACAGCAAATACAGCATAAAAAATGAAACCTAAACATAGAGTGTACTGAATAACTTAGCAACACTTAATCAGCAATCAAAGTGACATGTGTACAGTGTCCAAAGCCTGGGCCAGATATGCTGTCTCACTTGTGATGTAATGATGTTATTACTGCATGTTCTGCCGCTCTTCAGCCTTGTGTTCATCCCTCCTTTCATTCACTATTCTGATGCAATCCCCCTAATGGCAGGGAATTGTGGAAATGAACTGAAGATAGACTACAGACAGAAAAGTGAATACCAGATAGAGACCACTGTAGCGTTACATGACATACCTTGGCGCAGGACAAAATCTGTCCAACCCATCACATGGTTTCCATTACAAGTCAAAGCTATGCTTTGCATGTAATGTTTTTGCAAATGAAGATCATGCGAACGTCTACATAATAGTGACAAGGAGCGAGAAAAGCGAACTACAGCCCTTGCACTTGAGGTTGTGGGAATATTTACATTATGTCAACACGGCAAGCTGTGCCTCCTTGGAGACACAGATGTAGAACTCATAACCTGACTTCAAATCTGGATTTTGAACTACCTCAGCCCTTTACATGGGCCAACTTTTCACTAGTCTGCCTCAGGCCTGCCATAAATTGTTGTTATGAGATATCCATAGCTGTTGAAAGAACTGTGGATGTTTTATAAAGAAAAACTTACTTTCATTTTTTCATTGTTTCTGCATACTATGATCCTGCAAAGACATACACCATATACAGATCCAACATGGGGTACAGAGATACTATTACCTATATAAACCTATGTACGGAATATAGCTGCTTTATTCCCTTAACTTGCTTTATTTATGTTATTTATAAAAACTACAAAATCTGTATACTCTTTATTTTTATATAGAGAGTGCTCTGACATAAACCCCTCACAACTCTTGCAGTTGTAATAAACAAACTACGTCAATGTACTGAATGATAGGACAAGAGCTTAAAAACCCTATTGTATGTGAGGATGTGCCCCTGGCAAATATAAGGTGGGTTCCCCATATTGACACCATTCCAGCAACCTCTACCCACTGCCATTCTACTATCTAGGCTCTGGAGAATGTAAGGGCTCTGGGCGATTGCAGAGTTTCCCAATCCTGGTACATGCCCAGCATGGAAGGTTTGAATCTTCTGAATCACAACCAGAACTTATGAAGGTTCATTTAGAACTGCATATAATGTAAAATGTCATGTGAAAGTAGAACAATTTGCAGTGATTACTTAATTCTTGCTTCCATTAAACAGTTTTTTGGAGTTACCCCTTAAAACCCAATCTCCGGTATAAATATACTGTTTGTGTATTGTATGTTCCTACAAATTCTCCTTCTTCATTGGTCAAATCTGGATTTGTTGAAGACCAGTGTACTATACTATTCAGTATTAAAGAATGAGTGTGACCAAAGGAACTTTGCTTATTACATGACCGATTGGAATTATGCAGTGAAAAGGGTATGGATGCTGAAAATGTTTTTTAAAGTCTACAGGGAGATGTACAAAGGAAAAAGGATGCAGTTTTGTTGGATTGTGTAATACACAGCATGGCTCACTATTTTGTAGACCTGAATGTCATTATGTCACCAGTGAATGCCAGATGTGATAACAGGGCTTCTGTAGTTTGTACTTATCCTGTGAAGAGTTAAACATACTTCATTTTTTGTGTCCTGTTTCAAAAGGGTTAAAACAAACTTACTTTGATTATCTCAGGGCTAAGTCATTCAGATATGTGCTAGAATAGGATCCCACTGTGAACAGAATGTTTTATTGATGTATGAAGAAAAGAAAAAAGCTTCCCATTGCAGCATAAACCAACCATGAAGACTGCCAGTAAAAATAAAATGACAGCAAGAAAAAAATGTGTTATCTAACCATCTAAAATGTGTTGATCTAACCATGCAATCTGGATGCTACTAGAACAATCATACTGTAAAATAGGGGGGTAATTGTGTATATTTTGTTTTACACATAGGGTATTACCCTCGCACAAAAGCAGGTAGGATAACTATTTTCGCAATAGGTTAAGATACTCATTTTTTTTGGATCTTATGCCAGACTGTACTTCCACATCTTATGCATAGATTGACCTGGCATTCTTTAAATTCTAGAAGTGATTTTTATTACCATTCCAGTATTGTCCCTATATAGATCTTCCTCCTGGTCATAATTATAGAATGCAATGGCAGTTCTCCTGCTGATTCCTACATTAAAACATCACAGCACATAATAAACACATTCCCTGGCAGGCAATTAAAATATAAAGAGCCTGTAAATCCATATGTTCATTTTTTACAAACAAGAACTGTATATACAATTTAACCAGTCCAATTTCTGACTCATCCATCCCATTCTGTAAACATTCAGAACAACCTTTCGGCAAGTTTAAATGATGGCATAAGTGCAAGAACGATATCCTATTATGCATTTTTACACATAAAAAGCAGGTGCTGTACACATTGCTCTCACCATGAGAAGAATACATTGTTACCTTTGATTCATTAAAACTAATTTTCAGCAAAGCAAAGTAAATAACCGCTATTATGTCTTTACCATCTCTTAACATCCTAACCTTTTACATCAAGAAACGTCACTCTTTGACAGGGTAAGAAATGCATTTACATGGTTTAAACTCTTAAATTGTCTCTTTCAATTAATTCCCCATCATGAAGCAATCTGGAAACCATTACTCAGTAACTCTTCATTGTAATTGCTTGCAGCTGAGCATCTATTCCTTGGTAACATAAGAATAAAAGGGAACTCAGTTGGTAACAAGTGCAATTGATTCCATTTAGAAATCCCTTGGTGCCGTGCCATGTTTGGCCTGCACGAGAGGAAACAAGAGGGGTTTTTTTTGAGGCCAGGAAATTATTTGGCAGACATAAGGTGGTTTGTATGCTGCTTGCCTTCACTCTTCAGCTGGTCCTTGTTAAAGCTGAGACTCTGGGGCTCCTGCTTTTTATGGTGTTTTTTTGGTTCCAAATAAGCACAATACATTTTTTTCACTCAAGTACATTTAATATTAGCAAATTGAAGTTTTCCTTTTGCAAAATTAGCTACTATCCCCCAAACTCCTTGCTGAATCCAGAATATATTACTGGAGAACTGAAACAGATCTAGCCATTCAGTGAACAGAAATGCTACATATTATTGAATAAAAAAAATAGATAGTATTACTCTACATGTAGACATTGCAAAATAATGAAACATATTTATACAATGTTTCACTACAGTTTATACAAGCCACTCACTGAAGGAACTATGAATTGTACTGGGAATGCACTTTGAGGTTGAAACCAGTTTTGCCTTGGGGACAGATTCATGATTTTGCCATAGAGATGGGGCCACTTTCTTCACTTATGGTAAGAATCATGTTCAACTTACCTTTTTATCTTTTTTGTTCACCAGCATTGTAAATGTGCCATTTTACAAGAACCCTCATCAAACTAAGAAAGGATTAAACCCCTCCATAGGTTTTTACTGTTATCTGGAGCTTTTTAAAATGATTCCCTCACACGGACAATAGATCCTCCAGAAAGGAGGTGAAGGACAATTATTACCAGGGACACAGACAGCAAATAAAAGTTATTAGGAGTTGTACACTTCCACTACTCTGCTTGAAAAAGCTTCTATTCTACCTAAAATGCTGTTTCTATGTTGTCGCAGGAGATTGTAAAACCTTTGCCAGCAGACCAGAAAATTTCTCTAATTGAAGCCTGTGGTATAGTAGAACCCCAAATAGTTCTAACTCCTCATCATTTTACCCAAAACATAAATGTTTCCCTGACTTTTGAGGGACTTCCCGTTATGTCATCTTATGTTTCCTGGACTGGAAGAGATATCTCTCCAATGAAGATAAATGTTTGATTGTACCCTAACAAAATTAAAACAAATCACTGTAAGATATCTATACTTTTTTAAGCTACCCCCAATTCTACCATGGAAGTTGCCCCAGGAATTTCTTGTGGTTCAGTCATATAACTGGAGATTTCAGACATTTGTATAGAACATATGAGTGTTCTTTACTGTTACAGTCCAAGAAAAAGGGAATGACACATGAGATGCATGATTTTTACAGATACTTTAGTATTCCATTAACAATTAGGTTGACTACTGCTGTCATACCACTGCTCTAAAACAATACTGTGTTATAATTATGGGTGCTATCACTTGCATGTGCTGTGCATGCATCAGGAGGACTCAGAAACAAACAAAATTCTATCTACTGTATTTTCATAAGTGAAAAGGGTAATTAAAGAGATGAGTCAGGATACATAACCAGTCAAAATCACCCATGTTCTCTGCAGGACTCACAATCTGCAGATAGAGACATTCTCTACCCATGTAAATAGCCTGCTTAATGTTTAATTTGGGATACAACTGTTTTAAGCCATAAGAATTAGCCTGAGCTTAGTTATACACTGACTATATTTTTCTAAACTTGTCAGCAGTTTTGTGGAGTGCAAAGTATGAACACTTCAGGTTAAGGCAAAAATATTCACCGGACAATAAACATCTGGGTGATATACTTTTTAAAATGACATTACAAATTCCTGAAATTAAAAACAAAAAACCTTGGCTTGTTATTTAAGCCTTTTTGCCAAGACATTATCTTTCAGTTTTTTATATAATGCAAAGTTAAAAATAAACAGTATTTAGAATTTAAATATTCCATTAAAGCGTATTGCAGGATACTTAATATAAGTAAGTATTCATTTGATTGACTAAAATGATTACATCTTTTATCAAACAATAAAATGGAAAGCTGACCCTGAACCCTTACCCTGAATTAAACTATGTCCAGACTATGAAATGTTGAAGTACTTGCATATTCTTACCAAGCAGTGAACAAACTTTAGATCAGAGGCTCACTGACCTGTAGTTTAGGGGCCTGTGGAGCAATTCATCCTCACAATTGTCACAGCAAAAACCATGATGTTTTTCAAGTCATACTCTATCAGCGGCTTCGATCCCCATTGCTCCCCTGTCCCCACTAGTGACTTTGCAGCCTTAAAAACAATTATCACCACTGCTTTATTTCATTTTTTCCATTTGTAATCGTTGGTTATCAAGACCTAGCTGATAGCTCTAAAAGCAGCAATGCCAATATGCTTTCATAGTTTGCTGTCCATTTGGTGGCAATAAGTAATATAAACCAGTTGTAGCGCTTGTCACGTCTTCAATAATCATTCTTTGCCAAATGTTTCTAAGACTCTAATACTTGAAAGGATTTCTGTTCCATAGCAGATGGGATTTCTGGACCAGGCACCTGTGTCAGTCTGCTGCTCTCCAATTCTTTTGAAAACCTGACAGTGCAGCATACTTATTATGCACAGCCAGAAATTCACTGGCCCTCTAAAAAGCAAACATGCTTTCATCCAATGTTGTGAGTCTTATTTTTAATGTTATTGCACATTCTCAAAATCAGGTAATATTAATCTCAAATATTTATTATTAAATTGGGATTACTTCCCTATATTGTATTTTACCTTGCCACCTTTACATTGTAGCTGATCTAATTCTCAGTTCACCATAGGGTCATTCTCACTTACCACAGTTGACTGGATACTGAAAAAAAAAGGTCAGACATCATAGATACATGAAACCTGGGGATGAAGAGGATAAAATATAAAAAGTGCCCACATTTTAGTATGCCGAGAACCAATCCATCAAGTGCACAGCAAACTAAAGTCCTATATCTGCTAACTCTTGGGTTTTAGTTGTGCAGACCTAGAATAGGAGAACTATAAGCACACTTTTCCCACGATGAAAAATACTAAAGCAGGGACAGCAATATAAAGGACACAGCTAGATTGCACTGGAGCCTTCTATTAAATATGTGAATGAGTCGACAACCATCAACAGGATGATATGTGGGTGGCTGCGTGATGATACTGAGATAGGTCATGGCCTAAAATAATAATATTAAATTTTTCTTATTAATCAGTATTGATATAGCGCCATCATATTACTCTGCACTGTACAATAAATATATTAGCTGTGCAGAAATATGGCCCTGACAATTCCTGCTACTCCCCATATACTGCAGGCAGGGCCGGATTTAAACTTTTTTTCCCCCTAGGCTGGCTACCTTACTCCTTCTTCCCCAAATGCCCTAAAGGAAAACTCTTTCAGATAGGTGGTGAGACTGTAGTGTGGTTACTGCTTCATCCTGCCAGGGAACTGCTGACGAATTGGAGAAGCTATGTGTAGTTTCTTCACGCAACAGCCCCATAGAGAACGAATGGGGGCGTCAGTTAGTGGTTTAGTACTGCAGACTGCTGCCCACTGTCAAATATGCAGATGCTGGTGCTTTAAGAGCCAGGAGAGGCAGAGGATCTCTGGATCCTAAGATAGGTCTGTACATATTGTAACCTAACCATGCCTTTTAAGATAGAGAGAGAGAGTCAGCTCAATTACCACTGCAGGAAGTCCTAAGGCCTTGTAAAGACCAGAGTTTTTTTCAAGTGTTTTTGAGCAGTTGCAAATACCTGTATTGTTGCAGATTGTTTTCTGAAAACAATCCTGGAGGCCTAGCTGAGCATAGTAGGTGTCCAGGAGAGGTTTATTACTGCAGGTCTGAACAAGCCATTAGAAGAGGAAGGATCCCAGCTCCCTATATAATATATAATATATATATCACTACATAGTAATATTTTGCATTTTCATATGTAGCCAGCACATTCCACATCTGATGTACTAAAGTCAAAAGATCAGCCAAAAAACTAGCATTTTCTGAGGTAAATCAACAACAGCCTTGGTGCAAGTTCCTTTTACCTCATCAAATTTACCTCTTCAAAATGAGGAGGTATTTTTGTGATGTTTTTCCTAACATTCAACAGAATAACACAAACCACATCCTAGTTTTTTTAAGCCAGCTGGCACAGAGGCCATGTAAAAGCATGCTTGTAGATGAAAAGATGCCACATCCTCTATCTAATTTACAACGCTGGGTAATATGTTGGCGCTATATAAATCCTGTTTAATAATAATAATAGCATGGCCTGCCAGCAGTGTCTCTGCTACCAGCACTGCCAGCCAGGCCTAATGGGTTTCTGAGGGATTATTCTATGATAATTATTACATAAGAGGGGTATACAACTCAAGGATCACAGGGCTAATTATTGATCAGAAGGCTTACAAGGTGATTGATTGCCTGAATGGTCTAGACTTAAAGCTGCAATCTACTCTTTGTCACTCTTATCATGGTTGTCCAGACTCCTCTCCTGTGCTAAAATTGTTCCTTCTGTTTTCATTGCACACTGAAGCAAGCTGCAGCAAGTCAGAGTCTGTCACAATTGCTGGCTGCAGGACATCCTGCATGATATATCCATTTCCTCCCTAGGAAGGGCCTCACTGTCCCTATCCTTCCCCGTTCATTAACTGGATTTCAGTTAATTCAGTCATGGAGGATCACCATGACATATAGGTGTTATCTTTGGAAGTTCGCAAATGCAGTCTGCACAGGAATACTTACTCCTCCAGACTGATCCACCAAGACAGTTTGATATTTGCTTAACCCTCCCATGAGCCAGCCTACTGCCTGCATCAGGGCTAGGGGTTCTTTAGTGGAGTACAGAGAAAGCCTAATATAAAGATTTCGGAGAGCTGTGTACAGCACCCTTTTGGTCCAACCTACCAGCCGTGATCTGCCTGCATTTGGTTATGTACACATGTCATAACATGTGTGCAGAGGTCGACCGACAATGGTTGACCACAACACAAGTAAAGCAGGTGAGCACAGCTGTGTGCTGCTTGCTTGTTCTCTCCTCTCCACTCTTCATAGAACAAAATAGTGCTGTGTTTTTATTTCTCCAAAATTTTAGTACAATTTTGCTATTGTGGCAAATGCACTGGAGTCAACAAAAACAAAGTTGATTTACCTATAAATCAGTAAATATGTCAAAACATTTCTGGTGGAATTGAAATACATGAACCTTAAAGTTTCTCCATCAGAGAATGTTTTGGAGAACATCAGATTCACGGCTTTATAAATCTACCCCTAAATATTTTGTAATGGTTGCCGAACTATTCCTACCCTGTTCTTGTACTAAAAAAATGTTTCTTCTTCTTCTTTGTATATGATATTTCTAAAAACTTCAATAGAAATTTACATTAAAAAAAACTCTTTTTAGCCCTAAACACAAATCTGAACACAAGTAGAATAGGCAAAGCTACTCCCCTTTTACCCAAGCAGTTCAATAGGCATACCTGAAAATTTCCCGCTAAATTCATTTTTATCAAACTCCATTTAGAATAAATATACTTTGTATACAACAGGTATATAACCTGTGAGCTCAGTCACATTATCTTTGAGAGTTTTTGTATTTCCAAGCCAATATCTTAGTTTCTATCCTGAGGCATAATAGACTTGACAGGGAAACAAGGTACAACCTATGCAAAAAAGACACTGCATTCACATATTTGTCATCAATTACCAGCACATCTTCCCCATGTAATAATTATATCTGATTTATTTTGATTGCTATTCCAGGTCATTACAGGTCATTAAATATCAGAGTCTGCCTACACATGTCTTCTAGTATAATAAATTCTCATATCTAGATTATTTAGCAACTTGCCTGGAGGCTTTGCTTAGTCACATTAATTTTCCCAGTATGGAAGCTACTGTGACTATAAATTCTATCAAAGTAAGTGGAAGTTAATTTAAATAGTCACTTAAACTGCTTTAAAAGAAACATACTGTAAATCCAGATTAGAATAATGATCTCTTACTTTTTAGTAATATTTTTTCACTAGAACTCTTCATACAGTACTATGAATAGTTTCCTTTTCCAACATTTTCCCCTGTTTGGTTGGACAGGTATGAGGTATACTTTATGTTTGTTTTTTAGATTAGTGACTTTGTATCAAATATTTTAAATTCTCTCATTTTTTTTACAGCAGGGGATCCCAAGCTATGAACTATTTATACTGGTCTTTTAGTAATGAATCACTATGAATTGGAAATGTGGCTGCAAGTTGAAGTGCCAGAAGAGAGACGAGTCCTAGCATTTGTAAAGCTATGGCTGGTCACATGGGCATGTGACCCAAATGTACCCACATGACCCAAATATACCCACATGCTGTTTAATAATTAACCAATAATTAAATAATAATTTAAATAAATAATAATAAATTAATAATTAACCAATAATAAAGTGGCTCTAATATGCCAAGTATTGCAAATCATGAACAGCCCCAGCTTTCCACTAACACTTCTATATGCCAAACCTTTTCATTCTACAAAATGTGAGGTTTTTGGCTTTCTTCTTGCTAGAGTCAAACAGATTGTGAGTGGAGGAAATTGTAATGGCTGACATGCACAATGGGCGAAGGGTAACAATGATTTTGATTTGAGCAGTGGGGTTTTATGATAATTACTATGATATAGTAAATTATATTTATTCTAGGTTGGGGAGATGGGGTTATAATAGCTAATAGTGATCCAAGTTTGGGGTGTAAGAGTTTTATGATACTGGGTAAGGTTATAATAATGACTGACAGCAATTTTAAGTGTGTGTGGGGAGGCTGATAGTGAACCTGGATGGGGAAGGCTTTATGGTATTGGCTGCGATTGATTCTTGGTGGGGTATGTGGGGGATGGTCATAATATTATAAGATTCATGCAACATTCAGTTATGATTCACACTTTTTCACATCATTTGAATTTTTTAAAAAGTGTGAATTTAGCATTTGATATCACACTCTTTAAAAAATAAAAATACTAATTTCCACCTATTTTATTTATGTAATTTTCTAAAATGTAGGAGCACCATGAATATTATTTACAAATAGAAATATCCCTGTAATAACACTAAGCCTAACAATAAAATGAAATAAAAAATACCAATATATATTATACCATTTAAGAACACACATTATTATTCTTTATATATTATTTTACTGCATTACTACAGCTAGACATTCTTGCCAAGCCTCTTGGAACTTTACTAAACTCTGAAGAGTGGCTAAGTATTAATATTACATGCTTTTGCTTACTTTACTTTTTACTGAAAACATTTATTTTAGGCATAATAATATAAGTAATTTTATTTAATTATTTTTTGTAAATCTTTAACAATTTAGTGGAAACATAACTGAATTCCAATGTCCATTGGACGTAAAATGCGCCCAAACGTCAGACTGCCAAAATAATAGCAATAGGTTAAGCCAGGGGTCTGCAACCTGCGGCTCTTCAGCCTCCTTGTTGTGGCTCCCTTCGGCTGCCGCGGGGAGATCTCTGATGGGGGATCCCCTTCCTCCCAAGACACTGCGGAGGAGGGGGAAGCTGGAGGCTTCTAGGGGCATAGTTCAGTGTTTAATTTATTTCAAAGTAGGCCTACACATGCACACTTGTAACAGGTAAAATAAAAAAATATTAAAACTTTTAAAAGTTTATAAACTGTGTTATGTTTTGCGGCTCCAGACTAATTTTCTTTAGTGGAAGAGGAGGCAAAATGGCTCTTTTGATAGTAAAGGTTGCTGACCCCTGCGTTAAGCAAATGCACCTATGGTCCATTGACATTTGAGTGACCATTTTATTAGGGCCGAGCATGATTTACTTTTCTGGCAATTTATAGTTTCCTGGCTACATGTGTGAGATCCTTTGGAACTCTTAAATGGAGAATTGCAGACTGAAAAAATACATGGTTGTGCTGGCTGCTGATGTTTCAAGACAGCAAACAGCGCACCTCTACTGAATAAGGGAGCATGGCCTCTGGTTAATGTTTCTGAAACAGCCTGTTAAGATTGTTACTACAAATTAGGGTCTGGATCATTCTACAACTAAAATAGACTTCTTTCATCTTCCAGATGGCTGTCTGATTAGGAACTGGGCAGGATCACATTTCAGGTCTTGACTTAATGATTCTGGACTATATTTATGGTTTTCCAGGACAATAAATTTAAGGTAGGTCGTTGGATTCACTGAAAACTACCAGAAAATAAAACAACTCCATTGGGTGGCTGAATTATGAACTGTGACATTTGTAGGCTTGTCCCATACCTCCCAATGTGTTTCTTTGTGTCTTTAGGCAATAGATTGCCATGAAGTGGGCATAGTTAACTTTTATTGTTGGCACTATTTGTTCATGTAGGTCTAGGAAATGAACATTTAAGGATGCTGTATAGTAACTGATCTTTTCAAGCAGAGCATTTATACCCTTGGTACAGTGTGCTTTTAAATTAAATTATTTTTTAAGGAAGAAGAAAAAAATAAAAGCTTTAGACCAGGTTCCATTTAGGGTGTCACAGGTTGTGTGGTCACAGATTTCCATTCTGTGATTTGACTTGGCAGGCCCTTCTGAAGAACTTGTGTAGGTAAGGTCATTGATATTAAACTAGATTTATTTTGATATAAAGCACAAGACAATTTCAGAACAAATTGTATTAACATTTTGTAGGTTTTTCAGCATAAATTATTTCTATATTCTAAAATATGAGTGGGATTATTAGTACCTAATCCATCCCATAGAAAAACACATCATTTTCAATTAAAAATTATTATTATTATTATTATTATTATTAAACAGGTTTTTTATAGCTCAAACATGGTATGTAGCGCTGTACATTAAATAGGGGATGCAAATGACAGACAGATACAGACAGTGACACAGGAGGAGGAGAGGACCCTGCCCCGAAGTACTTAAAAATGCCAAGAAGTATCAGAACGTTCAAATTTAGCCTTATTCCTGGGGGAATAGGTTTAGGTACCAGCCCACCTAACTTTTCTACAGACTTAATATTGTGATAGGAAACCTTACCAACCAATAGAAAGGATTGGGCCAGGCCCTGTAATTATCATCCCAAAGAGTATTTGCCTATCGCAACACCTGAAGTAATAATATTAAAAGCAGACCTGACAAGCAACTAGGTGCTGATATTTATTACATATTTAGTAATAAATATGGGCTAGTGTAAATACTTACATTTGAGCTGGTAGCCCAGAATGGAGATACTACCCTATTAGGACCTCATGCAGAACCTGCAGTCACTAATGGGTGTTGGGTGTTAATATTTGCTCTGATTTCAGACCTGGCATAGTTAAGTCTTCTCACAGCTCAGGCTCCTGTGGTCCTGAGGGGTCTTTTTTTTCAACAGTGAATATACCGATCACTGAAGCCTTCCCTGGTGGAGAATCAATTTCTGCAATTGAAACGCATGCATCTGAAAAATTCTCCACCGGGGTATGTTTCTGCAAATGTCAGATTCACTGCTTTATAGATCCCTTAAATGGAATGCAGCGTAAGTTAAATTGTGATTGTATGCATTTAAACTAGTTAAATAAACTAATTTTAGTGTATTTGTTACAGAAAATAAAGGTTCAAAAAAGTTGTGCAAATATTTATTATTATTTATTGATATTAGATACCCCACACGTTTCCTAAAAAGTAAGGAATGAGTCAGTGATAAATACTATATTGATAAAATTGCTTACAATTTTAGGTAATAGGCTACCAAAGGTACAGTAATTCAGCAATCTCTAGATAACTTATATTCCACAATACTAAATAGAAAGAATAACTATGAAACAGTCCTTGCCAAATATAGTATATTAATAAAAAAAGAAACAACAACAATGTTTTCAATTAAAGGGCGATACTGGAAATGTGACCATATTGTGTGCATAAATATATGCAGAGTATTATCCCAGAAATGCAATTGTATAATCTTGGAAGCACACCATGCACAGAAGGCTTCCACTACCAGAATATATGCCTTTGTCATTTTTATAGCTTCATAACGAGGTCATAAAAGCGACAGAAATAAACAGAAAGACAGCTATTTCTTTGTTACATTGTGGGGAAACACTGCGGGGTGGAACTGGGCTCATAATATACAGTACTGTATATGTACAATATTAGCATTAAAAAATATTACAAAGTTATATATCGTTTATTTTATTTTTTTATTTACTATGTAGGAGAATCTAAACTATAACATACAATTCTTAGACTAATAGTGCAACATTCAAAACATTTAAATTGGTCAACTAAATTACATGGGCTCTGCATTATCCATACTTGTCAACTTAGTAGCAGAGATTCTAAGACCAATCAAATTTAACTCCTCCAGCTATCAAGATTAATTTCTGACTAACCCCTAGTCATTGCAAAATTCAATAGTATCATAGGGCCAATAGAAGGAACCACAGCGTCCAGAAGGGGACACACTAGTTTACAGTCCAAGGAATGTGAAATTAGAATGGTGCTCCTCTACAGAGTTAAGTTTTAGTAAATGGGCTAACATACAGGTGTGTATGAATTTTAAAACAGAGTACTTAGTAGCAGTCATCCACCTCCCACATTCCCCTAAAACAATGTAGGAACCAAACATAGTTCTTGCTTAGTTGAAGTGAACTTCCAATGTAGAGTCCCACCAGCTTTACATACCTACCTCCTTAACCCTCTCTATCCCCCTTCTATTTAGCTAGAAGAATAAGTTCTAACTCTGACTTAAAGCTTACATATAGCTAAGAAGTATCCCACTGCTGCCATGTGATAGTGCTTGGCATCTAAGCAGACAATCACCAATCACCCGAACTATCAGGGGTGATTTATTAAAGCTCTCCAAGGCTGGAAAGGATACATCAGTGAAGCTGGATGATCCAGCTAACCTGAAATGGTCCAGGATTCAAAACATTTGCTAGCAAATAGCAAATGACTTTGAAGAAATCCATTTTAGGTTTGCTGAATAACCCAGCAAAATGTATCCTCTTGAAGAGCTTTAGTAAATCAGGCCCATCATGTGAAAGAAAGGCAGTTGAGTTACATGCTCCCTCAATTTTTCTTTGGTTAGTTGCCAACCAGAGGATAAGAGGTTGACAAAAAAAGCTGGTATATTCTGCTTATGATACCTATTTAAATATTTAATCTGCCAGCCTACTGGGGCAATTTACCTTAAATGCCTGTTTTGGGGTCATACTTGAAAGTGAATGTTAAAGTTTTAATTAAAATTCATCCTTCTGAATCAGAGGTGTCAAACTAGCAGCTGTGTTTCGGGACCAAACGGTCAAACTGACTGCTCAGTCTTGCAACCTTCCCAGGGAGAGATGGCGCTACCAGTGCAATCACATGGAATTCCCGGTCATTGACAGCTGCACGCTCTGCATCAGGAGAAAAACTAAAGTGAAAGGCTGTTTTTTTATGGTTTGTATGTAACTAATTTTTTTAAATTATGATGGTGATAAATTGTGAATACTTAATAGCTCACCCTAATAGGTTTTTATTAATCCTAACATTTTTAGTTTAAAGTTTAGTTTAGTTTTTATGGATGTAAAACTGGATTCATTTCTAAATGCATGGAATATAACTGAGTTTTGCATTTGCATTTTGCATAGGGAATTTGCATTTGCTTAGGGAATCAAAAAAAGTATTTTCTCCACTGTTGGAGCAAATTGGACTATAATTTATAAATGTTTTTTCACCTTCCTCTGGATCAAATGATGTGTGTGAAAATTTGCATATAGGTTTCTGCTTTAGAAATGCAGATTTTCAAGTAAATGTACATTTTATTATTATTATTATTATTACTTTTTTATTTATTTATTATTTTTTAGTTGAATTCAATGAACTATTGTATTCTTTCATACGATAATAAGTTTAGTTCCTTTATCCTGGAACAAGCATTTATATATAAAGTGTAGGGATATGTGATAAAAAATATTAGACTTGGATCATACATTTACCATGACATTGAAAGGCAACTCTAATTTATCACAGTAAGCAAAGATAAGTGGCGTTAGGTGGGTACAGCCCAAAAAGGCCCTTACTCTATAAAACAATTTACCTTGAACCAGGTGACACACTGACCCAGACTGATTGCAGGACAATTAGGGGATGTTTAGGAGCATAGTGAGTGGGATCAACTGTTAGATGAATTCCAGAATTAAAATTTAAACCATTTTGTTGGCTGTGTCCATTGTGTCAGTTTAAATGGAAATTCTTCTTACGCCTTTAAGGGTTTTGCTTTTTCTCTGTTTAAGTCTAAGTATTCTCTACATAGTTTACCAAAGTATAGCATATGATTATACGGAGTGGTGTTGAAAAGCACCGGTGATTTGCTAACCCTGAACACGTTTTATAAACATTTGCAGGCGTCCTGAAGCTGAAGCTTCCCAGCTTGCAAGTCAGATGGAGTTCCCCAAAGTGCAATGCTTCATATTTAACTTACCTCATTGCCAGGTGTAAGAGAACATGCAAAACATTCCAGGAAGGCTGTATGGAGTATTTCTGGCATTGGAGAAAGAACCAGAAAGGTTTTAGGGTTACATTCTGCTTGTTTTCTTGTTATAAATAGAGAGCATTTACAGTAAATGCTTTATAGCAGAGCGCTTACCTTCCAAAGTCAGTATTTAAACTTGAACACTGATTCTGCAAGAAAAACAGCTCCTTATGGTCAGGTATACACATTGCATATATTTTAGCAAACTTTAGTCTGTTCTATAGCTTCAAATGTTCAATATATAATATTATGGTTTTTCCTAAAAGTGTTACATGGGATGCCAGTATATTAAGAAGCATTTTATCTATCTTCTGATTCCTTAAATGTAAAAAGTCCTTAGAAATGTTTTACCAGGCTTAGCCATGAGGATGCTGCAGTTGGTAATTGTCCAGCATTAGATAAAATGCAAAAGCAGCTACCACTGCAAAATTTACTCTATCTCTGGTGCTTTCCACTGCAGACTTACGGCTCTAAAGTCCCTACAGATGTCAGATGACTCAACAGAAACAATATTTTTTAATTATTTCATTGACAGATCACCAATACCATACTAGTTTTCCCCACCTTTTAGATTCTAGGATTGATTGGGCAGGTTCATCTGCTTCTGAAGCTTCATATTTATTTTACATTGTTGGGAAAAATGTAATTGATTCATAAGTAAATTCAATATAATACTATCTTTTATGTCATAAGTTTTAAAGAAACTGTAGTTAACCTTTAAATACCTAATGTTTTCCAGCAAAGTGCCTTAATCTGGGGACATGTTGCATGGCAGCTGGCTCTAAATCCCAGTCTAAATCACAATCTTTAGGAATAAACAACCTTTAGGCAGCAGTAACCTTAAAAGTTTTTATACTCTGCACCATAATTTTCTTGCAGAAAACGGACTCATCTTTCATCTTTTTCGTTCTTCTTCTTCAAACACTCTCATCACTGGAAATTAATATTGGTCTCAGAAAAATCCCCTGAGGAAGCCTGTATGGCAAAACGCGTCAGGATATAGGAGACAAAAGGACAATATTATCTAGAAACTATCAATTAGATCCTTTCTATCTAATAGATATCTCTACTTTTGATTAAACAAAAACCCCTCCTTACTGCATGATTTTAAGGCAGAATAAGGAAGGGGTTTTCCACAAGCATGTTATTGTGATACTGTAAAATTTAAATTGTCACACTATATTATTATAAACTCTATTAAGCACATGGACTATATTTAGTCAAAAAAAACCCTATTTCTGTTGTATTCTTTCATACAATATTAAGTTTAGTTTTTGCATACCTAGGGGTTGGCTATAGCATCATTATTTACCCTATACACCAGTGTTTTTCAACCGCTGTTCCGCGGCACACTAGTGTGCCTTGAGAGATCTTTGGGTGTACCGTGGGAAATTATCCAATTTCAGTTAATTGGTCCCAAAATGATTTATTTACTGCAAAAAATTTGTCTTCATTTGTCTATACCAGCGATGTATAGTGATAGGCAGAACCAAAAAAAAACTCTTCCACTAGATGGCAGCAGGTAGCTAATTTACGTGTCTGACTTTTTGGTGGTGTTCCGTGGGATTTTTCTAATTGTAAAATATGTGCCGCGACTAAGAAAGGTTGGGAAACACTGCTATACACAACATACACCAGAAGCTTTCCAGGATAAAGAACCATGAAAGCTGAAGTCTAGACAAACACCTATATATGTATATATATTTATATATAGTATACAAATAAAAACTATATAGGATTACAGTGTAATTTTAATTCTGTTTTTCCAGTTTAATTTCTCATTGTCTCATTATATAGTACAATCAGGTGGATGAAGGATCACAGTGGTGTTTTTTTTCTGTCCCCACCCTAATGGCTAGGTAGTGAAGAAGCAGCAGACTGATGAGGTTATCCTTTGCTTACTTCTCTCCTATTCCTTATCTGCACATTTTCAGGCAACAAATCTGATTGACTCCCAATACTCCACCCAGGCTGTGTACACATGTTGGATTTTTGTCATTGGAAAGGATCTTTCACAATTGTTTCCAAGGACACAAAAACTGAAAGATGAATGAAAGAGCGCTGTACATACAGTGCCGTTCTGCTTTATAGAGAAGGGAGGGGGAGAACGAGTGACCGGCACCCTGCTGCGGTCTCCTCCCTTCACTTGCATTGAGGTAGTTTGTCTTTTGTCATTCAAGGATTCGCCAAGATGGATCCATGAATGACGTTACACAGATTCTCGCCTGAAATGAGCCCAACTGGTTGTATCATCCGAGAATCATCTGACATGTGTACATAGCCTCACACTTTTTATCTCATTGCTGATATACAGGGGATTTCAAACTGTCGATATTAGAATTAAGATACTAGTTGCATGTAACAAAAAAAAATAAATGTAATGAGTGCTAAATGAATTTATAGCTGCATTAGGCTGTGTCCTTAACAGAAAATTGCCTTGGGTTCAGCAGGAGGGCTAAAGATGACAGCTTTGGAATATGTTCCTGTGAACACTGCAGCAATTGCAATTTCCATATTTTCATAATGATTGGTTCTGCAAGCAAGATAAAAATAATATTGGTTAGATTAAAGTCAAAATTGGCAGTGTTGTCCCTAAAGCCAATAAGAACTACAAAAACCCTGAAGCATTTGGGGTATACTGAACATCTTTCTCCTGATCTATGTCTCTTGTCCATAGTAGCAAGTGTCCCTGGCCACTGGTTTTCAATATAAGCTGATATTCTATTTCAGAGGAAAACATAATTATTAACAAATATTAATGCACGTCACCCCACCTAGTTATTATTGGTGGGTTTTTTATTACAATTTACTATATGTGCTTTGATTTGATAAGGGGTAAACAGCGGCCCTTCACGATCTATTGTTCATCAATCCGCCTTATCTTTGCATACATTTGTAGTAATTCTTGAGCAGACAGCTGTAAATTATTGTGGTTTTCAAAATGAAAGTAAATATGATATGAAATTTCTGGCCTGTATGTAGTCGTCAAGGACTTAAGTTGGATAGCCTTGGCCTAATGTGTTACAATCATGTTATGACTTCCAGGCTTTTCTTTTAATGCATCTACAAAAGTAATAGCTAAATATTGCAAACAATTTAAATGTACACATGTGCCTCCTGGTTTTAAAATGTTTTTACTTCAAAGTCCAGAATGCATTAGAAATCAAATAAGATTTTAAGTTTATCCGTAAAACAAAAAATGTATCCAAATATTTCAAATAGTTGTAAATCTCAGTATATACTGTATGTTTAAAAACTTTTTTTTTACCTTGTACAAAAGTTAAATAATTTATCCATCTAGGGCAAAGTTACAGTGTCTCTGCAAAGGGGTCTAGGTATGGGGAGTATATGACATCCTCTCAACAGCACAGAAACATCCTCAACATCCTCTCAACAGCACAGAAACAAGATGCTATAATAACATTTTACAAGGTGGAAATAGTAGGTTTGATGAAAAACTTGGAAATAACCATCCAAAAAGAATTGAAAGAGAATTGAGCCCTTCAGACCACAAGATACCTGTAATTACAGTTTAGGTAAATCTGTAGCAAGGTTAAAGAGAGGTTAAGGAATGTTCACCCTTGTCTGTTGACACCATCATTATTGTTGTATCTTTTCCTGAGTCCTTATTGGAATGTGGCATTCAACCTGTATTATCTTGCTGTAATAATTCTGATGTGATAATGGTGTTGTGTGGTTATGTGATAAGAGACACCTTTATAATTATAATGTTTATACTGTGCTTATCTTAATAAAAGTACAGGAGCCCTTTAGATCCTTGTAGAGTTTAAGAAATGTATTATTGTATAGATTGTATCACAATAAAATTTGCTTACATAATAGCATCATTCAACATGTACAAGGACATTGCACAGATGTTAAGGGGAAAGAAAATTTAACAGGAAAAACAGCAGCCACAAAAATCTTGACAATTACCAGACATAAAAGCTATTTCGGATGAAGGAGAAATAAACTTACGTTAGTTTTACGATCACTAGTCCACGGTATTGTTTGTCACAGGGTGTATTAATGATATTGTAAAGGTGTACAAGCTGATTTCCACAATTAAGAATTTCAGCAAATCAAGCCTGTTGGATTTGAAGATAACTTTGCTATTTACCTTATTACTTATGTCAATTGGTAAAGTAATCCAAGACCCAACTAACCAGGTTGCTCCTGGAACAACAAGGTGAAAGTGTCCCCACCGCCCTCCACAAGAAACCCACAGTCCAAAGGAGTGAGGGATATTTGGCCCCCTAAATGACTTTTAGCTAAATAGTGTGACTATCAGTCAAAGTTACCTTTAAGGCAGTGGTCGTGGCTCTGGTGGTCTGCGGCTACGGCCGGTGCGCCCCCCAGCACAGTCGGGAGAAGGACCCCACTGGGTACCCAGTCTCCCGGAGACATCGCAGGCTCAAAGCAGTGGGTGGATCCTGTCTCTGGACACAACTTGCCCACTCCCTGACCACAGGCTCAGACCAGCGATGGGAGAGTGGGCAGGTTCTGGTATCATGATGTCACTATGGGGGAAATTTATTCCCCTTTGAGTGATATATGGCTCCCTGGGCATGCACAGTCCAGAGCCCAAAAGTATAGTGGTCCATAAGTCCAAATAGGTTGGCGACCATTGTCTTAAGGGGTTAGAAAATGCCCCACACCTCCACGACATCCCAACAGAGCTCCAACAGAAAATGACTATACATTCTTATTAGATGATATCCTAATAAATAAATATTATACTTTATTATTTGGGTAGTGAGGTTCCACAGAAAAGGTCAGGCAAAGCAAATATTTACCAGGTGGACTGTATATCAAAACTCCCTTTGATGGGCATTTGGGATTTTGCATAATTTACCCACCTCTATTTGCCAGCGCTGAGTTTATTCTTTCTGCTAGTTAATGTTAGTAAATGTTGTGTATGTACACACATCAGATACATTTTGCTGGATACAAATGGTCGGCCTTGTCTTGAAACCCCAGCAATCACCCGAAGACGTTCATGGCTCTGTCCTGATAGGTCCACGAACAACAGACAGATGTCAATGGAGAAGAACACAGTGGAGTGTCATTTGCTTGTTCTCCCTCCTTTTTTGGGTTCTAATCTTCTAACCCATCTTTTGGGCCTAGTCCTCCCATATTTTTACCTCCTAAAAAAAAAAAAAAAATAACATTTTACACTTACCTGTTTTTTTAAATATTTCTGGATCTGTTATATGACAGGTCCCTTTTAAGCTGTGTACACACTTCCAATTGTTATCGTTGGAAATGAACGACGAACGATCGATTGGGCAAAAATCGTTCGTAAAGAAAGTAACCAACGACGCCGACGAACGAGGATAGTCGTTGGAAATGAACGACCGGACCGGCGGATCGGATTGGACGACGATCGTTGACCATCTATCGTGTGTACGGTCGTTCATTGATCGTCCATGGTCTGAGCATGCACGGTGAACGAACGTTCGCTCACTTCCTGTGGTGCACGTCACTTCCTGTATCGTTCAAACGATCGCATCTATCGTGTGTACAATATCTGCGAACGATCGTGTCGTTATCTGTATGTACAGGATCGGTGCTATACGATCGTTCGCAGATATCGTGCAGGATCGTTCGTCGTTCGTTTACCAACGATAATAATTGGAAGTGTGTACGTAGCTTTACCCTCTTTCCTCTCTGGCGATGGTTAAATCCTAAATATTGCAAAGATCATGAAGATGAGGTAGGCATAGGATTTAAAGCTGTTTATTTAAGTTGTAGAGATGCATTTTTTACCCAAGCTGGAATCAGACTTAATAAACAAAAATATATAGAAAAACATTGTAAATATAAAATAAGAAAATTCAATTTAAAAGGCCTAAGTACATCTCAGAATTACTCTTAAAGTGCATAAACCAGAGGTTGGAAAACTCTGCTTCAAGCAGGTGTTGGGTGCTATCACACACCCTACTCATGTGTTTTTAATTCTGGCATATCTTCAGCTCACTTCCAAGAAGGCCTGCCAGTTCGGAAGAGGAATTCAGGAAAACAAGAGATGTAGTATTAATGTGGATGAAAACTGCAATTCACAATTATTTCAGAATGATGTGGTACAAAGTTGCGTAAACATTATGTTGAGCCAATTGGCTCAATGCAGCTTTCCTGCATCATGGAGCACTTAGCAGGTGTTAGAGACACATGTCTGATGTTTGATAACAGTGTGTGCCTTAATTCAAAAGTTTTATCGTACTGTGATGCATGGACTTCCATTGTATTAGTATTTTCTTTACCAGTCCTCAGCATACATCTACTCATCATCTATGATGCAGTATCTATGCTTTGCCATTTTTTACTGAAAACTCCTTTCTTTTCGCTGGTCTAGTCTGGGCTTTGCATTCAGTTAATAAAGTAAACACCATAAGTAAAGGATTTATCTATTCACTGAACAATATTCAATATTAACACTAGATTTTAATGGCCACAAAAGTCATGTGTTTAAACCAAAAAGTTATTAAAAAGCCAAATATAAATAACAAGCACTCACATGTAAAGTAAAAAAAAAATCAGAACGGGTGTATTTGGTCCCAATATGTTGTAATGTGAAATGTATCCAACATCTCTCCTGAGCCCTACCTCACCTGCTCATCAAACTTTAATTAAAACTTCACCAATACCCTAGAAATTGAGCCTCAAGAGGACCACTGCAACCATAAAACACCAGGGGACTCTTTACTTTTAGATGAATCCTCTTTACAAAAAAGGCAGCCATGATAACTGACGTCTCAAAGCAAATTAGAGTAGGTAGGCAGAACAATTTCCCTTCCCTGTAAACTTTTTTGGAATGGCATTTTCTAGTCCCACTCATTGATGTAGCTCCTGTGGCTCTACCCTGCCTTCACATAATGGGCATGATTTATCAAACCTCTCCAAGACTAGATAAACTAGTGGATGAAGATAAACTAATATTGGTGAACCTGGGTGGTTCAACAAACTTGGAGTGGTCCAGGATTGAAACCATTTGCCAAACAATAGCAAATTACTAAGAAATCCATTTAAGGTTTGTTGTATCACCTAAGCTTTAACCTTTATTTTTTTGGTAAAATAACATATTTCTGTCCTGTCCTGTGAGTGACAATGCTTTCTTACATTACTGGACCTATAGAAGAGCCATGATTTTCACCAAGGTTACACCTTTGATTTGAACTAAAAAGCTACAAAGACTCTACTTTCTGAAAATATTTTAGCCTGAAAAAAGAGAAAACCAGTGAAGCCATAACATTTGGGCTGGTAAATTAAAAAATATTACATTTTTGTTCTTTGGTTTAAATATCCTTTGAGAGTTCAAGCAGTAAAGCAATAGACATAAACAACTATGGTATTGTATAAAATAAAGCAGAGAACATTGACAAATAATCCCTGGAAATCGTTCAGCATTCTGCTTTCAACAGCCTACAGTGATCTGGCTAGTGAGAGCTGATTTTAATTGTTATGGGTTACCCCCATCATTGTTTTGTGTATAGCCTATATATGGCAGACATTAGTGGTGGGGTAGAAACATGTATATATTTTATATATTTAGGACCCAGGAAAGAAAGGTCCTTTTTAGTCAGTTACAAACCCTGTAAACCAGGGGTTGGCAAACCCTGGCCTATAGGCCAGATACGGTAGTTCGTTCTGGCCTAACGCCCCCTGGTCGATCTGGCCTAATCCAGCTCCAGGGCCGCGGGTTGCAGGCCAGATTTGCCAGGGGGCATTAGGTACTACCGGAGCCCGTAGCCATTAGGAACGGCAGGAGCTCTGGTGCCGCCCCCTTGCTGTTGCTCCCCTATAATAGGGAAAGCTCCCTGAAGGGAAATCCCTCTCCTCCGCAATGCATAAGGAGGAGGGGGATTTCACTTTATGGGGAGTAGCCTGGGGGTGGGCAGAGCCATTAGCGCGGGACTCCGGCCGGCCTGATGTACTCCCGCCCACCCCTGAAATGGCCTAGTGGCCATAAAAATTTGCCTACCTCTGCTGTAAACCATACCATATATAAGTAAGAAACCTAGGTGATACATATGCATTGTCCACATAAGCTCCACCTCTGCCCAGACCTTCCTGGAAAGGAACATATTTTGCCAATACACAGTGCAGTCTAATAACCAGTGGGTGTCCTTATGTTGTAATGGGGCATATTTGTTTTGTAGTCTCAGTTGCTAGATGTGCTATCAGAATAGGCTTGGACAATGGTGGCATACACCTTACCAGGTCACATTTCATAGGCTCATACAGGAGGACATTGGCAGGCCTTCAGTCCTTGGCAACGCGCCTCGTCTTTGAGGATAGAAGGCACACGTGGGTGTTTCACCAACACCCTAAAAGCCGGTTTACACCTTTATAGAAAGTAACAGCCTTACCACAGATAGATGTCCACAGGTTGATGTTGTCATGTATCCAGGGGTAACCTGTTGAGGTGCAGAACATAGTGATAGTCCTCGGTAGCAGCATGTCACCTCACTAAGAACATCTCTGGTTGCAACTGTTTGGTGGAACAGATCATACGTATGGGACCTCACAGGTTTTACCAGATCATATTGCCATGTGAATACACACTGCTCTCACTTGGCTATGATAACCCTGAGTCTGGCTAGGATTTTTCCTTTAAATTTAGAATACCACTAGGCAGTATTTAGTTGTAAGCCAAAGTATGTAATTTGAGTTCCTCAATTACAAGGGTGCAAGCACCACTCACTCATTTTCAGGTAGCCTCTCACTTTTAGCCTTCAAAGGATTTGATGTAGATGCTGGCCCTATTCACCACTATCTGCCTCTCAGCCCTGCATTTGCCCTCCTGGGCTACAATCAGCTTCTGCTGGGTGGATATTTGGTTTGCCTCTTTTGGGTTTGCATTTCCTGTATAAACTGTTATAACATTTTTTTGCATTATCTTTCCACGTGTAGGTGAGAAACCAACATGATACATTGTCCACAATTGTGCCACGGTACTACACACAAGATTAGTGGATGAGATAATAGGATCCATGGTAAAAGGAACTGATGTCAATAGTATATTATTCTTGTAATGTGTTCCAAAATAGGCTAATGATGCACAAATAATGAGCAATAATAATAGTATACCAAAGATAAAACTTGCAATTAAACAAAAAACACCTAAAGTGGAACTAAAGCAAAAACAAAAAACTCACACTCACCTTACCTTCTGCAGAGCCCACAATTTCTCCAGCAATGTCCTCATTTGAGTCCCACGCCATCTTGGAATCCGCCTTCATCCTGGTGTGAAGGAAGCAACAGGTGCCACCATCTTTCTCTGTCTCCTGACTATCACACCAGATCTCGCACTTATCGAATGATGTAGCCAGCTGTAAATGGGAATAAAGGAGTGCCGATCTCACTGTGCATACATGAGATCTGCATTTTTTCTCTTTACAGGAGAAAAAAGCCCCCAGTATCGGACATGTGCAGAAGGAGCAGCAAGAAGCTTCCTGGGATCCGTGACGTAGGTATCCTAGTGGGCTCTGTGCTCTCATTCAACAGAAGGGGAGGGTCTCACCCTTTTTGTTAAAAAAAGGGTTAAAAAAATAAGAAAAAAAATGTCTACCTTTTATAAAAGAAGATAAGTCCCTTTTAAAGCAAACTCCAGTGTTTTTAATAGACCCCCACTTCCCTCCATGGCTCCCTAACCATAACTAATGTAAGATAACGTGAAACATACATAACTTTATTTCAGCAGTACTTTAGCCAGTCTGATTATGTCACAAATTCATTTTCTGTGCTGGATAAGTATTATTAGTACATGTAATGTTACCTGTTATAATTATGATCAAGCATTTTGTGACTAGAGGGGGGATTGTAAGATGATACGGTTGTCATCAGGTAATAGCCAGGAAGATAAAAGAAAATCTTCCATCAGGACCTTGCTCCAAAGAATAATTATTTTACACTAATGGTTACATCTTCAGGACTGGAAGGGAAAATGTTCTCCAAAGCGCAGCAAGTAATAAAATTGATAAACATTTAATTATTTCATACAAAGCTGAAAATGTTTTTTGGTTTACATGAACTTAGTATTTTTTTAAAAATTAAAAAAAAAACTTTCTCATTTAATATATAGTTTATCTCAAATTCAAAAACGCTGGTACTGTTCACTCGGCAAGAAATATAAGCATATGAAACCTCTAGTAAGTGTTTTTAGAGCTAATTGCATACAAGGGATCACATTTACAAGTCATACTTACTAAAATAATGTCTCAGTTTGAAACAATTCACTTAGCTGTGCAGAAAAACTTGGGTGAAGTCTGCAATGACATTATTCACAAACGATTGAGGTCAAACAAATTAAAAGTGAACAGCATATGGTATGGTAATCATCCAATGTATAATTAACAATCCTGGAATGCTTTCAGGACAAACAAGGAGGCGAGGTTATGGTTTTCCTAATGCTAAATCTTAGGTGCAAAAATGAAAGCATATGCTGGTGAATTGTAAAGCTGAAGATGATTGACTTCTAGGTAACACTTCCAAATAGCCTTAGGGACTGAAGGCTTGAATAATACATACAAATCACTTTAAAATCACCTAGGTACTTATGCTATATTCCTCTAATCTTCTTCCATATATATTCACGTACTGCACAAAAAGTATTAAGGCATACCAAATGCATCAAGCACAGTAAAATCTGAAGGCAGTCAGAGTGGATAAGACCTGATAGACACCATCTTGGAATGAAAAGCTTTCTTCAGTGTTTAGACATATGTCTTCAATTTAAAAGCAATTCAGCAATCATGTTAAAACAAAAACCTGATTACACAAAATGGAACTTTTCAACTCTCAGATTTGGATTGAGTTCTTAGTCTTCAAAAAGTCGAAAAAAAAGATGATGTGTGCAATGTTTATACGTTCGTGTCGCTAAGGCCCAGAATTATTGGTGGTGTATATTTAGCTATAGGATGCTGGCATTTGATGTTATGGGGCATAGTAAGTCACCGTGCCAAAAATGTGCAAAGTAAGCATGTGCTGCTATAAGAAGTATTTGAAATGTAGTTTTCTTTTTTTGTGTGTGATTTGTTTAGACAGCAGCAGAAAGTCTATACTTACCATATACTAAAACATGGTAAAATAGTTGTTCTGGGAAACTTTTTTTACTTGGACTGCTGCAATGATGACATGTCAGTCTTAACAAAATCTGTCAGTTCTTAAACATCTTACTCATCCTGTGCTTTGGCACCAGTGGTTAGTTCCCTGGGTTCTTCTTTCCACTGAAAATGTTGGCATAACTCTTACTGTTCAGATTCTTCTTTTTCTGTTAGCTTAACCCTAAAAAGAAGAAACAGCCAGAAGCACATAGTTCTTATTGCTTGTACACAGCTGCAGGCTTTTTCTTCATTCTCTTAATCCTTGTTCCAATCTACACATACAGTAGTAAAAAAGAAAAACAAGTACACTTATAAAAAATATTAATACAGGACATTTATATTACTGATATAAAAAAACTAATAATTATTCTTTGCAAAAGGTATTATTTTAAAGAAAGCTGCAGATTTCAATATTAAAAAGCAATTTTGAAATGACATTAACATGGTAAAGTTTGTATAATGTGTTATTTTCATTCTGTATTGGGTTATACCCATAATACCTCTAGCTATGCAGTTTAGTTCTGCCAAATTAGAGGTTACAGAAATGGATTTATTTAATGTTACCTGAATTCAAGCTTTTTCCACTGGTGAATAAAAATCCATTGCATACTCCTGGTAACTACTGCAGCATGATCTTCTCAACAAGCATTATTGAAATCATGGGAGCAGACAGCTTTTCTACCTTTGGCTGAAAAATCATAGCATGCTGGGGCTTACACTGAACCTCTGGAGATTTGGAGTGACCTCAGGAACGTTATTAGATTAATATAGAATTCAAAAATAGTTTAATTTGCACAGACTGAATCTCTACTCATATAATAATGACTTTTAGGCTGCATGCACCTAAAGCTGACATTGTTCCACTTGAATTGAACTGTGTAAAATGATAGGGATGACAAATTAGGGTAATGTATTGACTGTTGACATTAGGCTATTGAGGATGCTTGAGTAAAATGCAAAATCTTCTCAATCCATCGCTGTGGTCGGGCAAATGTAACTTATACGTTCCAAACCTGTTCTTTGAAGTTTCTAGATGAAGCCTAACTTGTAGTTACTTCGTTATGTATCACTGCAAATAAATAGAAGCCAACATTATGTCTGCCAGTACATAAGGTTGAGCTCTATTACGATAGACAAAGAACAAGAAAAAAAACATTGGAGCCAGTCTAAAATGGTTATGTGTACTAAAGGTTGACATTAACAAAACAGAAATTATGAAATTAAAGACGTACTAAAATGCTGAGAAAATATGGTATTAGGTATGTCATCTCCCAATGAACTATTAACCAACTCCATATGATTTGCCAAGCCTTTTTGTAACAAAAACACACACACATTCTTCCCATTAACATACCATGTAGTAAGTCCTTAAATCTGTCAAGAATCTTTTTGGGGGAGCTAGCATAATATTTTATAAAAATTCTGCTTAATTGGAGCCTTGACAAAATAATTTGGGATGACAGTCTAATTGGAAGAATGTCATATTTCAGTGGCAATATTATCAAAGCAGTTTGTCGTTTTCATTGGAACGTGCTTTCCTCGCAAAAATGTGTCATATTACTTAATAAGCTGAAATTAAGATTCTTCTGACGTCTCCATGAAAGAAAAGACACTCACTGTACAAATAAACTTGATTAAAACAGATTAAGACAGGAAATAGCTAAAGTTACATTTTAAAACGCGCTAGTCTTTGCAGTGAGCGTATGTGGTCAAATATTAGCTAACGATCCATTTTCACTAAACTTCAGAGGGAAGACCACAGAGGTAAGGAGGAATTGTAACTGGAAACACTTTTTAAGTGCATTGTTGGCTATATACAAAATGTTCCCGAGAAAAATTCCACATGAGTGTAAAATTGCTTTTTAATCACGCACATTGTTCATGAAAGTGGAGCTATCCTCAAATGTTAACTAAGAGCTAAAATGTATCCATTTAGTCACATAATCTCTTATAAAAGGAAGGAAATTTGAGCAAATGCCCTATGGCAGAGAACACATGGACACATGCCTAGCTTAGCTTTAGGCCAGCACACAAAGGAGCCTGGAGCAGCATTTTATGTAGGTACGTATGCCAGCTCTTTGACTGCTTCTTATTTATCTACCCCAGTCAAACTGAAATTCAAATGTATATATATATATATATATATATATATTTAAATTCTTATTTTGTCAACAATACCAGGTATAAATGGGAGATATTTCCTCCAATACCCAAAAAAGTGGTGCATTCATAGGTAAAACTAAAAAACATGCATGCAGTTCACAGAATATTAGCAGGGATTAAATGCATGAAAAAAATGTACCTTTATAAACAACGGCTGCACGTTATCCTTTACCTCCTGCCACCCACCCCACCTATGTATTGATTACTAAGACTCTTTTTATAGTTGTGCACCAATAATAAGGGACAGGATATGAGCAGGAAACAGGCATGGCTTAGGTTTAGGAACCAAAGCCAAGGTTTGCACTTCCTGGTGGTTTTTATCTTAATTAGCAGACAAAAAAGTTTTCCCTCTTCCCAAAACCTTCCAAAGATTTTTAGGGCTGACAGGTAATATAATTGACAAAAGGGGGAAAGGCTTATTCAAGACAGGAGTGACCATTCAGGACAAAACAGTCAGTTAGGGTCAGGACCGGCCAAAACAGAGGGATCAGGGATCAATCAGGAAGCTAGGGGCCAAGCCCAGCTGGCAAATGAGGGTCAGCCAGCGAGGGCAGGGGGGTCATTTAGGCAGAAAGTCAGGACTCCAGGACAGAGTGGGAGTCATGAAGAGGGATAAGTGGCAGCCAAAGACTGGAGGGGGGGTAACCTAGGGAAGGAGGGCAGACCCTTATATGGATTAACTTGTATGCAGTCCACACATTAAAGCAGAAAAGTAGACTACATTAGCAGGCAGCAACAGCCACTTTCCATACTTACACGTCCCTAAATCACTTTTTTACCCAGGTAAGTATCATGTGTTGGAGGAGGTAAACCTGAAAGGGATGCAGATAAACTGGTCCTGGATACTAGGTAGGTCAGTGGCGCTTGATTGGCTAGAGTTCAAAAGCAATCAGAGTTAAAAACTAAAATTTCATTTTCAGATAAATAATATACAATATTTCTATAATGTCCTTACCATAGTCATATGTCATTCAAACGGTTTAAATTCCATTTTAGGGGGAAGCCAATTAACGTAACTGCATGTTTTTGGAAAGTGGGAGAGAAAGGCCAGAGTGCCTGGAGAAACCCATGCAAACACGGGGAGAACATACAATCTCCATGCAGATAATGTCCTGGCTGTGATTCGAACCTGGGACCTACCGCAAAGGCCACAGTGCTACTATATAATCAGAGAACCTTAACCACTGAATTCTGATGCAAAATCCTGTCTGACCTGGTAAATTTCACATTATAGAACCACTTTACTTCTCTGTATTTCTAACAAGAATAACAGTAATATGAAACAAACAGAAAGGAAACAGAAATATTGGTCTTTGTGGAATGTAATATGAACAACCAAATGGTTATTAAAAAATAAACAGTTTGGCTTAGACCCCCAAACATCTTGGCCCCATAATAAATGCCCCCCATAACACAGAAAAATAAAAAATATTAAATTATCTTTTATAATTTCACATCTGGTAACATTTTCGGCCCCTGGCATATTGTACTATATTACAAAATATATTTGGCTGTGTTATTATAATTCATTGGTTTCTAGAGTCATTTTATGGTGTCCAAAGAGGCCTTTCAGTTAAGCTTCTCTGAGACAATTATGTATTATTCAATAAAGTAGCTGGTATAGTTATTGCCAGTCATAAATGTGTCAGTTCTGGGAGACATATTTATAAATCGAAAGAATTTAAAACATGCTGAAAAGAACTTGAAAGAATTCCAAGGTTTTTATGTTGTAGCCAAATATGTCACCGGCAGCCATGTTGCATATAATTTAGTATGGCAAACAACATCTAACTGCTGCTATTAGGTCCCATTTTCTCTAATTCATATTTTTTTGTCTGCTCACTGGTCCAAGATGACTAATACTATATGAAGTGACTACACAAAGTTGTTAAAGAGTAAAGCTTTTCTACCAAAAATATGAAGCTGAAAATGGTGCTCTTGAAGGTAAAATAAGACTATCATCAAACCTGTGTGAGTTTGTTTTATTAAGTGATGATAGATCTTAATTCTTTTTATTCATGCTTGTTTTAATTCTGCCAAGAGGTAACTCACAAATGAAAGGCAGTAAACTCAAGCTTCACTCTATTATGCATGTCAGATCTGGATGACCAATTTATAAATCTTAAGAAACTTTCCCTTGATGCAAGTTAAAAACATCCCACTTGAATGCCATTGTGGTTTTAAGGTTCGCCGTTAACTATCAACAACATATCTACCTCACTCTTGCACATATTCATCTTTCCAATATTAATAACAGTTTGTATATCAATCATATGGGATGTGAAGTATTTTGGGATGCAGAACTAGATCATTAGATCACACGATGTAAACTGTTGAAAAGTTGACATAAGAAGGGTTAATTGCCTGGAAGATTGAAACAAATTTGTACACCCGACTGCCAAAAATGTGTGAGGTCAATGAAAATTTATAGACAAAAACACAATTTGCAGCCATTTAAATGTATCTACATGAGACAAAATTAGATAACAGATCAACAATACTTTGAAGCATAAAGTAAATAAATGTATAGTTGTCAATTTGAAGTTCAACCCTGCTTTTTAATATATTCTTGGCATCGTATGGGCAGATGTATACGGGTGACATTAGGCCACCCACTGTGTTGTAGTCCTGTGGTTACACGTCACAAAGGATCATATCTTTTTATGAAGGGTTCATATAGTCTCTTCATGTGTGTGTGGGTGTTTCATGGGTTCTGTGGGTTTCTACCTACCTAATATACTGGTAGGTTAAATGATTTCTGACTACACTAGATACTAGAATATGTGAAGTAATAAATGTCTATAAATGCTATTGAGATATGTTTTCAGATCCAGATTAAAGAGACCAGTACAAGTGAGACAGTATCTTTACAGTCTGTTTCAACCCAGCTTTACTCAATATGCTCTTCCAATAATTCTTCTTTTATCAATGTCACATAATAGAGGAGATGACTTTAATGCTCAGTTTACGGTCTTGGTATTATGTAATGGCTGTGGTGCAGTATGGAACAGATGGGGAGTGTTGAGAAACAGCAAAGATGGGTTGGGTGGACATATAAAAGACCCTATAATTTTGCCCTAAATGAGACATGATATCTTTAAATTTAACATGAGCCCATTTAAAACAATTAAATGTATTTATTTAACAATAATGATTGTGGTGCCTGTTAACCCCTTTTCTTTGTCTTCTGAAGCTATAAAGTTGTTTTGAACATCCTTTCTTTTTTTTTTTTTGTTTGATTAATATTAAATAGTGTAATATATATATATTATAATTATTATAATATTTTACTGTATTGAACTATTATATTGTATTCTCTTGTTTAACCAACAGTCAGAGCTGGAGGCCACTTTTTACAGATTTTTCAGCTTTCTTAACTACAGCTGAACAAGAACCTGTAGGTTACACAGCTCAATAGCTCAAGCTGAGATCTTACTGTTCTGAGCACCTCTATTTAGATTTTGTAATGAATTTAGAGTGCTTGATCTGGGTACAGAATGTAAACATTTAAAACAAATGTAAACTTTATTAATGGACATTTAGTATGTGAAAGCACTGGGTACTAAAAAAACAGTATGTTTCATAAATCAGATGGCTCCCTGAATTGTATTCACCCCCCCCCATGTATTTAATGCCCCCACCACTAAAGAGGAACTAAAGACGTGTGATGCACCTATCTGTGTTCCATTGCAGAGTGCCAACATCTTTCTAGATGCAATCTTCAGCAATCTTGAATGGCCATGCTGGGATGAAGTGCCTGCATGGGCCCCGCAAGAGAAGGCTGGAATTGCTTGGTTTCCCTGGCATCCAGAGCTCATACATAGATACACTGGTCAGCTTTTTCACATTTCATCGGCATGATTAGTCAGGTACGGTAAATTGGGTTATTGCAGAAATGGCATTGCCTTTCCCTTTCTGCAATACCACCTACCTTATCCTTGATTTAGTAAAGTTGGACTTTAGTTTTCCTTTAATTTATAAAGAATGCTATATCCAAACCACCACTCTTTGCCAAAAAGTTTAACATAATCAAAAAATGCAGGCAGATTAATCTGATAATTTACTTGGGATTTGTGTTAATGTATTTATTAGATTGTCTTCCATAAAGGGACCCCAGAAAAGCTTAATATATTTTTAAGTAAATCTGATGTCCCAGTCTCTGTGACTTGAATGCACTTACCATGGCCCATATTGAGTTTAGTAAAAATCTGTCCCTAGATAGAGGCCAAGCCTTTGGATGACCAATGGGCCCTAAGCATTCAGGTACACATTAGGTTGCCTTGAAATGATGAATAAGTGTTAATGAAAAACCTGTTAAAATAACATTTACTTTGAAGATCCTTATTTGGGAAAAAAAAGTGGGTGTAAATAATTGACACTTGGCTCTTCCTACATAGAAGGGGATAGTGTCCGAGTCAGTGACCGTAGCACAATGTGCCTTAAGATTGCACAGGGAACAGATTGCACAGAGCAGAAGTCTGCAAGAGCAAGGAAATACAAAAAATAAAACTGTTGTTTTCTCCCCCCTTGAATAAAATAAGAGATTAATGCTTGCAGTTTATTGGGTAGCCCCACTGCAAAGGTATTTAGGTCATATTTCTGGGATTAGGCTTTACCTATACATTTCATACTACACACTGTACATTTCAAACTCTGATGCAGAATACAGACTCAGAGATTTGCCACCTGGTGGCTGATATATGCAAGTTACTCCAAGAAATATGTTTTCACTATTTAAATTTCCATTTTCAGTGCAATATATGAAAAGCCCTAACTAAACATGTTTTTTTTCATATTATGAGAAAAGATGTGAAAAGATGTAGTTGTGCAGATTTTGCCATCTTATTTCCATCAATACCTGTCAGCTGTAAAGTGACAAATGAATTATAAAAATCATATTCACAGTAACACAAATGTTCAAAGGGAGCACAGCAAATAAAAAGAGGAACAATGATAACAAGATTAATCTTTCTATGCTCAGTTATATCTGCAATATTAAAAAAACTACCAGCCAGGGATTTAGGATTGGAATGGTGGTGCAGAAATAGTTAATTGCAACCAATCATAAATCATACTATATATTCGGAAAACAGTTAAAACAATAATAGGTGATTGTTGACTGACATTAGCTGCTGGGCATTATGAATTGCTCTCTGTTCTGTTAATTAATCCTTTGACAAACTTTTTTGGAATATTTTGGAAACAAAAACTTTGTTTCTGCATTTAATACGAGAGACCACCAGAGGGCATCTAAGCCCCAAGGTACATTGATTTCTATGCTGCTTGTCCACAAGGTGCCAGCATAAGTTAACATTGCTCTGCAGCAATCAACTTGAATATAGCAATTCCAAGTCATGGTTTTATTTTGTACCGTAATTCTATTTTACTTGATTACCAATATACTAAAGAAAATAACTAAAATTAATAACACTCTGCAACCATTTGAATAAAAAAGATTATGTATATATTTTTTAACACACAGAAGATAGAGTTAAAATCAACTTCATATTTCAGATATATGTATGTCTAGGATTTAGATATCTGCAAGTGAACTATTTTAAATGAGCATTGTCACTTTTCCAATTCAGGGCAGCACCCCAGTAAGATATACTTATTGATCCATAATCCTTCATTATCTCCCAGCACTTTTAACGCCACTTTTCTTTTGCTAGTATGGGAACAGCTTTGTTTTCAAGTCCTGAATACTGTCACATAGGGGAACAGTGATGTTACCCTCTTGGCTAAGCTCGAGCTTTATCTAACAGTATAATTTACCCATGGGTGTCCCCTTGGAATGGCAGTGTTGATGGGCATACAGAATATACTGTGCTATCCAGAGACATTGCCACTTCACCGTGAATAGGGAGGTGACATCTCTTTGAGTTTAGTTTAAGTACAGAAGACCCATCAAAATATTTGTAATGTATTTCTAGTTTGAATGTAATGTAGTTTTTAGATGTTAAAACTTGCTGAAAAATACTAACCATTTCTCAATTATAAGTCAGCAAATGACCCTTTCACTGATCATTTAGTGCTTATTCACCAATAATGTTATTTTGGATTTCTTGCTGCAGATTAAAAGAACATTCATTACCTGCACATTCACTGAACAGTCCAATTCCCAACACATCTGGATTTTTATACCATCAGTGGTAAATCAAGGTCTCAGTAACACAGTATATTTGTGCAATAAAGCCAATGTTACAGATTTTACCATTTGGAGGATGTGAAACATTGATTTTAGAACTAATTTACTATTGACCTACTGTGCTGATTCCATGACCTCATTTTAGCAATAATTTGCTCTGCTTGTTGCAGATGTACATAAAATAAAAAACATTGAACTCAAGAACTCTCCCTCACTGCCACATGTCACTATACAATATCAGAGAACCCCAACCACATGCATATATAGATTAGGAAGAGTAAACATTCATAGTTTATTCTCCCTCTTATTTTTCATTGAATCTTTCTTCTTTTAAGAACACTTGTCATGGGGGTAACACTAAATTGAAACCTTTGATTTTAAAATACTAGTTGGCTGGTTGTCAGACTAATCAAATGTTTTTTGGTGGTGGTCACTGACTGAGAACAAATATGCAGATCATGTAGTCTGTTCAAACTTCCCGAGTTCCATGCTTGTTCCAGGTTAGTGAGTTTATGTGTATGTGTTCCCATTTGGTAGGATCACCCTTCTTTTTGTCCTGATTACCATTATTACCCAGGCAATAAATGATGGAAAAACCAATATATTTGGCCTGATTTGTTAAAGTTCTATTTTTTAGCAAATGTGTTTAATCCTGGACCAGATCCATTCCAGGTTTCCTGGACCACCCAGCTTCACTGAATAAAGTGTATCTTCTGCAGCCTTGTAGAGTTTTATTAAATCAGGCCAATTGTCCGTACCAGAGCAAGAAGAGGGTAAACCATCAGATGGGGACACCTGTCTAAGATGGAAATTTTGGGACTTAAGTGGAAATTCCCTATTGTATCTCCAGGTCATGAAGTGAAGTCAAAGAAAATCTCCCCAGCAGGAGACTGGCAGCAGAAAAACAATGATAAAGGATTTACCCTTGCTATAATATATTTAGAAGGTAAAAACAAAAAGGTTTTGGCTGTACACAAACTTTACATTTATATAGTAATATTACCAATTATTAAACCGGAGAATTGTTTACTTGTGTCACCTATTGACCTATCCATACCTAAGGCCTAGAAATGAAAATAAAATCACAGCCATTAATGATGTGTTAAAATCTTCCCATGATGAGGACAGAATTTACAAAACATTATGTATACTTAACGCAAAAGTAAGAATTCATCTCGGTGGTGACCTTTTTACCCGTATTCCTCAGTATTACAATTTTATGGCCTTAGTAATTACCGCTCAAACAGCCTGGCATATTTCATATTACTATTTCAAAGACCACCTCATTGAGATTCTCAGGGAAAACTCATTTTCATCCCCTGCTTCAGATTTCTAGTAATACCATAATTTCACCAGTATCGTCCCGACAACTGCTTGCAGACATTATGCTCTTTATGCGGCTGACATATTTTATATTTAATACCAAAACAAAATTCAGCAACTATTTGTTGTTAAACCAGCATCCAGATCATGAGAAGCAAGAGCTTTCTGATACACAAATGCATCTAAAAATACCCCAATTTCCCATCCCATGTTATATAATATATACAATGTATATATATAATGTATTAAGTAAAAATAAATCATAATACATTGAAAAGAGTTCTGTAGGTAGTGGGATGGGTGACAGTGTTGGCGTTAATAAAATCTTTAGATGTTTAGATGTGTTCTGGAGAAAAAACTCTGAAACTATCAAAACTGGTCCAAAGCATAAGACTGCATACACATGTGCATTTTTCATTGCTGGAAACAATCTTCCATGATCATTTCCAGCAACAAAAGAGTGACAGATGAATGACAAGCTCTGTACACACAGCGCCATTCTGTTTTCTGGAGAGGAGGGAAAGAGCACCCCACTGTGCTCTTCTCCATTGACTTGTATAGCAGTCGTTGTCTATTGGTTCATTGATGACGTTGGACGACCACTGTACACATGTCAGATTCTCACCCCACCAGTTGTATCAAGCATGGATCATCTGACATGTGTACATAGCCCAACAATAGCCCAACAATTACTGTAGGGGTCATGGAGGGGAAAAGATGTCTGCAGGTTGTTGCAGCATCAGCCATTGAGATAATTCTGGCGGAGAGGTACAAGGGTGAAATGCTGTCATCATATCTGATTGGGGGATTGCCCAACCTAGATTTACCTGGGATCCCACTAATATTTAGGTCAGTATTTCTCAACCAGGGTTTCATGGAGCCCAAGGGTTCCACCAGAGGTTGTTAGGGGTTCCATGAGCAATGAACAACTTGTGCACCTCAGGTCAGTTTACCAGATACCAATAATCTTTTTGGCTAGTTGCAAGGGTAACAATCTTTGCACTGGCCAGCAATGTAAGAGGCATTCTTCCCACTGACAACCACACAAATAGACTGTAAGCTGTGGGTATAGTAATTATAGAAGGGGTTTCAGAAGACTGGAAAGGTATTCCAAGGTTATTCCCTCATGTTAAAAAGGTTGAAGAGTTATTACAATGTGTAATTATGTTAATTCAAGGTAAGGTGATCATTTTTTCTATGGTCCCTCAAATCCTTGATACTTGCTTCATTACTGAGAAATACCCAGTACCAGAGTTTTGGGAGAGTTTAGGCATTGCATCCTGGGAGGAAGAAAAAACATACTTAGTACCCCCTATTGGAATGGGGATTTTTGTGACTGTCTCCCATTCTTTCCAGAATTCACTGTGAAGGACTAAATGACCAATCACTGAACACTATTGTATGGGAGAGAGGTGAAGTCTATTAGCTAACCTACATAAACCATAAACAGTGTTTAGACTTAAGTATTGCCACATCCAAACAGGGCAGAATATGTGGTTATAGTTGGTAGGCAGGTACATTAAAGTAAACATATCACATTTTAAATTCCTTTTACTGTAATATTATAATTCAGATCATTTAAAGCAGTTTATGTACAAGACTGGATATAGCTTTAGGTTTCTATTATACCTTCTTTATTGATTTTTAGATATTACCTTTTTTATCTATTTTATGTGCAATTCGTAAATATAGAAGTATGTGAGAGAAGCCATATTCATATATAGGTTCTGCTTCCTGCTTAGTAGTGAAGCACAATAGTTGTATTCAAAGTTTACTATAGATTTGCTACTCACAGTTTTAGGTGGAAAACAATCACATAATTTTACCATGATAAACAAGATATGCAAATCATGCTTTAATTGCTAAACAGAATCTTTTTTTTTTTTTTTTTTGTACAATTGATTTGGAGCTGGAGTTGAGTTGATGGAATGGATCAGTCCCTTTTTTTTCCTATTGGAGAACACTTACTATTTATTTTCCTTCATCTGGGATTTGTTTTACCCCTATGTCTAGGTACTATTGGTACAAAATACATCAGGGGGCCATCGTGCTCTTTGAAGAAACCTGTGTTGGGACATGAAAAATGAACTTTCTAAATATGAAATCTTGCTGATGACTCCATATTTGTCAGTATTTTCTAATGTATTTGTGAATAAGCAAGGCCCGAGAAGCTGGTGGGCCAGTGGTCTTTTCCTAATGGTAGTAGTAAGACCGTGTATGCAATTCCTTTATCATTGATGATCAAATAACGACTGTATTTCACTAAAGAAAAGAGTTCTGGTAGAAATTACGCATGATCTTTGGGTTTTAATGATGCCATCCATCTGGTTACTTCAGCACTCACTTACATAATTTTTTTCATATCATGTGATTGGAAAATCATCATCATTACCCAACTATGACCTGCCTTTGAGTCCTTCTCTCTGTTTCTGCTGTGGCTAGGCTGAATGCAAAGGGCTATCTATGTGGCCATAACTTTATTCCAGAATGTGTTAACAATGAGAGTGGGTGATTGCACTAAAGCTGCCTTATGATGCTGTACTCTCCATCACTCTCATCATGATGGTCCCAATAAAAGTAAAATCATAACTTTAGTAAAACTCATATTTATAACAAGGTTTCATAAAAGACGCAAATGCACATTCTAGTTTCATGAGTTAGATATTTATGTCTGTTTTTTTAATTACATGCCACTTTTTACACAACAACACCTGCACTACTCCTAAGTCTAGCCCCTGACAGCTTGTTAGAAAAGTACATTGTTGCCTTCAATTTATAAAGATTAGTTCAGCTCTGTCAATCAGCACTCAAGATTATTTTTTATTTTGTTAACTGGTTACTTCTTGTTTAAACAATGGCTCTGCATACACCTCTTTCTTCATAGGCCCAGTCATGCTGTAGGGTATTGACACTTGGCAGTCATATTTCCTTGAGTGAGAATGAAAGCAAGAGTAAATGTTCCTGAATAGACAGGCATGTGTACAGAAGAGACACATTCAATAGGCCTGTTATGAATACGCTGTTTTGAGAACTAAATCTCAACTGTATGTATTGCAGATCAAAGGAATCCCTATCTTTCTCTTTATGTATACAAGGAGATTGTATGTACATTGTGTCACTCCTCACACTTCCTGACTTTTGATATTGATCAGAAAAAAATAATATAGTGAATTCTGCATATACTACACTAAACACTAAATTGGCAACAGATCCGAACATCCGTGGTAATAACTAGATCTGAAAGATGTAGGTGGATGGGGCCAAATAGCTATGTTGGATAATAAAATGAATATTTAAAAGAACATGTACTGATGTATGCTTGATGTTGTCATACCTTTCACCCTGTCATTGTTGTATATAAGCAAACTTCACTCAGAATTAAATGCGTGCAGAAACTTATCATGGGCCAGTTATGGGGGGTTTGTATGTCATATGATAACTGATAACGAGCACTTAAAGTATTCATCACATTTTTAAAAATGTTTTTCTTTAATACTTTAGCCAAGTCCCACACTTTGCATGCCAGTGGTAGTTTCTTGATGTTGTTGAAGATTTGTACAGTTTATATGGCTCCATCTCTAAACATAAATGCACTAATTATTCCCTAATCCCTCCTATCCAGAGATCGTCCACATGCAGCACCTCTATAACTACACAGTCTCAGGATAAAAACGTAAGAAAGCCTCTGTTCTGTGTGTCATCATAACCTAAATTCACTTTATTGGAACACTAATAAAAGGGGGATGTATGGGGTGGACTGCACAATAAAGTGCTCCAACCAACACTGTTGTGCATAAATATATGGCTTCAAACTCCTAGGGGTGGGGAAAGTAATAGAAAATTATGCAGGATAAAAAATATATTTTCCAAGGAGTTTAATTACCTTAACCAATTCCAAAGCCCAGTTTTCCATATATACTATTATACTATTAATATACTATTATTAAATATACTATATATTTAACAGCCATGCTTTAGACACTGGTTGTATTGCTATTTCGTCCCTTTGCAAAGATCTATGCTTTTAAATTGTAAAAAATAATCTGTTAAATGAATAAGTGGACCAAAAAAATGCAGTACTATTGTTACATATAATATAATACAATATTTTATATATATATATATATATATATATATATATATATACATATTAGGTATATACTGTATTTCCTCTGCAATATATAAATTTATATTATGCACAAACAATGTATCCAAGAAAACTTCATTGTGACTCTCACAACTCTCACGTTGATAGGCATTCTACTACAATGCTGTGTTTGTTATACGACAAGAAAAGGCTACCTGCAACCTGTTTCACTAGTACCTCAATAGGACATGGTGAGTCCAAAGAAACACAATACAATGCAAAAAGATCAAACACTGGCTCTGAACTGACATGTTTACTACCCAATTAAAATCAATTGGGTTTAACCAGGATTTGACATTGTTTCAAACACAGGAAAACAGCGCATGTTGACTGACAGGTATTGTTGTCTTAGGGCACTTAGTGACTCAAGATTCATGAATAATGCTTCCAGCTCAGGCCTTGACACAGACAAATGAGACCTAAAGTGTCCCCCCTTGAAAAAAAGTGTATTTAAAAAACAAAAAACATAAAAAGATTATCAACCCTTTTACATAAAATAAAAAATGTGGTGATAGGTCCGCTTTAAAGCAGATCTAAACCAGCGCTACTCACGTATCCCTGTTCCATTGTAGGGCGCTGCTACCTTCTTTTCTTCTCCCTCCCTATATTTTTTGGCCATCTTTATTGGCCCTGCCAGAATGATGTAACTCCCATGCAGTTGGCCAGTTATCAGGCAAGTAAGAATGGAATTTTCCAAATAGAATCACAAGTAAAAATCTTACAGAAAATCTAACTTTACAATCTATACAAGGCTAAATATATATTTTTTGTATATATATATATATATATATATATATATATATATATATATATATATTTGTTCATTGCACAATATTTGGTCACTAAGTACTCTAAACCTGGGATCCCTTTAAACCTGTTCTCTGCCTGCATTGGGCATTCTCCTGCAGGAACAGAAGACAACACAATAAAGGAGAGTAGGCAAATATGGCACTGTCTGGGTGTGCGAAGTTGGTAAAGAATTACCCCAAAAAACTTTGAAAGTGGTGATTCTTTCTATATACTTACTATATATAGCTGTGAGAGGCGGAACTCAAAAATGTAGCTTTAAAGACCAGTCATTTTAGACCTTATATGCTGTATGATGAAATAGAACAGATTGTTATATGAAAGATTTTCCATGTCTTAAAAATATTGCATGTACTTTTAAGACTTTAAAAATGCAAACTTTTAATTGACCTTAGTGTTTACCATAACGTTAAAACTTTTCTTTCATTCAGAAGAGAACATTTTAAGGATTTTTTAGACTAGTTTCAGATACATTTTTGGAAGCCAACCAATATACATATTGCTTCACTGAGAGTGTGGTAGTTTTCCTCTTCCATATAATTAAAGCAATTATCTCATTACAGTACCATGACAAAATATCTACAGAGAGAATGAAAGGATTTTGTTGGCATTAAAGTTGAGACATCTACTGTAAGGACATGTATTTCAAACAAAAGCAAAAGTAACTCTGTGTAACTCTGATTGTAATTGTAGGATTAAGATTTTTACTTACTGAATGTGGTTAAATATAATAGGCACCGCAAACAGCAATCAGCAGTGAATGAAGGGTAATTATACGTAGGAGGACATTTGGGAACACAGCTAAATTATGCATTTTTCTGCAATTTGCAATATGGTCAATATTTTAGTGAATATATTTAGGGATATAAAGTGAAATGTGCAGCCCTAAGCACAGACACTTGGTGACAATAGCGGAACAATTGACCCTCGGGTACGCTTTATTGAGGTTCTGCTATCTATTGGGAATATATGGTCCATCACTCAGTTCAAGCACATACAGCAAACAAAACCTTAGTAAAAGGTACAGTTAAGCCATGTGACCATATGACCAAATTAATGAATTGCTCTGTGGCACAACTTGTTGAGAGCACAAGCAGGCCTAAATACAGAGCCAGAAGAATGTGATTCCTATAATAGAGGTAGAACAATTTGGTTTGAGTAAGATAAACTTGTTGTGTGGAACAATTTGATGGTAGCAGATACTGGATCTTAATGCAGAGACACAAAGCACAGAATTAAAAAAAACACAAAAACAAAAATATTATAGACCTAGTGGGTGAGTAAAATTAGACCCGATGGAGGATAGAAGGAAGAAGAGAAGGAAGATGGCGGTGGCCTGCAATGGAATGTGTATATCTGAGGTATACTGGCCACTGCCCAGCTACAGATTCATGAATCACTAAATGCTACCTTCAGATAAACACCTAGAAGAACCTGCAGGTCTGATTTACTAATGCTCTCCAGACTGGAGAAGATAGAATAATCATGGGAAAACCTGGGTGATCCAGCAAACCTGGAATTTCTTGATTTCTTAAAATCACTTGCTAATTTTTTTGGAAATATTTTTCCTTCCAGACTAACTTCATTTCAGGTAATGTGGATCATCCAGGTTTACCCATGATAGTTTATCCTTTCCAATCTCAAGGAGAGATAAATCAGGTCAGAAACTATATAAATGATGTTAACAGGATCACCAGGTTTTTTTTTTAACTGGACAGATTCTAAAAATAACTTTCTATTGTATATTTAACAAAGTACGGAGCAAATAGGAAAAGTTGATTGTTAAGGTTTACACACTTTTAGGAGTCAATTTTTAATATTTTTTCACAAGATTTGCACAATTTTTAACCATGATTCACTTTTTTTTGTAAGTGGCATAAAGCTAAACTAAGAAAACTTTTGTTTTGGGGGTCATAACCAAAAAACAGGATATAATTGGAGGAATGCTGTCAATAAAACTCATCTACCCAATGATTCCCCTTCTCAACATTAGTCATGTAGAGTGTATCCCAAAGCAATATTGCCCAGTTTAGTTATAAGGACGGCTGAGAGGCAAGTCCAGGACAGGATGCTGAACACATGTGAGGTATTAAACCTGCAGATTTAAGATATTTAGTTCTATGAATAGGTCATAGTTTTCAATTTTAACAGAGCATTGCATGCATGCAAGGAATTTTTTAAACAAGCATATTAGATAACCATGAGGTAAAAATATCTAGGCATTGTTAGCAGTTTTGTACAGGACATAGAGCATGTGTGAATGCAGATCAGTTATATATTGTATTATTTTAACAGGGTTTTATCAATTTTTTTAGGAATACTACTAATTATACAGGGAAAAATGAGATGTATTTTTGAAAAAAGTTATGAGCAGTGGGATCAGCCAGGGTGGAGCCTATTGCTAAAAATCTGAATAATATCACCAATATTCTACAAATTTCATACGAGGCACAGATCATTCTACACTAATTTCTTTAATGTCCATAAATTCTAGTGAGAATATTATTTGCTTTTCTCCATTTAAACCCCCCTTATAGGATGCCTCATCAAATCAGTTTGATTGAAACATGTAGAGGTAAGTAGTAAAGTATATTTTAGGGAAAAAAAACAGGAAAAACACAATAAGTACATGTATGCAATACATAAGCATTTCTCAATAGCCCTAAAATTAAGTAAAGTATGTGTTAATCTGCCAAAATCCTGTGCAATCCTAACTTCCTGTTTGAGCTGACAAGTGTCTGTTCTGCACTGAAATCCCAAAGAGAGAGCAGAATGCTTGGGGTATTGGTCAGAGCAAAAAGAAGAAAGAATGTACTATGCACATGTAAGACAAAAAGAAGTGTAGAGTGATAAAGACAGAATGGGAGCGCAGAGCCTCCTGGCATACATACATTACACATCCCAGGAAGCTTATGGCCGATATCAGACATGCGCAGGAGGAAATTTTTCTTCAATGGGGAAAAAAATGCTGATCTCACACATGGGCAATGAGATCGGCACGCTTTTTTCCCCATCTACTGCAGGCTATGTGACCAGATTTTGCGCATGAGCAGTGTGAGATTAGGTGACATAGGCAGAACGCGGAACAGGAGAAAATGAAATGGTGCGCACTGGCGTGGACGAAGGAGGATTCCAGGAAGACATGGGGCCAGATCCATGAAACCTCTTGAGGCATCGACAGATCTGCAAAAGTAAAGGTGAGTGAGTTTTTTGTTTAGTTTACTTCCACTTTAAGGCAGAGTTGCTGGTGCAGATGTGTGATTGTCAGGAGTTTAGTTAGAGTCAGCAGACATCTTGGATTCATATAGGTAATTTTCCTCCCACACCTGCAGATTATGTCTGTAAGGTAGTTATCTAAAAGTGGCCATAGGCAGTAAAGGGCAGTTGTATCTACAGGCCCAAATCAACCATCATCAGACAGTTGGCCTGGAGCTATTTGCCACATAGCTAAGTGAAGGGCCGCATGACAGGGTAGGAAGGGAAGGCAGAAAAAGCAGGGGTTAAGTTTAAAAAAAAAATAAGAGAGAGGTAGCGGGAAAAAGAAAGTGCAGGAAATTTAAAAAATAGTATAAAAAAAAAGAGCGGGAAAGAATAACCTTTTGCAATTGGGGGGTTACTGGTGCAGGGAGTAGTAGTGGGCAAAATATAAAAAGGTGCACAAGGGAAGGGGGCAGGCAATTATTCTGGGAACAAGCAACTCCCACCCTCCCTCCCTGTTTTTTAGAGGTAAGGTTTGGGTATTTGTCATAGGAGCGGGGGCGGTTTTTTACTAGGTCCATGAATAGGTTAAGGTTCGGGAAGAAAGGGAACAAGGGGGTAGGGCCTATAAAGTTATGAGCTCTTTTTCATTAGTGGTGGTCCTGGGCAACACTTGGTTGTTGTGGGGGCTAGGTGTTATAAAGGGCTTATCCGCTAATTGTCCCCGAGGCGGTGTGTTAGCGGCTGGGGACCTGGTTAGTGAGCCGAGGTATTTGGTAAAAAGGATTAGGATGGGAGGAATTGTTTCATGGACCTAGAAAGAAAAACAATGGCTGGTGGAATAGAAGGCTGGCATGGAAAATGTGTTTGGTGTTGTACATATGTTGGTGTATATATAAAAAGTATGTTAATATATACAATGGTTAATAAAAAGAGCTTCTATGGCCAATTTAATCCAACAAATGGTGTTGTTTATTGTTTTAATGGAAAAGTTGGGTTAGATTGGGGAAGGTGCAGTTCATGGCTTCCTCTGCTGTGCCCTAGTCAAGATTGTCACTGATAAAATCAATGTCATTCAGTGTCAGGTCTCTCTTTTAGAGGAATCTGAAGCTAGAATGAGTTATTGGAGTCAGTATTAGGTCTTTTTGATAAAGTTACTGATTTACTGTACAGCCCATCAAACAGAAAAAGAAGAGATAGTTTTATCATACCTAAACAGTAAACCTTTAAAACGACCATGCCATAAAAGATAAATGATAAATGACTGTCAATGAACTCGTCTCCATACATAGATCTGTTTGTATGATTTATCAGCTTCTGGGAACCTATTTTATCAGAAATTGGACTATCACTGTGCAAATAGACATTTTGTACCACAATCATCAACATGGTCAATTTTATCCACCATAAAAAAAATGTTTTAAATCACCAAATACCAATACCAATTATATGGAGAGAAAGCCTTAAAAATATTTGCTAGGCCAAAAAATAACCTGTGTATGGTATTTAGATGCTGCTAACACTAATATTTTTTTTTACACTGTTCTTCTTTACATGACATTTTTGGACAAGTGACTTATGTCATTAGGACATAATTAAGAAGTGACTGCTTACGACCTTTACAGCAGATGCAGACAGTGGTTCATTGGGCTCATTCAGTTGGTGCTTAAATCCCCAAAGCTCTCTATGTTATTGGATGACCAGCTGACAAACTGTCAATGCTTTAATTGAATGAGTGCTTTCACCAGCCTCCCTTGAGTGTTACTTCCTTGTTTCTCTCCTTTCAATGATAGCATTTATCTGTGATTTGCAGGAGCTGCTTCCCATTATAATGCTTCTTGCAAAGAGGGTCAAATACAGGACAAGCGCCATTCAAACAAATGGAGTAGAACTGTCACCTTTCGATAAGAACTTGGCAGCTGCCTGCACTTCAGCAGATGTGCATAAAGCATACAATTTACTTACACCATAAATTTGGTGCGCCTACAGCTAGGCAAAGCAAAGCAGTGATCTGCAGTTCATAAATAAGTGTTGCATGAAAGCCTATTTTCTGTGTATGTGATAGGCCGACTGCAGTTTCTACATAATTAAAGCTTGTTAGTCAAAAAAAGATGTAGGATTAGAACTGCTAATTTTATTAAAGGTTTTTCTGGCTATAAAAGTAAACTGTAAATTTAAAAGCAAAGTACAAATACAAAGTTGGTACAATTATATATACAGATTATTCTAGTCTGCTAGCTGGGAAAATTATTAATAGTGATCAGTCAGTGTAAGAAATATTCATAATAAAATAGATATAATAGAATATATAATAGAAATAATACAGTTACAATATGAATAAAGTAAAACATGGTTTGTATTTTTAAATGTACAAGCTCAGGTAAGTACTAAATATGTTTATATCAGCATTCTGTTCCTTCTTTGATCCAGGACAGGAAAACCCACTATTCTGAGCCAAGCAGGGACATGTGTTGGCAGTAAACATGTCTAAAAGAGGAGAGAGCAGCATAAGCAGAGGAAAATTTAATCGGTGTGCTAATGTAAAGCCTCTTTTTTTTTACCTGTGGCGCATAGCAAACTGCTGCTGTGTGTCCAGGAGTTCTAAATTGCACTGCAGGTAACACATTTGCATGTGGTTATGGCTGTAGTTGGGGTGTTTCTTCTAAGGGGAACCACAAAGAAAAAAGCCACTTCTCATTTTCTGGAACTGTGCTATGAACTGTTACAGCCATGTGCAAAAAACTGTTCCCAATGGTTGAGATCACAGGTCTGAATTGGCCCAATTTTCCTGACTAAGCTGTGCTCCTGCTGCATTGACGGTCAAGGTCTTGGCTGTGCTGTCTAGAAGAATTGTGTGGATCTAAAGAGTAGCTGAACAGTATCATAGTTCAAGTTGCCATATATGTATGGTATGTATTTTACTGTGCTGCTTGTCTAGGTTGAATTTGCAAAGAAGGGACACAGGGAACAAAAGGCTGGAGAACTGCCCAAATGCTAATTGTTAGTCACCAGTTTAAGTTCCATCCTAAAAGTTCGGCATCATGCAGGTCTTTATTGTAGAAAGGGACGGCAATGTCCTTTCTGCAATAAGTATTCCTGCCTGCCTGATTGCCGCCCATCTACCAAAATTCAATGAGCTGCCCCGCTTAACAATAGTTGCCAGGGATATCCAGCAGTCCCAGCTTCTTTTGGGGGTCTTGGGACTGAATGAACTCCCCGGCACCTGCACGAGAGTTATGTCATCTTGGCACAACCAAACAGGATGACTGAAGATCAGAATACAGAAAAGAACGGTGAAGAGAGTGGCACCCATGGTGGAACTGGGACAGGTGAGTATCTTCAGGGTTTAGTTCCATTTTATGGGCCCCACTGTTTTTATATGTTAGAAATGATCAAGTATGGCTTATGCCCTTCAGTGGTTTGTTTGGGTAGTCAAATGCCTATCCAGGCATTATTATACAGACAGGCATTTAGGCTATTGTGAGATTTTATTGGCAATCCTTATTTAGTTTATGTTGATGGGTTTAATTAAATGGAATTAAAATCTAACATAATAAACAATAAAACTTCTCTCCCAACTGCTTTTTGCTCATGAATTTAGTTCACCTTTGCCTATTACTACCAAAATTATTACCACAACACGGTTTACCCTCTTTCATAGTAAAGTTAGTACTAGTGGCAACCATAATGCGTGGTTGGATCAAAGAGGAAGGGCTATACCTGTGAGAAAAAAAACATTGTGATGTTTACGGTCAGTTCATCTGTCAGGTAAAATCTTCCTGATTTGTTTACTTAGCAATTAGTTGCTCATCTCCTGCTCATACATCAAAACAAAGGTTTCTTTAGAGCAGTGAGCTGAGTGCGGCTAACTTCTTGTCAGTACAGGTTCCGGGATGTTAAGAAACCTAATATGTTAGAATATTCCCAGTACAAATTTACTAATAGGATTCTGTTCTTAGAATTAATTATAGTGTGGTTAATCTATAAAAGCAGAGAGTACCTTTACGCATACATTAAGCTTTAATAATGCTACAGTCTTGTCCCTTCCAATATGAATCTGTCCTTTTTGGGTAAAACTACTCTTGTTATGGAACATATTCTATATATTTTTCCCAGCACTTAGATAATGCTACTGATGTGAGTTACATTAAATACTGTTTGGACAATATGTTGCTGGCTAAGATTTCAGTAAATAGCTGCTTCTGTGACTGTCTTTGTGTTAGGTGCAAAGTTCCAATTTAAACTATTCTGACCATAGATGGAGGAACATTACATTTAGGTAGGTCAGTGGCACTCGGTATGTTCAAGGCCTTAAGTCAGCGGTTATCAGTTTATGAGAATGGAGCACCTAGCACGTATAAAATAGCCAAATATATTATTTGGTATATGTAGAACTACAAAAGACTGTTAAAGACTGAAGATATATTAAAGAAGATGTTCAGAGAAGAGATGCTACAGGCATTCTTGGGAACTGTAAACCAGCACCAGGAGAGACAAACTGAGAACATGTTATATGAGACTTCTAGAGATCACTGCCATTACAGCCCAATACAAATCAATGACCCCACTTTCACTACTGGAGTCAGCAAAGGGCCCTATAGCAAACACCAAATGGCCATATGTGACCCTTAGGCTAAAGGTTGGGTACCATGGCATTAAGGGGTCCATGGAGTGTATAAAAAGTACATCCTGATTTATTATAGGCACAGCATTGGAAGCAAACAAAAATGTGCTATAACATAAAATAGCTTAGAGTATAGATGGTCATGCATACAAGTGTCATTACTACGCATAGTAAAGTCCACTGTTCATTGGAATTCAGAACAGTAATTTTTGGGCTACAATTCTTCAGGAGGCAAAGTAGCTGGGTGCCTTTGTGCTTTACTGACAAAACCAACAACATAGAAAACAATCTACTTATAGACAGCTACAGAGCTCCTAATAGTATATCTGTATACATGATAGCAATGGTAGGTTACTTATTCTGTTGTTAGCTTCAGTTCAAGCTTATGTACTAGCATGAATAAAAAGACATTTAACGCTCAGTCTATTCCATATTCCATCCTAAACCTGTCACATAGCCAAAACCTTAGTCATGCCAAGGACCTCTCAGGAACCTGTCAAAGAACCTTCACCAAATTTCTGTGTGCAAAGTACAGAAAAACATTAGCTACAGCCCAGATCTGGAGCTAATGAAGTAAACCATTCTACAAATCAAAGAGGTAAAATGATTCAGAAAGTTTCCTTTCTAATATGAATTCATGACAACTGCATTTAATTAGGATTAAACCCCTAAACCAACATTTATGCTTTTTAGTTACAAGTCGTACTTCAACTCTGAATTCTAAACCGCTCCAAGTAGTATTACATTATATTTGCCTTGGGCGGGGCTGCAGAGAGAGGGCACTCAAATGAATGCTATTGCTGCTGAGTGAAGTGCCTATATCCATATTTTTCCTGGCGACAGTCTGCAACGTTGTATCATTCAGCCATGATTAGCACAATTTAGCAACAACTGCTGAATTTTCTGGTCACACAGTAGCTCTGTAATAAAATCAGCCTCATGGGTATTTCTGATATTTTGATTTTATTTCTCACATTTCCACATTAAAATCATACAACACGCTGACAAGTTAAAGGAAACATCCACTTTAAATAGATCTCTTTACCAGTTTCTGGTGCCAGGTCCATGCTTTCCTGCAAAAAAATTTATACTTTCTGAAAAGAGTCTTTTGAACATCAAAACGCTCATACTAGTTGTGCTTGGTTTGCTGTTATGCAGTTTATCTAAAAGATATAATAGGGCCCATTCACATCTCAAATGTATTTGCCACACTGCATGGTGGTAACCATTGCCTTTTTACCCTTCTTTTGTAATGTATTAACCTGAGCCATTAGGATGGGCTGCACATGCACCACAATGTGGAAGGGGGTAATAGATTGTACAAATGACAGCAATGAGCAGCTTTACTTGGCACCGGAGGCTTCATCATTTGAAAATAAAATAACATGTACGAGGCCTGGTAGTAGAGTAATGCCTGGAGCCAGCGAGGGAAAGAAGGTAGGTGCTAGGTGGAGCGGGGTAAGGAAACGGTTAGGTTAAGACAAAGGAGTCTGTTGAAGGGAAAGGTAGAATGGGTGGATTGGGTAAAGTTCAAGTAAGGATGTGGAGGGTCTGTTTCCAGAAAATACAGAGGAAAAGTTGCCCTCCTGTCTGCCCCCTTTATTAAGGATTGAGTACTGGTGGGGTGAAAGGGCTAGTCTGGGTGAGCGGTTGAGGTCCTCTGGGGGCAGCAGTAGGTGTGTGTTTAAAAGGTTGGCAGCTCCTTAAGACAGAGTTGATAGCATGGCTTCAATGATTGGCATGGTTTTTGGTAAAAGGGGGGCTGCAAGTAAGATTTTGTTTCCTGAGCCTGTGGTTGTACGGTGCAGCTGGGAGCAATAAAATATGGTGGTGCCGCCCCCCACACAAAAAAGGTAAATGGCATTATGGTGGTTTAAAATGTTTGAATGTTATTCAATATTATTGTTATAAGTTGAATTATCAAGAAAAAGGGCATATGGCAATAAAGTGTCCTAAAAAGGCCATTCCCCCAAATTTTGATGTAGTCTCAGTTAATGGGGGAAGATAAAAGGTCAAGGGTGGGGAATAGTGGTTGGGGGGTGGAAAAAAGGGGAGATGGGAAGGGATAAGCCAACATCATAGCTTCCTGAGTTATGCTGAAAGTTGGGTCTGGGTCCCTTTCGCAGGTCTGATCTCTGCACAGGTTATATGCAGTAAAGTGATAATGTCATTACTTTTACAAGGTACTAACTGTTTTTGCAAAAGCATTTGGTAAACACAAAGTTATTGAGACATATATATGAATGGACAGTTTTTGTGTGCAGAGTTCAGCCTAAATCTAAGGAAGAAGTAGAAGCTCCATGTGTGGCTTGGGCTAGGTTTTGTATGGACACAGGAATGAATAATTACTCAGACACCTTGCAGCCACCATAAGGCCTATAAATTATAACTTTTATTGTCTAAAGCTGAGAAGGTTCACTTTAAGGGTTCAACAGTTTTCTTATTGCTTATTGCTTAAGTTTGCTTATTCTGAATTTATCTGTTCATAGAGCTTTAAAACAGTATTAGTTTTAATAGGCATGTATCTGTTTGTAATTACATCACTTGGTTTCCATTAGCATCAAAGAGCAGCAAAAAAATGACTTATTAGAAAATTAGAATGGCATCAGTAACATTAGTGCATGAAAATAATGACTGCTTTTAAAATTAGAACGACAGCAATAATATAACAAGAAGACACAATATACTGCTCGGTTCCCAGCATTATCCTTACAAGTGCCCACTAACTGATCTGTCTATTAGGCTATTAGTCAAAAAAGGTCTTTGAGGAGTTCTTAATGCAGATTTAGGAGACCAACATACCACAGACCAACATGCCTCCTACGAATAAAGTTACATAGTTACACAATTAAAATAAAACAGCTCCTGATAAAGAATGGTACAAAATGACTTCTTTCATGGTTGTCTACAAATGCTGAAAAAAGAAGGAGAGAAAGCAGGCTTTTTTGAGGCCACGAAGGAAATAGTTATATGTAAAATCAATATAATTTTTATTAGAGTACAAAAACATTAAGATAATAATAAAAAAAATGTTACAGAATGGCAAAGTAGGGTGCTTTATCCACATTATATTTGTTGATGAAAAAAATCACAAACTTGCATATAAGTCATGGATCTAGGGATGGGGGTCTCACCCCGATGCGTTTCGCCCAAATGGGCTTCCTCAGTGGATACAGAGACCCTAGAACTACAATAATAACTAATTAGCGTCATATTTAAGACAAATATGTCCAAACCAGTATAATTGTTATGCAAATAATGATGTAATGAAGGCTACAACAACTCTTGGGGTATTAAGGACAATTAGGAGATTAATAGATATAATAAAAAACATAGACTTACTCTAATATAGTGTTGGAATTATGCCAATTCAGTAATAATAGGGTCAATGATTGGTGTACCAATTTGACAGTGTGAATATATGTACAGCAAGCTATACAGGTTATAACTATTTTGTCTTCAAATGCTGAAAATATAGAATATTGCTATTCATGAATGATCTTACCTGAATGATCTAATGAAGACAGAAATTAATTTGTTCATTGCTGCAAACGCCAGATTCTTACTGTCAATCACAAAAAGTGTGCCCAAAGTTGTTTGCAATGGTACACTCCTGGCAAGCTGGGGCTAGGCTGGATGGTAAGGGGACTTTTACCCAATAGGCCAATACAAATAATACTTGTTGGGCTCATGGTTCTGAGCGGTGGTACCCCAATTAAATGTCAATCTAACTAGGACCTACAAACAATGCCTGTCCCTTCCCTAGCAACTTTTAGATATGACCGAATGCACATACATGTCACAATGCTAGGCCAATGCTAGAATATTTGTTATGAAGTATTGTAATTTTAGTTAGTATTTTATTTAGGCGTGTTCATATCATTTTTACAGAACAGCAGTCATCTGTCCAGCTTGTACAGTATTTTATTTTTTCATTACAATTCATTACAATTCCTCTTTGTTACAATAATTCATGTACTAAATCTACCTTTTACCTTGGCCACCATTCAGTAGAGTTTGTGCTGTGCACTTTTGGTCCACATGAAAGAACCAGTTAGTTTTATTTGTCTCTCAGGCCAATGGTTAGCAGCCCTCTAACTGACTGCTAGCTAAAAGTTTGTATCTTAATAATAGCACCATCAAAACAATAATCCGAGCTGTATACTAGTTATTACCAACAACTCTTTCACGTGGACTAAGTCAGGCTTCATCCAGGACATTTAAATTGGGTTTACCCAATCTTCTTGATACAACTTTCACTGTATAAAATGTTCAATTTTACCCTACTTTTGTGTATGCTCTATATCAGAGGTCAGCAAACTTTTTTGGCCACTAGGCCATTTCAGGGGTAGGCAGGAGCACACTAGGCCGGACTCTCTCTCGAGTTCCGCCCTAATGGCTCCATCCCCACCAGGAACACACCCTGAAGGGAAATCCCTCTCCTCCGTATTGCATTACCTTGATCGGCCAGGGGGCGTTAGGCCAGAACAAACTACCGGCTAGACCATATTTAGCCTAAAGGCCAGAGTTTGCTGACCTCTGCTCTATATGTTTGGCATGAACATGAGGTAGACCAGTACTTTTATATCTTTACAAATCGTTTTGGCTGAATGAAGTTGATTGAAAATGGATTGGATAGTGAGATACAAACTAAATGCCTCCCTTGATTGGTTGGCCAAATCCATAGCCTCTGTAAATCACAGAATTCCTAAATAAAATTGACAATTGATCTATTACTGTGTTTCTCAACCAGGGTTCCTCCAGAGGTTGCTAGGGGTTTCTTGAGCAATTTGTGCTTCTCAGGTCAATTACCACTGACACCAATGATCTGAGTATTTTAATAATGACATTTTCCCCACTGGCCAACATAGTAAGAGGTATTCATCCCACTAACCACCAGGTGAATGTACTATGAATTGGGCATATTATATATATAGGCAAATATTCCCTGAAATTTGAAAGTTATTTCAAGGGTTCCCTTAAAAAGATCGAGGAATGATCATCTATTGTCAGTGACACAAGCTTGCTCTTGGATTATATCGTTTGCGAATTGTTTGCATCTCAGAATCATATTTAATTTTAATTATTGTTATTTTAACAGTCCTGTCTGATGTTGTCAAAAGGCTGATCAATAGTTTGTAAGCTTAAACCTTCCTTACGTTATCCAAATGGTGCAGACATACAAATGCTAAATAAAATCCTCAGTGTATATTTAGCTAACATACACTGTACATAGTGTCTATGTCACACTAGCATTTCCATTGGTAACAACAGATTGGGTGCATATTTCAAAGTATGTCAGGCTATACATACACTTTTCCATATTATACCCTCATATATCCCCAATTCCTTTTTGGGTTATAATATATTGGTACCTTTTACAGTTTACTGAATATTTTTTAAATAAACACAAATTTACAGATATAATCAGAGGATTATTTAACCACAGGAAGTCCTAGTTGTCCTTCTTGACATTTGTGTCATCATATAGGGGGTTACTGTGTGACTGGGTTGTATTAAATTAAGTGGAAAGTTCTGAATGACTAGTTACCTGTCAGTGTTTTGAAATGAAATCCTTACTGACCCTAACCGTGATTACGATCTGTAAATTAAATGTTCCTCATCCAGGGCTGAATCAAAGTCACTATTCAGAGGTACTGCTTCATATTATTTATCTTGGAGGAAACTTCAAAAATATCTGTTATACTGTGTTTGGATAATTATTACTATCCAAAACAAGCTGCACTGACATCTCCTGAGCTTCTAGCTTTTAGTGCACTATAACATTTCTTTTAATCATATTGCAGTGTATATAATATGCATGTGATACTTGCCATCAATGTCTTCTTAAAGAACCCTCTGTACTGCATCATGTAAAAATGAAAATAAACATGTTTATATTCTGTTATGGAATTTAATTATTAAACATTCATCAAGCAATCTCTAACTATGGCAACTTGTTTTGCTGCAATATGTCACCATGAGATGCAACAACATTTTGTTAAATCAGGAAAAATTGTTTGAAAACAAAAAGCTAAACTCCATGAAGGAAGGCAAAATGTATTACATAAATAGAAACAGTTTTTGGTGAAAAGCCAACTGAAAACCAAAAGATTTGTATTATCTGCAGTGATTCCTGTGATTTAGACAAACATGCCACTAGCACAGCCAATATTCTGGACCTATCTGGAACCTGCACTGTAGCTTTATAATACATGAATGGATAGTATGTGAATGGATAGTATGTAGATGTACCAATATACTGATTAAGTCATCTGACTGGTCATTCTGCTTTTCCCCTATGAACATGTTCCCTATAGGCAAACGTATATACAGCAGAACCTGATTGTCTGGGTAAATATTGCCCTATCACTACTCATCTGCTATGCAAGGAGTAACTGGAGGCTGACATAAAAATCATGTCTGTACTTTTGGCATGTGCATGTTATTTTATTTTTTACTGGATCGATAGTATGTGTTTTTTTGCAGAGCCACATTGCCTGCAGAGTGATACAATCAGGAGCCAATGGCCCAGCAAGTGTCCAGGGACCCCAGCTCTAGAACCAATGGTCACAATTGCACCATTTTCATCTGACATCCTAAACCCTTTTATACCCCACAGCTCCTGATGGATTATTACACTTTTACACAGCCTAGTATGTCTGGCATCCAATCAAGGAAAAGAAGAAGGAAAAAGATGGTGGTGCCCTGCAATAGAATGTGGATAAGTGAGTGTATTTAATAATTGAGATCAGGCAGGTAAAGTTAATATATTGCAGAAGGGACATCGCCTGTTTAGTTCCGCTTGCTACAGAGGGGCTGAAACTTGTATTACGGATCTGCTCCAGACCCTAGCAAACAAAAATGGTTAAAAATATATATATCAGATACCTTTAGTAAAATACTCTGCTCCATTATTATGTAAATATGTACAAATTTCATAAATGCTTTAAATGTCATTGTTTTCTACATGAATGTAATACATCAACACTGTAACATAAGTTCTGTCATTCAGAATTTTCGCAATCAATTGTAAAAAAATGCAGACATGACAACTTTTTTATGTGCAAGCTCTCTGCTGTGATCTAATGTTACCCCTGTAATTTTTTTTTGTTGGAAGTACAGAATATGGGGCTCTGTCATCTACATGAGAGCTGTCATTTTTGCCAGCAAAAGAAAATACACACTGAGTTGTAAAATAATATTCTTCTTTTATTAAAAATACCAAGCAAGAACAAGCTCTTATACTGATGCATTGTACTAAAGAATCAAAGATCTCAAAAAAACCAAACTGGGAGTGTGGGACACCTATTACTGTATGAATATTTGTGATATACAAACAGATATATACATACTCCTTAAAACAACCTTTTCCATTCCTAAAATGCAATAAAGTAGCATCATAAGTGTAAAGCAAAACCCATAAAATTCTGCACACAGCCTCCTACGCCTAAACATTTGCCTGCCACATTGGGTCTGATTTATTAAAGATCTCAAAGACTGGACTATCATGAAGAACCTCGGTGATCCAGCAAACCTGGAACTGATCTAGTCCAGGATTGAAAACATTTACCAAGTAGGAGCAAATTATTTTTAAGAAATCCATTCCAGGTTTGCTGGATCACACAAGTTTTATGGTGTTATTCTAGCTTCCTCAGTCTTAGGGAAGACTGATTATTATTTTTATTTTATTATTTTATTCCCTGATTTTATTATTATTATTTTTATTGGTATTATCACTAATATTATTATTGTAATGTTTTAGAAAGGAAAAGGTTATTATAAAACTTACCATACACTAAACTGTTTTCAGAGGCATAAATCACAATGAAGAAGAGACTACTATGATATAGGGGACTAATACAGAAAGTAGACTCCTAAGTTCAGTTTGGATAACTAAACTATTCACACTATAAAGCATTTACAGTATAATAATGTCTAAGGAAAAGATACAGAAGGTAGAAAATCCATCATAGTCATGCCAGTTTTACTAATGGCAGAAAAAAGCTTTCTATTATTTTTGAATTGTTGACCTACCCAGGGAGCTGTTTGGTCCTAATCTGGTGCTTGTTTCTTTCTAGTTAATGTATGTATAAATCAAATCACTAAAACTCATACAGTCTCATATTATAGAAATGGAATTTAAAAAAGTATTTGATCCACAGTTTTTAAACAAAAAAATTGGTGATCCTGCCCATGGTCCTTTTCTCCTTTCTGTGTACTGTCTGTGACTGTCTGTCATTTGCAACCCTCATTGTGCAGCGCTGACTAATATGTTGGCACTATATAAATACTGTTTATTTTTATTATTATTATAATATTCTTATTAATATAATATATATATAATAATAATAATAATAATGAATGAAGGTGTGCCTCTGTCTTCATCGTACTGGTACATATACAAGATAGAAGTGAAGTGAAGGGAATCTCCCCTAAGCTGGCAATGGTTTTAAGACCTACATACCCTACCAAAAAAATTATAAAAAAAAAAGTTCCTGAATCAGGCCCCATATTGTCTACCTGTACACAGTACAGCAGCACTAATAGCCAATCTGCTAAACTATGTTTTCGTATCCTACATTATTCAAAAACATTTTATACAAGCATGCTTTTCTTTTGGGTTTAATGATCCTTTTAGCCCCATAAACTTCCCAAAAACTAAATTTGTTGCAATTCTTTATAAAATCATATATATTTGTTGCTTGGTTTGCATTCCTTAAATGGGTTCTCTTCTTGTGTTTTTCATCTTTAAGAAAGAAAGTGGAATCTCTGCTACACTTTATAATAATGAATTGTACCACTGACAATGATAAATGATAGTTGGCCTCATTAACCTTAAAGATTCAATGGAAATACAAGAGTGATTCCAGTTATAGTACTTCTGTGACTTGTTTATAATGTCATAAAAATATTATTGTTGCATCTCTTAATAATGGTAAGTACTGTGGTTTTATAAAATTGGTTTAATGGTGCGCTGACAATTAGAATGAAATTTAGATAATTACAGTGGTATGGTAAGTGGTCTCCTTGAACGGTGTTTACAAACAAATTAACTGATGGATGTACTGTGTAAGGGAATAATAAGTGGTGAATAATAATTATATTACAATCATCAGAATTGAAAGTTTAATTCTAGTTTTGTTGAGAAAAATACAGCACCTGCAGATGGAATATACCATTGTTTAGATTTTAGCAAACTTTTTTTGCATGTTCATACTTTCCTAAGTTCTGATGAAATTCCTGTTTACTCCACCAAGTCCTTTCACAAACTCATTGCTAAATAGAATTGTAAGTGTTCAGTACATTCTCCTGAGCAATCTTTTAGAATAGGACTGGCTGCAGTGTTTGCACCTCCATAGGCATGTATTGGGGTTTACCAGGAGAGAGCAAATGTGTGTAGCCATACTGAAGAAGATTAGAAAAGGGTGGGGTCATTTTTATATTTACTCTGCTAAAAGTTTTTTTTATAATTTTATTTACTTTGTTTGTCTGATTGTTCTGTAAAAACCTATGGTGTTGAACTTTAGGCAGATATAAAATCCGAAATTGTAATCTTTAATATTTTTTAAACACAAACATATTCCTTAATTTGACATGGTATAAGCCCCTTGCCAAACCTGTTGGGTAGAACAATTAAAACAAGGAACCAACCAGGCTAACAAAAGGCATGCGATTGTTTTTTAATTTTGGTATTTTTGGTTGAAGTTCTGCCTTAAAAACTTATAACTAAGCATTATTATATCAGCTGAAATCCCCCTTATTTATACAATTAAAATTAAAGTGGTCCTTGACAATTAATATACCTTTCATTTGAACTCCCTCAAAATCATTCAGCTGTTTCTTTTAGTACTTTGTAAAGCAAGTTCTACTCACTAGGTCCCAGGACCCTTAGTGTGAATCAATAATTCAGTGTAATGGGCATGTCAGCACCGGGTGGTCACTTTTTGCTAATATCACAGCTGAGACTCTGCCATTCTCATCGCTGTGTCCTGGCAGGCATAGTGGGGGCGGGGGTGCTGTCCCAAAAGGAGGTGCTGTTACTATGTCCTGCCCTAACCTTTGGCTTGGATCACTAACTACACCTTGCCTTTCACCTGCCTTCACCTTTTGTATGAATAACTGACAATGCATTGCCTGCACTGACCTTACACCTGGATCACTGACTACATCTTGCATGCTGCCTTCCCTGACCTTTCACCAGGAACTCTGACAATGCCTTGATTGCTGCCTGCCCTGATCTTACCACACTCTGGGACTATGCCTGATGCTCTGAGGGCTGTGTTTAGGTGCAGCTTGCAGCAAAGAGTACAGTAATCATTAGAATTACTGGCCCATCACTCCTTGCAGGGTTCTCTGGTGAAGACCAAATGGCGCTAAGACTTCATGCCTTAGGTGGTCCATGTTACCTACCAGTAGGGGAATGCAACACTCCTCTTCTGGAATGGACCCTGCTACTGGAAAGCCAATACAAAGTATTTATATCCCCCAAGCACATGAAAAAGAATGCTGCTCCCTGCTTCCAATGTCAACTCACCATGGATTATGATAATGGGCATTTAGGTTCCAATGCCGGTGGTTAGTTACGGCGAAGTGAAAAGGAACCTAGAATTCAACTTTAAACTGAAAACAATGTCAACTTTTATTGCCTATATAGAAAACTCATTCTCATGTTCATATTTTAAATCTCCAAACAATGCATTTGTTAAGGTTTCATTTCAGTTCACAGTTAAAGCATATCATTGACTTTATTTATTAATACATTTAAGCAGTTCTATCAACATTTACTGAAGAATGTGAAAGAATTCCACTGACTTTGCTGCCAAAAGCCTTGATACTTAATCAGTATGCCAGCCACGCACACATACATGGATTGTGATCGCTTGACAGGAGGTGAAGGTTCAGGGGGAGCCGAAGTTTACCATTGGCTGCTGTGATCTCAGTACTCCACACAGAGAGAAACCATGCTGATAGTTTTACTTTCTTCATTCTGCTTCAGTGAAACCAAATAAAGATGTGTGACTGAAAGAAAACACAGGCTAAAAAGTAGCAACTGTTCAGGTTCAGGGTATTCTGTTGTGAGAATTCCTCTATTTCCCAGCAACAAGAAAGTGAGAGCGGATCAAAACTGCTTTTCCCTCTGCACACAGGATCAAGACTTCTAAAAGTTGTTTGCAGTAAGTTTATAAAGTAAATGATTTTTTTGTATCTCCAGAGGTTTTAAAGTTAGATGAAGTTCTCAATATTTCATGCCACCACAGAGAGTTTTCATAAAATCTTCCGAAAATCTTCACAACTCAAGAATGAATACACACATTATCAAAATAAATGTAACCGGTGGTTCCTAATCTTTTTTACCAAGATTTCTGCAAAGCTATACAAACACAAAAATAAAATGACCATATCAGGCAAACGGTAATTAAAATTGTTTTATTCAGCAATCCTAGAGACCTGAGAAAACTCCTAAACAACTACAATGCTATGACACAGTAGACACCATACATGTTAAAAAAGTCCTGGGTTTCTGGTAAGGTCGATGATTCGGAAAGGCCCCTTTGTGCATGCCAAGAGCCTCCTGGGATATGTGGCGTATGTATCTGAGGAGCTGTGGTTTCCTATTCAGTTTTTACCACTGCTGCGGAGGGGTCTCTCCTTCAAATTTAAAAAAAAGAAGTATTTAACAAAAACATACTTTTAAATGAAAATTAGACAATTGGCAACAAAGGATTATTCTCAATATACGTATCCCAAAAAACTTTTTAATCTAAGTCTTAAATAAAAGGACTCTCCTTTTCTTTTTTATTTGTTTTATTCTTCCTCTGTTGGGAATTCCTAACAGAAATACTAAATCAACATGGTCATGGAATTTGTTAAAAACTGTACGTATGATAACTGCAATCCCAAGAATTCATCACAAAATTCTTGTCTCGTGGTTTGGCAACATGTTTAAGCAGTGAAAATCTACGTTGTCTAAACTGTCGCTGAACCTTTCTCCCCATAACATGTCTACACGTCTCAATACTTTTTACAAAAAATGGTTAATGGTTATAGGCTTATGTAACAATGGTTTGGAATAACCGAGTGCAAGAAATAATTTATCAGATTTATTATCCGCTCACTGTACATTGTTGAAACCTGATTGGTTACCAAAAGTTATCGTAACACATCATTGTTCTTTGCACTCCGTTCTTATAGAAGAACTTTAGATTTACCATAAGGTACAGTAGGCTGCAGTTCCAAAGAAGCCCCCTTTTCTTATAACATGGTCACAAATGTTTTTCAACATAGCAGAATCAGTTACATAAAATTATTTACACATATTTATAATATTCAGTAATGCATGACCAATAAAGCATGAAATTGTTATTTGTAAAGAGGTGATCCTAGGAATAAGGTGGATTGTTGGATATAACCTCTAAACAACTTAGCCACATTTTGTACAACTTGCATGTAAACTGACTGCATAACATAATTACAGAACAAGAAAAGTCAGCCCTTTTTGAATAATTTAGAGCCAGTAAGAGATTACAAAGTGGTTATAACAGCTTTGCCAGTATCTTGGTAAACATGTATTTCTTCAATGTGCATAGCAGCATTAGCTAATGGGTTTTAATACTGGGTCTCCAGCAGTGACTACCTAGCATAATTAAATTCAAGACCAGTACGTCTAGGAACAGCATTTTGTTTAAAGTGTGTTTAAACTGAAAAAAAAATAATTGCAAGCAGACAAGTTCTTTGCCTGGTCCTCTTCTGGGTTTAGTGCCTTTGACCATAAACTTCCAATTGCTAATTAATCAAACATGTTCCATCCCTCTATGAGCAGACGATCCAACTATTCATCTAAGTATTGCCACTAGTTGTAACCATGCTTCAAAATAGGGGAATTATATTTTTCACATATTTAACATCACTTTGTGTCAAAGGCAGGTAACTATATGGACAATGTAAAGTTTGCAGACTGGTTTTCATTGTATGTTATACCAGACTATTTTTTCATTTTACACTGTTGAATGCTTTGGAAAATTTGCACACTTATTCTTTTTGTTATTATGCCCACATAGTCTCAAAGTGAGTTTATTGAACATTCTTGCTAGGAATGGTTTGCTAAAGGAGTTCTTGCAAACCTGAATTAACATCAAGCACCTTCAGGAAAACTGAAAACAAATGTTTACTTTGGCAAGGTTAACAATGATTTTTTTATGTTAAGTTACCCACTGACTATTTATGTCAGTATTACTGTACTAGGGCAATGAAAGAAATTTAAAAAAATAGGACAAACTTATACATTAAAGGGTACAAGACACAACGCTATAAGTGGAAAAATGCAGTAACAACCAATCAGAATTTATTACTGAAGTCTCTCTTATACACTCATAGTTGCTACATGTCTTTGACTCTTAACTTCCTTATAATGTTCTTAGATTCCTGATTGCTTCTTAATTTTCTCATGAATAATTATTTTATTTGCCATGCAAATAGAAAGCCTGATTTATTAAAGCTCTCCAAGGCTGGAGAGGATACACTTTCATCTGTGAAGCTGAGTGATCCAGCAAACCCGGGATGGATTTCCTAAAAGTAATTTACTATTTGTTAGCAAATTTTTCAATCCTGGACAAGAACCATTTTAGGTGTGCTTGATCACTCAGCTTCACTGATGGAAGTTTATCCTCTCCAGCCTTGGAGAGCTTTAATAAATCAGGCCCATGACCAGGGTAGCTCTGACCTTCTATCCCATCCTTTAACACCACCGGCAGAATCTCTGCCTTCCCCCGGCCCCCACCTGCTTACCAACCACTCCCCACCATTAAAATACCAAAACACTAATTTTGGATTTAAATTGGCTAGCAAGCAGCTGTTTATTAACCATAATGAAATAAATTAACAATTCAAGTAAATAACAAATAATTATCCAATAACCAATAAATGACAAAATAAATAACTCAGTTTTACACTTTACACTGATTTTCAAGCATAAATTGACATAATATAACATAACACCCTAATAAATATACCCTAATTTACTAACAACCTAATTCCTCCCATTTATTAATACATAACCATAAACAACAATATCCATAATGGTATAAAACTCCAACCCCCCCGGTTATACCCCTCGGCATTGGCTACAGAAATTACTAAAATGGCATAAGAGCAACAGTCACAAAGGTTTCAAATGTGACCAGGTCCAATTCCAGGAGGCCCAAGGAGTTTCCCTATGACCAATGCACATTGTTTGTCATACTCCACTATAAACCTCAGGAAAAAAACAACCAATACCCCTTGTCTACATCTGGAATTGAGCTGTAAAACTTTGGTTTTAATGTTAACGTTTGGTAAAATGCTAATGTTATGACAATGTACACAAACTCAACATGCTGGTGTATTGTGGTTCAATTCATTCTGAATGACACCTCAATATACTACCAGTAAGCACCTGCTTTGCTCTGTAGTGTACGATGTACATGTGCCTGCTGAAAAACCCTTTAGTAAAAAGAGCTTCACATTTTCCCTCCATGCAGCAGAAGCAGATGGGAACTAATCAGATGAGGCTGCAGTTTTTACTTTCATGTTATGTTGTAAAAAAATTACATTAAAGCATGAAAATACAGGAAATAAGTGGTCATGGGTAACTTGGCTGTCTACAAAGCATACTACCAAACAGTTTATGGTGAGGTGGGCTAAAAGGAAACAGCCATCATAAAACAGCTGCATGCATTTTGGAATAAATAGCTCTATAATGTTAGATTGTATCTGTACTATAAGCCAGGGTTTCTGGAGTCAATGACCCCAGGGACAGTTTTTAAAGTGTATTCATATGTATTAAAAAGTAAAATAGACATTTAATAAACCAATATGAATAAATAGACCTTTATTCATAATATACTGGTGTGGTGTTGAATGGTGGAATGGTGCTTTATTAATCTAATACATACAATAAAACAATAAAAGACTTTTCTTATACTTGTTTTTCACGTTTGTTGTTTATCTCCACATTTTGGTTATTTCAATGGAGGTCAATAAAGCTCCTGTTCACCGCTTTTACTTTTACTCAATCACCATGTTTTTGATCTGTAATTCAGTTTATTAAGATTCTTTTTCCACTTTAGGGTCTTTACATATTTTCTCTACCTTTTAAGTCTAGTTTGCCAATGTCTGTTGTCTGCTCTTTTATAAATCAAGTAAAAACAAACAAATAATTTTTTTTAATAGGTGTCATAGTAATTAACAAGATTGGCAACTATTAAGCCGACAACAGTGCTTAATTGAACCTAAATGTTTAAAGTTTGTAAGTGTGCACTCTGTTCATTAAAAACAGTTGCAGTTTTGTTTGTTATAAATGGGGAGTTATGGGCACTGCTATTTGCAGGTAATGTCCACAATTCAGCACAAATTTACCATGTTTAGATGTAGAATTTATTTTTTAACCTCTCTGGCGGTCTGAATAATAAGTATTTTTAAATGTCAAAGCGTTACTTTAAAAAATACTTATTATTATTATTATTACTTATATATTACATTTCCTGCCTGGTCCTGCCTCCAAACCCAACGGTCCTGCCCCCCAGCTGCCAATTCGCATGGCCTGGCTGGCATCTTCATCCCCTGGCCTTGCGTTCCCAACGTTCACACGCCTGGGATGCAGATGCCGGGTGGGCATCGCCAGGCGACACAGATGCCAGCCGGTCATTGCTGGAGGACACCGATGCCGGGCATCGCTGAAGGACGCGGCGGGTACCACTGGAGGACACGGCGAGAACCAGGTAAGTTTTAAAGCTCCCTTGCAATTCCACAGAGGTTGTGGCTCAGGGTCCTGCTTTTGGTACTGAAAATTAACCTCGAGCCACACTCAGGAATACCTAGGAGGTTAATAAACAGACAACTGGTACTATTTACAAAAATGTATCACTTCACTGTCTCACAATAATGGGTCAGTTCACACAAAACTCTTACTATTAGGGTGTAAATTTAAATATCAGGTAAATATGATATTCACTCAAACATTCCCTGATAGGAATCAATTACTACTATTAAAACATGTGGACCTGGAAGATTCCCATGAGCGAATGTTTGAGGAAAGTTCTGATTCTGTTTTATAGTTGGAGCTCCTAGAGTCCTTGAGAGGAATTAAAAAACTATCAAGTGATTCATCTTTTCAAAATATAAAATCGCAAATTTTTAGTAGAACCTACCTTTTGAAAATGACTTGCACTGTGTAAGTTGTCCCCAAAAAGGCAGGCAGAAGGCAATAGACTAGTTACCCGTATTGGTTCTCATGTAGGTGATATTTTCTCTGTTACTGCTTTACCATGCCTTGTTCCATATTATGTGGAGATGGCCATCTTAATACAGAACAGATTTGCTTCAACTATTTTAGAGCTTTTAGAGGAAGATTTTTAGAAAGCATCAACAGAGGTGCAGAAAGCAAAGAAACATGGAATGAATGAAGCAAAGGAGAAAGTTCCTTTCACTGTAGGTTCATTGGTTCTTGCCTCTGCTAGACATGAATTATGTAGAGTCACCTCTCTGTTAGATGTATTAAAACATGATTTGTAGGTAGAAGAGAAAGAAAGAGGATTGAGGCTCAAAGGTTTTGTGCAGAAGAGTTAATTGTGTATTTTTCTATTTACAATTAGTACATACATAGTAATAAAATGTAGTTTTTTCCATCATATATCCTGTATCCTGTTAATTTCACAGGGTTTGGATGTTTCTCCTAGACATAGATTTGCTAACACCATACAATATAGGTTAGTTGCAAGCAAAAGAGGACCTGTTAAGGTCATGTATTTCCCGATGCGTTTCGCCGAATACAAGCTTCCTCAGGGGTGTGTTGTTGCAGAAGTTGTATGGTTTCTATATAGTACAGATAAAAACATCAGAGATTACAGTTTGGTATGAAAATTTTCTGATTAGATGTTTTTTAGGATATTTAGCTAGGGGTATTATTCTACTAGTTGCATTACATGAATAATGTTATGCATTAATGACATAAATGTAGGATTAAAAATAATCATGCTAATAACATCTTAGTGAAAAGGTAGATTGGTCTTATCTGATAATTGCTAAAGTGATAAGAAATATTAGTATAATCCTAGGGGTCACTCTCAATTAAATGCCCAATCATGATACATCGACATCCTATGACATAAAATTCATGTTATATAACTAATGTTCAACAAACAATTTCATATTTCATACCGCTGACATATCTGATGTCCTGATAACCTAATATTGGTGTAATCCTGGTTATATCAGTATAATTCAAAGGAATAAAGCAATGGTTTACTTACGTTCAGTTAAAATGCGGTCCAGGCAAAAGAATAAAGGGAGAGGTTTCAAGCTGCATGCTGGTAAGAAGAACTAAAGCTACGTACACACTTCCAATTATTATCGTTGGAAAACGAACGATGAACGATCCTGCACGATATCTACGAACGATCGTATAGCACTGATCCAGCACATAGAGATAACGACACGATCGTTCGTAGATATTGTACACACAATAGATACGATCGTTTGAGCGATAGAGGAACTATGTGCACAACAGGAAAGTGAACGAACGTTCGTTTATACGCATGCTCAGACCATGGACGATCAACGAACGATCATACACACGAACGATGTTCAACGATCGTCATCCAATCCGATCAGCCGGTCCGGTCGTTTGTTTCCAACGACTTTCCTCGTTAGTCAGCGTCGTTGGTTACTTTTTTTACGAACGATTTTTGCCCAATCGATCGTTCGTCGTTCGTTCGTCGTTCGTTTTGAACGATAAAAATTGGAAGTGTGTACGCACCTTTAGTGCAAAGTGTTGAATCAATAATGAGATAGATATGTATAAATAAGGAGTGAAATACTAAAATATTAAGTTCTTACTGGGGGTGCCTACTGATTTAGTATGTTCAAGCCAGAAAATTGGTGGTTTGGATCTAAATCATATAATATTATTTGTGATGATTATTGCACATAACCAGGATGAGGATACATTGCAGATATAAAGTTACAGGGAAGGAGCATTTTGACATAGGAAGCACTCTTCACTTTTTAAGGGTTCAGTTGCACTTTAAAAGCTCAATTTACACATTGAGTAACCTTTGCTGGCATTTGGCCCACTATACCATATGTTATAGTCGTGCCCGGATATCACTCGGTTTTAGGGAGTAGTGGATCGACTTCTATCACAACTAATGTGTATTCTGATTCAAGTGAACCTTCTTACTTATCTCCTGGGGCTTCCCATCAGAGCCCTTTTCAAGATGCACTATAAGCTAAAAGCACACATTTTGAAAACAGCTTGCTGTCTGGCTATTTTAAAGTGGAAATCACCTTCTCCCCCCTCAAAATTAGATTTACACAAACGGATACAGGATATTAGGCAGATGGACTTATAAACAGACAGAATTTAGAATTGTCTAGGAAAACACAAAGAGATATGGTCTATATGCAAGCAACATTATCCCAACTATTTCTGGACCTAGAAAATATTTGATTTCAACCTGTACATAGATGTTCCTCCTGTTTGTTTATCCTATCATTTCCCTTTTTTTGTGTACTTCTTTTTTACTTTTTACACTTTTCACTGTTAACACCATTCTCCCCTATTGTATTTTGTTCATGGTGTACATATCTCTTTATAGTTAACAGGGGATGATCATTCTTTTATTTTATGTGCTGTTTGTAATTGAATTGTACTAATTGTTATGTCTACATAGTATGAGTAACTTGGCCATGAGTTTTTCATCCACATTAGTTAGGCTAGGTACACACGTGCAATAATTGTCATTAGAAAACGAAAGACTGAAGACAGATCAATGATTTTGCACGAATATTTTGAACGATCATATTGTGCACAATTCTGTACATGCACAATCATTCAAATATAATCCACCAATAATGTACACACACTAGATACGATCGTTTGAACAATGCAGGAAGTGACATGTAAAAGAGAAAGTGTACCGCAGAACATCCACGATCACTGAACGACCGTACACACAACGATCGTTGCCCAATCAGATCCACCGGGACGGTCGTTCGTCTCCAGCGTCAATCCTCGTTCAGACGTCATTAACACTTTTTTGTTAACGATTATCGGACGATCAGACGTTTCCAATGATAGTTTTTGCACGTGTGAGGCTTGGAGGAGGCCCTTAGACCCTAGCAGATTCAACACACAATGGACATTCTGTATTTATTTTATATGCTATATATGTATATATTTTATAGGCTATAAATGATGGTTGCAATTCTTTGGTATAACATTATCTTAACTCAATCTCATTGCAATTGTATAACTTTTGCTGAGCTCTCATTTTTGTGTATTTCTGATATATGGGATGTTTGCCCTATACTGTTTATATTCTTACTGTATTGTTTTGTACCTTTTCTTTGTTTCTTTATTGTATCTTTTTTTTAATGTTAATATAAATTTAACAAAGATAACTTTAATCCAATTTACTGCCCAAATTATGCCTAATCCCTTAACTTTTACAAATCCAAACATTAATACACATACATTGTGATTTACTGGCATATATTATAACCCACCAAATTAAAATGTTTGTTTTATATCATTTATTGTTTATTTCAACAAGGTATGAAGGTTGATTAACCCACAAAAGAAGAAATCTTGGGACATGAGTTTTCAGGTTCTTTCTTTTGCTGCAGACATTAAGCATGAGCCAGCGAGTTTTTAAAACTCGAACTCATGGAAATTGTAAGCCAGAACGGCCAGTGTAAATTTGCCAGATGAGATCCAATTAAAAAAAAAAAAAAAAAAGATTGCAGGCTATCCTTATCAATGAATGCAGCGCCGGTGCATTCATTGATCAGCTCAGTGTGGGGTCCCCGGCACTATTCAAAACCTCTAGTGATAAGTACAGCCCGGTGACCGTGGGAATTTTGCAGGCTCAGCTGATTGGAGGTGCACGAGTTCTAATTTTTGCACTGGGAGGGCAAAACATTTTTTTGTATTTAGATTTTGGAAGCAATTTTGTTTGCATCCCATGATCTGACTCCTTTTGTTTTTTTTATTTTATTATTATTTTATTTTTTTTAGTTGTTTTTTATTTTACAGCTATACAGTTTGCCTAAAAAGCTGTAATTTTAACATTGCACAAATACTGGGCCTGATATATTAAAGTTCTCCAAGGCTTGAGATGATACACTATTGTTAGCAAATGCTTTCAATCCAAGACCAGATCCATTCCAGGTTTGCTGGGTCAACCAACTTCACTGATGAAAGTGTATCTCCTCTAGCCTTGGAGAGATTTTTTAACTCAGGCTCACTGTTCCAATATGTCACTATTGTATGAGCCCTTTTACACCTGTAGTGTGCAACCACACAAAGCTGCTGTGCACCTGGGAGTGGCAAACCACACAGGACATAACGTAGATTTACATGTGGCTGAGGCCACAGCAAAAAACGTGAAACAGAAACTTCACAGAAAATCAACTGGTCACTTTTGAACTGTGCCACGATGTGCTGCAGCCACTAATAAAAAAATAGTTCCCATTCACTCCTATTCACTTAAATTCACTTCCAGCTCATGATTCAACAACCTTCACCAAAGATGACCAAAGTTTTTCTTTCTCTTTTTACAGTCCACAAGCATAAATTAGAAGTCTCTTCCCATGCCATAGACAGAAGTGTAGACCCATGCCAACCTTTGGTACAATCATCTACCCTTTATTATGATAAGATATTTTATTATCCCTGGTGAAAAGTTACATAAACAATGTATGTTGTTTAAATAAACATGCAAATAATCACACAGTCACTACAAGAATTTCTAAATAAACACATACGTGTCTCCAACATTGACATCTAAGTATGTACATCTGGGACACATTCAGAAAGTTATTAGGTGAAGTATGTTTGACACTGAAATTGAGGCACAATTACCTGTGATTACACATCACAAACATTTACTTAATTATGTTGTTAATAGAAACGATTGTATTAAGTGTGTAAAGATATGCACAGTCTTTACTCAATTTCCATCTAGGATGTCAAGAGCATTTACAGGAATGTTTGCCTGCACCATTTAAAGCATGTTACCTGCTCATACTATCCCCATGTCAATGTTGCCTAAGAAATACCTTACATTCTTGCAAAAGTCCCAGAAAATTTAAAAATAAAGTAACAAAATGAGCACATTTGCCTAACTGAAATAAAAAAGGAAGTAAACAAAGCTTAACACCAAGAAGATTAAAAAAAAACACTATTTAATTTATATATACTGTATGAAATATTATTAGGCTGAAATGATAATCCGTTGTTCCAAAGCTTGAATTTGTTGTATTTTTTGTAATTACAGATGCACTATGTGTATATGTCTATAATGGTCAAGATCCTCTGCCCCTCCTCAAATACAAGTGAGGCTTTTATAGAAAAATAAAATACTATGCATACAATTCATTATATATATACATTGTTAGGGGAATATTTTCTTGTTGAAATAAAGGGTTTGGCTGAAAACATGTGCAGATGGACAAACCTGCTGTCTCCTTAGTCTAACTGATGGTCCATAGTTTTAGGAGCTATGTGAGGTCCAGACTTGGACAGGTCCAATAGTAAATGTCCATTAAGTCATATATGAAGCTTCTATTTACATAAATAAGTATTCTAGGTTTAATGGATGCATACATACTGGCACTTCTAGATGTCCCCTTGTCAGCCTTTTTAATTACTATTATTATTACTATTATTATTATTATTATTATTAATGAACAGTATTTATAGTGCCATCATATTATGCAGCATTGTACAAATAAACAGGGGTTGCAAATGACAGACAGATACAGACAATGACACAGGAGGAAAAGAAAACCCTGCCCAGTAGAGCTTAGATGCTAGAAATTAATAGATTAGATAGATAGATAGATAGATAGATAGATAGATAGATAGATAGATAGATAGAAAGAAAGAAAGAAAGATAGATAGATAGATAGATAGATAGATAGATAGATAGATAGATAGAAAGAAAGAAAGAAAGAAAGAAAGAAAGAAAGAAAGAAAGATAGATAGATAGATAGATAGATAGATATGGTAATTGTCACACACATGTATGTGGATATTTCAAGAGCACACGTGCAAATGTTTACCATAAAAAAATCCAAGTTAATTCTGTGATAATTATGCTTTTTAAGGACATTTATGGTATAAATCCCTTAAAAGTGTGACAGAGAATGTCACTAATATTTAAATAATAAATGATTATCACCTTCATTTATACTGTTGAAATCAGTCATAATAAATGCAAGCCGGAGATGGAATCCGTTGAAATTATTATATATTCATGTTGTGCAAAAGCTTGCAAAACACAGCTTAAAGAAACTAGATCCCCTGATAAATGGAATTTGCTACTAAACAAAAATAAAATTGCAAAGCTGCAAATAAAAACCACCTTATTGTATATTTAATATTTTGCATTGCAAGTATTCTGTACGCCACTAAATTATCTTGTCTGTACTCTAAGCAGTTCTTTGTAATGACACCACTAATGTGCTCTGCTCCAAACCTTGGGCTGTTTCCAGTGACAGCTTCCATTGTAATGAAAATTTCTTTCAGTCTGGCCAACCTATAGCTTATTCTTCCCCCTCTGCCTGCTGTTGCTGTCGGAGCACTTTAATGGTCAGAAGTCAGGTCAAAGGTTCTGCTAGACTGGCTGAGAAAATATAGTAAATAAGTGACCCATAGAATGCCCTTCTTCATTGATTACCTATTAAAACAGTAACTGAGTTATTCCTTAGGATTAAAATGTAACCCAGGGCACCGAGACTGGAGGCCATTACAAATTAGGTAATATGGATAAATTCCTTGTGCTGCTTTTATTTTTAGTCCAGGAACATACTTTTTTTAAAAGATAATAAAACAAAAAATATAATTATTAAATAATTGACAGCATGTTATAGTACTGGGCAACATTGGCGAATTCTCCATTGTATCAGATGTTTTACTGCAAATGCCTGGGTTGTAAAAGATGATCAATGTTATTGACATTAGATATTACATTCATGTCATTCTGCTGAAGCTGGACAATGATTAAATAAAATAGTAGCATATGGTAGAAGGGGCAAACTAATTAATTTACCATGGTGGTTGTAATAAAACATTAATATATAAACAGTTTGATTTTTACATTTATTATAATTTGTTGTTTTCCAACTTAATGGCTTAGATGTAAGATTGCAGTTGGGTTACATATGTTGTAATTGAAAGCAAATCAGAAAATTCAACATGTGACAGTGGATTGCAATATTAAGATTCGGTCTAGACTTTGACTGATTACAGAACTTCGGAACATGTTCCAGTAGAACTACTCAGGGTGCAAAAGATGCAGAATATTCTTAGTCTGTATGGCTGCATGATAAAATTGAAGGACATTTTACCCCATTCCCGTTTTTGTGCCCGCCATGAACCAAGGCCAAAATCCTCCCACATATAGTACATGCATAATACAGTATATGGAGATCTAGGTTTCAATACCATTAGTGCAAAGGATAACACTGACCAAAGTACAATGTCAGAGAGGAACAATAATGTATTGATCAGGTATATACTGCTGTATAGCCAGAAATCCATCAGTAATATATTGCTATGTGCGATCTGGCTGGAACACAGTTTGTGCATTTTTTTTGGGCCCTGTTTAAAGTTACCAGCTATGGGTCATGCTGAGCAAACCTAAATCTGAACTGCAAAGTAAGGAAACAGTGAACTATAGTAGAGTGGGAAAACTCTTGTTTTAGGTCTTTTTACCACTTTGTGTAGTTTGATAGCGAAATACTAGACTTTGATGGGGTAGCAAGGGGCAACACAAGACATTTTGCCTACTAATAGGCATTTAGGTCACTAATAAGCAAGGACCTGACCTAAGTAGAGAGGGTTTAACATTAAATCCTGCTTTTCTTTAAAATGTAATATAGCTTATTGTCATGAAAACTCACTTTTCCATTACAGTTTGTATTTTATATGTCAAGCAGTACATTGTTTTTCCTGAAAATTTATTTTACAGTATAATATATTAAAATACAGGTTGACAATCAAAAATCCGGCCATCGATAATCCAGTTCTTTCAGTTTTCCGGCATGAATTTTGGATTGGATTTTCAATACAGGGACTGTAGCACACTGTTTGGCCACTAATGTTTTAATCGCACTGTTCTGCAGAAACAGCTGTTAGGTCTTGCTTGCTAAACTAAATACACATTGAGACGTCCCTGCTGCCTGCCCCCTGGAACTGTTCCAGATGTCCGCGGGTGCTGCAAGAGAAATGCTGGTCTGTGTGAGGAGGTAAGTATAAAAAAAAATCCGGATTCTCGAAAATCTCCTCAGGTCCAGAGGTTGCCGGATTCTTGATTGTCAATCTGTAGTATGAGTATAATAAAGTTTTAAACACAAATTAATGTCAAAATAATAAATTAAATAAATTTAAATTTATAATATATATAATATAATATAATAATATAATATAAATAAATAAATTTAAAAAATAAATGTAATAATAAATTTATATTAAACTTTGACATGATTTTGTGTTTCAAACTTTATTATACTCATACTATTATATTATACTGTAAAATAAATTTTCATGAAAGACAATGTACTACTTTTAGACATAGAAATCTACTGTATTGCATTCAATACAGTTATTTTGTATTGAATGCAATACAAAATAATTTGAAATTCCCGCTGTATTCCCGGTGAACGTCAACGCACTCGCCGGGGGACAGATCAAAGAAGAAGACGTGGCCAGAGGATGGCAGGAGCCTGGAGGATGCCGGAAGACACCGATGGGACCAGGTAATTGTTTGTTTTTTACTTTTTTAGTTACCCCGGGTGTGACTCGGGGTTTCCGCTTTCAGCATGTTTTTTTTTTACCCCAACTCACACTTTTGGTTAGCGCTGGGGAGGTTAAAGTGAGTCTGTCATCATGTATTTAAAAGGTGCCAGGCAAGTTTGTAAAGATGTTGTTAAAAGAAAGTACCAAAGAACCCAGAGGAAAGGCAAACCCATACAAACATCGGGAGAACATGCAAACTTCTTGCAGATAGTGTCAATGTATTCAATCCTAGGAGCCAGCACTGCAAAGGGGAGAGTGCTAGTTACTCCAACCATGCCACCTTCATTTTAGATCAGGACACTGCAGGGTTTCAAAGTTCCTTTTCTGTGATAGGTGGGCACATTTCCCCTAGATCCAAAAAGCATGTCCCAATGGAACAAATAGAAAAATAACTCTTTGAGTCTGATTTATGAAAGTTCTCCAAGCTGGAAAAATAACCTCTCAGTGGACTATCAAGGGAGAACCTGGGTGATCTAACACACTTGAAATGGATTTCTAAAAAAATATATTTTTTAATTGGCAAATGTTTTCAATCCTGGACTTTATCTATTCCAGGTTTGCTGAGTTGCCCAGGTTTTCCCATGATAGGCTATACTCTCCAGTCTTGAAGAGCTTTATTAAATCATGTGTACCTATTTCTCAGACCTACTGAAAATTAGAGAAACTAGTTACTTCAGTTGCTCAAGTGCCCTAGCTATATCCTAGGGTCTCAATCAGACCCCTGCTAATACAAGTACTGTATATTTTGGTGACCTTTTAGCCTCTAACCTTCTGAAGAAGGTTGCTTCTTATTGTCTCTGTCTTTATAAAGCTATGTTTTGCTTTGCTAATCTTGTCTAATATCTGTATCATATCTTTCTTGTCATGTGCTGCTGTTCCCATGAACGTATCTCCTGTTTCCAGCTCCTTCTTCTCATCCCTCAATTGTATTTGCTGTCTATGTATATTTATTTGTGTTCTTTGTTTCTATTAATTCTACTTCATGCCTTTATCCTGTTTCCCCTTTTTCACTTCTTGTGCTACCTACTGGGTATCATTTGTGTACTGCTTGTGCCCTGGCTCGCACTGGTTATTCAGTTATTACCATTCACAATCACTCTCCATTGTTTTCTCCTTTTTTCAAGTATCCAGCTACATCTTTGCCTAATTTCCAGTGTACCTCTCCTGTTTACTGTTTATCCCATTGTAGTCAGCTATACACTCATGAAGACTGCCCTCTGGGAGCAATTCTGAATAACAATTCCATCCTTATCATTAGATGTTCTAGTGAATGCTGAGCCTTTTATCATCTGCTGGTGTCACTAAACACACTCTGCTTTTCTTTTTTGTTAGAGCTGATTCTTTGGCATGCAGTCAAAATTTAGCTTTTTTTACCAGGTATTTGCCATCAATCTGACAAGCCCCAAATAAGGATCCTGTAATCATTTTAGCTACAATCATACTAATTGATGTAGAGGTCTTTGACATGGTAGGGTTTGGACATAAACTTTGTTATAAATATATAAAAGCCTCTAATCCCATTCCTATAGAAAAATCAAGGTAATTCTATAAGGATTTTTGTTGGTATTATTTTTTATCTGTCCCTTGCTTGATCTGTTCTTTAAAGCAAACCCTATCAGCGAGCACAGTAGGAGCCCAGATACCAGGACTACCATATTGTACTTAGAACTTTCTAAAATATTATTCATTTCAGTAAGGGGGTATTATATTACCATAGATGGCAGAGAGATTTATATAGCCTAACATTGTTAACTGGGCAATTGTAAAGAATACAAAAACAAAAAATGTAATGTTTTTTTGGCCTTGTTTCAAGAGAGCTGTAGCAGTCACCAGATACAATTATCATGGCTAATTACTAATTCTCCCAAGAATAATTGTCCAATTAGATTTGAGGATCAAAATTAGCCATTTTAGAAGTTCACTTCAGGTCCATGGGTACATTAAAGTGGAACTAAATTGCTTTGAAATGTTGAGGTCCTCAGGAGCTGTTGCCAAAATATTCAAGTATACTTATCACATATGCACAATATAGAATGTTTATATTGTAAAGTGTTCTTCTCTAGCTATGCAATACGAGCTGTCCCCCTGACACCGGGGTCCGATCTTCTTCTGGGTTTTGAATATTTGGTTGTCTTGACTCTGGATGGAAAGTAATAAGCTAATTTAAACTCATGAACAGTAAATTTCTTTGACACAGAATAATGTTAAAAATGTACACAAAGCAATGTCCTAATGTAACTCTTTCAGCATAAAAAGCTACCTGTCAGCATTGTTTATAAAGGCCCCATTTGAAATATTTTAAAGAGAAACGAAACCCAAAAGTGCCTAAAACAAAAACAATTCACTTACTTTCAATCCCGCAGGGCAGTCCGATCCATCTTGAGATCTCTTCCATCGGGTCCCGCGTTGTCCCGGGATCCGGGGGCGAGCCGGCGTGCCAGGCACCGCCATCTTCGTCGAGTTTAGGTACGCTTTAAAATGAAGACCTTCAAATCTTTAGTAGCAAATCCATTGGAGATTCTGCATTGTAAAGCAATTTGCAACAAATACCGGTCTACATGGTATATCATTGTTATTATTTCTGTACATTCTATATTTTACAAATAAATAATTTATTTATTAATACAGTTGTATTTATGTTATGTGCACAGTACATGCTGAACTGTCTAATAATAAAAACTGCATTAGATCTGCATTTCTTATTCTGCTCCTGCTGACTAAAAATCTACATTGTGTCCAATAACAGAGGTTGGAGCCAAACTTGTACAACCATCTATAGAAACAAAATGGTAAATGTAAGATAATCAAATGCACTTTTTTAGATTTACCTATGTAAAAAACATTTTTAAAATGTTAGTGTATTTTTACTGCTTTACATAATACAGAAAGAGAATACATGGAAATTGACTATACATTCCTTTTAAATTGCAATGACACTAGATAACTAGGATTTTTTTAGTCTTGGATGCCTATTATGGTATGTGTATGAGTATTTTATTACACTTTTAATGATTATGTCACAGCCAATACCATCACAGAATAACAGCACAGTGAGTGAAACACCAGTTCTGTTCAAACACATATTATCAAATATTCTGCACAGAACATGAACATTAGGTAAAAACTTTTTTTATGAGAATACATTACTTGTTAACATTAACTCTACACCATGGGGTTAGTGGATAGGAAATTGAGTTCACGGGCCTGCCTAAGGCATTGTGTTTCCATTATACCCGGCTTCTTCATTATCAGTTACAACCACTGTGACCGTGTTTCTGCCTGTAATCACGTCTGTGCTGCTACTCAATATGTTCCAAAGAGGCAATTTACAGTGCATTGAAATTGACTAAATGGTACTTCAAGTCAATGGTAGTGTTCCGATATTCTGATTAAGAGTGAAATTGATTCTGAGACATATTAGAATATGTATAGAGTGTAGCCCTTCTAGTTAAGGAAATAATTCTTCCAGTAAATAGTATTATATAGACTCTGAAGAAGAGAGCTCATACAGAGATTGTATCAGTAATATAAGAGAAAGGTTGGGATGTAAGTCGATTAACCTGGTATGTCGTAGTAACCACACACATTTCAGGAGAACCTAAATGAAAAATAGGAGAATACTGACCTAAACCCATCTTCTTGATGATATAATCTGTGTAATCCAGTAATCAAAGGAAGGTGTGGATGTTATTTGTGTTTTATATCAAAGTCCTTCTTTCTGGCAATAAAATAAAAAAATGCTAAGTTTCAGTCACATGTGGAAGTGATCTTTAGCTCTTCATTGAGAATTATATGCCAAATGTATGTCTGAAAACCCATTGTTAGATATGTCAATTTATATTGTTTCACCCTTCTAACATAGCCACAAAATACAAAAGTGGGATGATAAAAGAGTAACATACTGTATATTTTTTTATTGGGCTCATTGAAGAAATAAGAAAAACTACAATGGAATAGTTCCCCTTGTATCACATTTTAAAAATACCTTCAATTTTATTGAAGTTTTAATACACAGTTCCAGTTATAATATTTTATTTTTTTAATATGATGTGTATGTATAAACATTTTATCTGTTTTAGATTAGAATAGGGAGAGGTAAATTACCTGTCAGCCTAAATTGTCCGGTTAAACATAACATAGCATGAGCTAATGTTAATGTAAACATACCCTTCATACATATGATAGGTTTTTGTTGCTCAAATTGCTGCAGTGAGCCCCCTTCCATTCCTACTTCTTTCTCTTTACAGAACAGGTTGCTCATCTAAGACCCAACATATAACAGTAATTAAAAGTGTGTACAGACTTTACAATACACTTTACAATACAGATTGTACAAAAAAAGACAATTTACAACACCCAAAAATAAACAAGGTCCTAGATCCTCTTACATGTCCTTTTGATTTTAGGTTTATATACTATATAAATGATACATAATAAAGTTAATGGACCTGATTTATTAAAGCTCTCCAAGGCTTGAAAGGATACACTTTCATCAGTGTACCTGGGTGATTTAGCAAACCTGAAATGGATTTCTTAAAAGTTCAATGCTGTTTGTTAGCAAATGTTTTTAATCCAGGACCAGATCCATTCCAGGTTTGCTGGATCACCCAGGTGCATTGATGAAAGTGTATTTTCTGCAGCCTTGGAGAGCCCAACCCAACCTTTGGCAAATGTACTATGTGTGTACTAAGTGTATCAGGGATGATTTTGAACAAATAGGACCTTAGGCAAACATGTAGTAGGGGCACAAGGTATCAGCTCTCTGCACTCCTGCCATTCCTTCAGTTGGGGTCCTAGGGAAGGTAGAGTCCTGGGCAGTTGACTTATTTGCCTTACCCTAAAACTGTTTCTGTTCATATTATTATTGCTGCAAACAACTTCCCCCAAAAGTATTATGAGCTATAGCTCACTTTTGTTGAGAATGTCTGGACATTGATCTCATGGGCCAACGAGGAAGAGGTATACAAGGATACATATATATTTTTCAGTTAAATGGGATTGGTATTACCTATAACATACATTGTCTAGATTAACTGAGCAATAAACAGATCAAGCTAGTAAATCTTCAGGGTAATTAAACAATTCAGCTTACAATGGCAAGAAGTCTAACTGAACAGTAAAAGTAAGTATTTGACAAAAGCATTCAATTAAGATGAGCATGGGTTGTGGAGGTTGGCAATGAAATTGCTGTACTGTCAAAATGCCATAGATTTTTTTTTGTTTTGACATTAACAACCCAGATGCCTTGTTCTGACTCAGAATATTCCTCTGCCAAGTGAAACAGCGTTGATGAGGTGTACAGACAGATTAATGTTTTATACATTTTACAGTACAGTTAGGAGAACCCATCAAAGAGCCCAACTGGCCCATGTTGAAGTGCCATAGTAGGTAATGATATGAGGTCATTCATTCCATTAGTCCCAACAAGCTGACTTAAAAACAGGCTGATTTTGTCAAACTCATCTCAGGCATTCTGCCAAAAAATGACAAGGGCATAACTAAAGAAGTCTGGGATATGGTCCAGAACCCAGAATTGTAGCTCTGATGAGTTACACATGCCAGGTCTAGCTGACAGTATATATATATATATAGATATATATATATATATATATTTGCATAGTCAGTAAAAAACAAACTATCAGGGATCTCTGTGAAAAAACACAGTTTGTGCTGACTGCTGAATCAGTCACTTTTCAATAACAACCAATACCTACCAGCCAGAATCAAAACTTAACCTTCAAGATCTTCCTTGGTTCCTTGGTAAAACTCCTTCCTGCATATTTTTAATGATCCCTGATATATTTGTAAGACATGCATTCACAACTTCACTATTCATTGTTAAAACACACAAAACTGGCTATATTAACCCAATATTGAAAAATTCAGTTGACCTAAATTGAGGAGAAGCTACTTTGAATTTTTTAATAGACAACAGAGTGCCCAGGACATTTGAAACCTTTTGTTGGCTGTGTTGATCACCCTGTTTCCCCTTTTGGAGATGTTAGTGTAACAATACAGCTGGAACCTCCTAGGGAGTAGTTGTAATTATTTAATTGATCTGATGAACAGTATTTGCATATTTCAAACAATAATTATGTCTAATGACTGTCCACTTAGCCACCAAGCACTGCTTTGTGAGAGGTCACCAGCTGTCCTAATGTAAACCACTCCTAAAGTTTAGGCTCTTTTAATGCAACTACCAAAATGTACTCACTAATGCCATGCAGGGAAGGGGGATCACTTCCAAAAGCTAGGTGAGCAATAATGAAAAGTAAGTATTTTGATTTTGTCAAAAGATCATGCCAGGTTGTATAGCTAGAATTATTCTTGGCACCAGCATTCATTACTCACAGTTGTACCCAGTGAGTTATTAAAACCTGAACCCTGCCAGGTCTGAGTGTGGAAAGTCTTCAGTATTTTTATGTGACCTGTGATCCTGCAGTTTTTTTAACCCTATTACCCATAACAGCCTTTTCTGTGACCCATCTTGACTCCTTGTCTCTCCCACCTCATCTCCTGGTACCTTGTCCTCCATACAATTACTGATCTGGCCTGTTTCTGCCCCCTGACTTGGCACATGCTTGACATTGGCTTAAGAACTACGTCTTCCCTGTCGCTCAACATCCCAAGTTCCTGTAATTCCAACACCACAATACCTACCCATACTCATGCCATTTCTTTGTTCCTAAATCCTCTTCTTATCCAGGTGTTCATACTGCAGTATACGAAAACATTTATCTCTATTAGCGCCTTATGATGATTTCACACTTACAATCCTATGACTGGTAACATATTGGTAATTGGAAAGTAACATTTTACTATTCCAGCCAGCAAAGGAGGGGAGCACCATGAACAGTCAATTTTTATATTGCCCTTCCTAATTTTCCTGTAACAGAACCTTTTTGTCAACATCAACAGAATCATGAGTTATTTTTGTGACTTTGACTATTTCGCATATTCATACAACTCAGGTAACATTTATTCAGATAAGATTTTTTGGGTACAGATAAATACCAGCTTTACCAACAAAGTAAAAAAAAGAATAAACCATGAATATCTATATCTAGAAAGACGGGATGAAGTCTATTGTGATTATTAAAATCTCATTTTCTCTACTGAAAAGGGTGGTAAATAATAAGGTGAGAATACAATAATGACACGTGTGTGGACATATGTGTGTGTGTGATCAGCCAATGTAGGGGCCAATGAATGAGATATTAAGATAAAGAATGAGTAAGAGAAATATCAAGAGAGAAAGAAAGGGATAGTGAGAGTAAGAGGGGAATTTGTAAAAATATAAGTAAATAAATAATACCTTGCAACCAATTATTTTCAAATGATTTTAATTCTGTAACAAGTAACAACTTACTTCTCTAATTAATTGATAAGGTGGATATCTTACCTAATACTATAGTAGAGTTAGCACAAGTCAATTAGCTTAGCTTTGAAACTAATTATGTCATCTAGGAAGACATGAAGACAGCTTAATTTAAATAGAAGCTGCAGGAATGTCACAACCTTGTCACATGTTAGATGGATGGCAAAAAGAAATGATTGTCAAAGCGGATTGTGACAGGACTTTACCAGCAAGTGCATGTGTCATATGTAAAATATAAATTAATACTTGTTCTTTACATGTCAGGTACTTGTATTGTGTCTTTTAAATTATAAATGTATAGTGGATTACGGTTACGTTTGAAGGATTTCATTTGTATTTACAGGTTAATAATTTAATTGTTGCCATCTTCCCAAGTTGTTATTTTTCTTTGTCGATCAAAAATGGGTAGGTGCGTCATATATAGTTATATAGTTACATAGTTAGTTAGATTGAAAAAAGACAGCGCATCAGTTCAACCACTGGGGAAATAAACATGTCCTAGAACCCTACAAACCCTACAGACATAGTTTATCCAGAGGAAGGCAAAAAAACCCATGTACACTTTGCTCCAACAGGGAAAAAAAAATTCCTTCCTGATCCCATGAGGCAGTTGGATGTTCACTGGATCAACAGTCTCTGTTGTCTCTACTTTAAAAAATTAATACCAATAAATGATGTGCTTCTAGAAAAGCATCCAACTTTTTCTTAACCTCCTGAGCGGTTCATTTCTGTCTGGATTTATATGTCTAAAAGCAGTACATTGTTTTTCATGAAAATGTATTTTACAGTATAATATAAAGTTTGAAACACAAAATAACATGGCAAAATAATAAATTAAATAAATTTAAATAAAAAAAAAACGATTAATTGTTCTTCCTAATTTAGGTGTCATATGGTCACATCTGATTGGATGAATTTAAAGATGAGAGGAAATAGCTATAATGCAGCATACAAGCACATTTGAACCATGAACAGGTATTCTCCTCCACCACTTTGCTTCTATACATTGTTTTGTATTCATGTATCAACCAGATTATTATTACAAGTTGCCTTGATTATTTAAGTTAGGCTTCAAATCTCCAGCTCTGAAGTTTAAATATATATATAGAAGAAATATCACATTTAAAGTCTTTTTAAGATCAAAGGAAGTATAATTTGCATATGAGATGTATACTATCTATAACTAACAGGAAGTATGCCAGCTAATCAATCTCAATAAACTGCACGCATTTCTCAGAAACACCTTTCTTTATATTACCGGTATTCCCACCTGGAATTATCTTCACTTTGAAAAATGTATTGATTTAATTAGATGTTCTTCACATTGAACACTTAAGTGTCTGTCTAGACCACAAGAACCTGACTACCCATGCATGTGGTGCTCTATTAAAGGTAACAGAGCATATACAAGAGGACATCAGATTTATTATTAGATAACACAAAGCTGCAAAAGGAGAACAAAAACAATCTTTTCCCATAATGCATGCTCTGTATGTAATGCATCAAGCATACTATAGGATGGAATATGAATATATATTTTATTTGAATCCCCTGGTGCCCTGCAAACTTGTGTTTAGTAAGTGTTGGACACCTAAAGATTGTTTTTCGCAAGTGCTCTTTTACACCAGAGGTCTGTGTAATGCGCCGGTCACATTAGTGGTCACTATTGTGCCTCCACTTTTAATTGATGACGAAAGTTTTTGGTGCTCATGTTAAGTTGGTGGTTAGTGGTTGGGTACTTCCTTAAGTTGGTGGTCATTGGAAGTTAAACAGTCATTGGTTTCAATGGGTTACTTACCTGAGAGGATACTAATCCCAAGCTGCAGGCCTCTGACTCCAAGTCCCAACTCTGATAATAACATCAGCATTTGGAATAATGCAGAGACGTAGCTGTACTGTTAAAAGGTTTAACAATAATTGCTAAAAATAAAACACGCTTTTATGAAATATTTAGTAGTCCTGAGCATAAAGCAAATTGAAGAAATAGAATAGAAACCCATTCTGTGTTGGCTATGTTAGCAAGCAGGCAGTGTAGAGAGTGAGTAAGATTGTTTATTGGCTGAATAATGATAAAAGCTAATTAACTAAAGATTTTCCAAAGCAAGCTAAATAAAAATTAAAAAAAATACTGGTAAACATTTAGGTTAGCCAATGAGGTGAATAAAGTGAATCTGTTAGCAATTTTTATTTCCTATTCTATGTTAAAATAGGGGCATAGAATAGGCACTATGCTCATGAAAGCTCGATCAGACTGGCCTTCTGCCCCTTCTGCCTAATGTACAACCTTATTGTCCTGTAAAGTAGCCTTTGATCATTTTGGTAGATATAAGCACTTAAAAATCCATGGAGGCAGAAGTGAGCAAGCAAGTTTTGAAACTGCCTAAACTGGATCTTTGCCCATTCAGAAGGCCCTAATAACTCAGGAATACATAGGGCACATAAAATCTTCCAAGAAGGAATATAGGCAACACAAGAACCTTTTCACAAAAACACGTATGCTACACAAAAGTGCTGGAATGGTGCAAGGGCATTCATTTTACTTTAACAGGAGTATTGTGAATTCCCGTCTATCCATCAGCACACTTGGCTTCATATGGGAACCATAAGACAACAGCAAAGTATGCTTCCAGATCTGGTTAATATTTTATCATTCTTAGTTGTACTGACATATGAACTAAAGACAGCAAGTAATTGGCAATGTGTTCCAGCATTACTAGTAGGTACATTCCAGGACTGCTAGATTGCCAAAAAAGGTGGCGGTTTGGTGTGGTGTAGTATAAAAATAGTCAAATCCTAAGTCAAGTGCAGCCATAAACTGAATGTGATGGACAAGTCATATGATCATCAAAATAATTGTTGTTCATTGCAGTGCCTTATTTAAAGCTGAAGTAAATGTAAAAGTTAAAAATTAAAACTATGCAGGTTTTTTATTGCAGTAGGTACAGGTGATGTCTCTTCTGCAAAAAAATAACCATACCTACCTGATCACAGTTTTTTAATACACTTTTCTGTCCTTGTTCCATTGTGGGCACTTTTATATTCTTCCTATTTTCTAAGATGCTGCTCTTTGGCCATCTTGATTGGCTCAGCTTGGACGACTTAAGTTCCACATATGCACATGGGAGTTAACTTAGTCATGCTGGGATACCCCCAGTAGCTCGGCATATACTTTTTTTTTTTTCAAAATGAATAGACAGATGAGTATGTTTTATTGCAGAAAGGACATTGCTACAACTATAGAACATACCCAATGCATCTACTAAAATCCACTGGACTGGTTTGCAATTAGCCAATAGAATGGACAACCCCTTTAGAATTACATATATGTTTAAAGGTTTCTGCGTTTTTTCTATCACTACTTGTGTGCTAATATTCTTGTTGTGCATGTTTTTTGGTAAATTAAGAGTATTAATTTCTCCAAAATGCTTTTAAAGGCCAGGGAATGTCCTAATTTTAGTGAATCGACCCTTAATTAACAGAGAACGAAACATTATGGTGAGTTTTCAAGGACTTTACAGAAATAAAACCACATGCAGTAAAAAAAATGAAGCCATAGTATACAAGATACAATACAACAAGAACAAAAATGAAGTAAAGAACCCAGTGAATTAGGTAAACCGAACAATCCTAATAACTCTACAAAAAATGAAAAAAAATCTTATTTTCAAGAAAAGTTTACCTAAGTAGCTCAATTTAGAATTTCCACTTCAAAAAACTTTTACCAACGGCTATTTTGACAATTACACTGTAAAAATCAGTTTCGCTCAAATCACTTTGCTCATCCCTACTGAATTTAGCTTCGAGGTTTGAAATATTGCTATATTAAACAAAAGAAAATAGTTTAGCATTATTTGTTGCAAAAGTGTTGGTTAAAGTTTCTTGGGACTGATAATTTCAAGAAGTGTATATCAGAACAAATTGCAAAATATAAAACCTGAATATAAAGTATTCAACTGTAACCATGGATAAAAATGAGTGAGCATTATATCACATCCTGAAGGTTTCTTTAAATTGGAATTGCACTGTTTTAAGACTGTGCAAAAATGACAGCAATCTAGTGTACTAGATTGGGATACATACACTTTATTGGGAACATATATTTTGTCTTGTGCTTTAAATGCTTCTGGCTCAAATCTTGTCTTCAGTGCTTTGAGATTCTATGTTGAGATACTATTGTTAATGCTATGATGAGATTCTTTTCTTGTTGTGTTTTTGTTTGCATTGTCTCTTTTGTTACACTTGTCTCCTGACTGATCGATAGACAATGAATATACTGTAACTGATGTTTTCTACTGATACATTAACAATGATACAGAGATGAAAATAAAGCCTCTGCAGATATTAAAGCGGAACTTTCATTAAATTAAAAAAACACTAACCTTTACTGTGGCACAGCCCCCGATCCCTCCACGGCTGGCCTCGATTCAGCCCTACGCAGTCCTGAAATCTTTCTTCCTCCTAGCACGCCACTATTTTCTTCTATTCTTTTTCTTCCTCTTCCTACCTTATCCTGTCTTGCATTGCGCAGGGGCAAGATCAAGTGACATGTGACTGCAAATGAAAAACATGCATGAGATTGGCACCTACCCTTTGGGTCAGTTTACCTATCCTTTTATATAAAATAAAGATTTTGGTGATAGGTCTGCTTTAGGAGCTAGTAAGGATCTTTCACAATCCTTTCCAACGACAAAAGACTGATTGATGCATTAACCTCCCTAGCGGTAACTCCGAATCACACTCGGGGTAGGTAAACCTATGGGGAGTTTAGTAAATACAGCCTTACCTGATCCGCCGGCGTCCTGTGTTGTCCATCGCTGTGATCCCTGTCTTCTTTCTTCTTCCTCCGATGTCTTCTCACACGATGAGTCAAAATCCATTTGTATTGCATTCAAAACAAAATAACTGTATTGAATGCAATACATTGGATTTATATGTGTAAAAGCAGTATATTGTTTTCATAAACTTTTTTTTTAAAGTATAATAAATTAGTATTGGTATAGTATTTATTTATTTTTAATTTCAAAAATTAAAAAAAAATAAAAAATATGTATATTTTTTAATTGAATTTATTATTTTTACATGATTTTGTGTTTCAAACTTTAATATACTCATACTATTATATTTTACTGTAAAATCAATTTTCATGAAAAACAATGTACCGCTTTTAGACATATAAATCCAGACAGAAATGTACTGCTAGGTACAAGCGGTAAATGAGTGCTGTATATACTATCCCGCTCTATAAAGAGGGGAGGGAGGAGAACGATGGAGCGGCACCCCGCTGCGCTCCCTCCCTTTCAATTCCATTACTTTCCTTCGCCGTTCGTCGATCCGCCAGGAAAGATCCATGAATGACGAGCACTGTACACACGCCAGATTCTCATCGAGAATCATTTGATGTGTGTACGTAGCCTAAAGCTGCGTACACACGTCCAATTTTTATCGTTGGAAATGAACGACGAACGACCGATTGGCCAAAAATCGTTTGTAAAAAAAGTAACCAACGACGCCGACGAACGAGGATAGTCGTTG
>NC_092862.1:114316256-114392059 GCF_032062135.1 Pyxicephalus adspersus
TCCGAAAAATACGGTATATATATATATTCATATATACTGTGTGTATATATACGTGTGTACAATATCTTTGAACGATCGTGTCGTTATCTGTATGTACAGGATCGGTGCTATACGGTCGTTCGCAGATATAGTGCAGGATCGTTCGTCATTCGTTTACAAACGATAATAATTGGAAGTGTGTACGTAGCTTAAATCATGTACTAAGTAGTACTGCATTACTAAGGGAGTTCAATTTGAATACCCAATCATGTGTGGGAATAATTTTTAGGAAAAACAGCTTGAACAGCTTATAGAAGCTTCTTTTAACACCACTCATTAGCCTGTTTTCTATAAGATAAAATAGATTTCAGCTACTGTACAAGTAACAAATAATCAAATCTACTAAAAAAGGATAAAAGACCAAATACAAAGATACAAGGAGTAGTTCTGTTTTTTTTGTTTTTTTTTTTAAATGTGCTCATGATAAAATTAATAACTTTGAGCCTAAATCAATTTAATCAAAACCACTCTGCTCATCCTTAGTGCACATTCATTTGGCAAAATCCTACCCAATGTTTCTTGGTCTATTTAGTGAATGAACAGGTACTAAGCCAGCAAAATAGGAAAAATCTAGTACAGCCTAAAAGATTTTGTGTATTGGTAAATTGTTCAGAGTGTTTTCCATGTATTATGAATGAGGTTTGAGTTGGTAATGCTTTGTGTTGGTTTTAGGAATTCTTGGGAATGTAGTAATCACCCCTGACTACTATTCATAAGAACATTGCCCAAATATAAGATAAAAATTGTACATGCCTATAAAAAGGAATAACCTGGCCAGAAAATATATGTCTAATATCTATTCTAGTTCTGCTCTAAGGAGACCTAATTGTTTTCATGACCAACAAACCAGGAATTACTATAGGGAAGAAGATACAAGCACATGGCATGTTGGGAGTGGGAGGTCAGTTCACTTGTGTGTTCTTAGAGCTCTATTCTTTCTTGTGTCTACTTAGTAGCGCCTCATATCTTTTGACAATAGATTGGCATGTTCTTCTCAAATCAAATGACTCAATACGATCCTTCAAACTTCCTTTAGGCCTGGTAGATGCTGTTTAATAAACGGGCAAGCCTTAGGCACAACTGTCTGCTGCAAGTTAATTCATAAACAGGAGTGGAAATGAAAGACTTTGTCGGCAACAGCTGTCAGGCTGGTTTGTCTTTGACAAATGGCCCTGTCACTATCATCATTGATTAGTAATGTTATGACATTTCCCTTCAAAAACACAGATGTGGCATGGACAAGGGGCTAGGACAATCCTGGGCCAACCAATAAGATGGCCTTTTATTTCCATGGCCTATTCTGCATCTGTTGGGTCAGTCATTAGGTAAATAAGTCAACCAGGACACAAAGATGAACTTACTGAATGAAGAAAAATAAGAAAGAAATCATATTTTCAATACTGGTTTGGATCTATGTGCTACTAACCTAGCCTAGTAACTTTCAGCCATACTTTTATATCTTCATCAGCAGATAGTTGTCACTGCTGATTTTTGAGATTAGCCTGGTAAATGTTATAAGTATTATATGTATAACTTAGTTATTAAGTTTACATAAACTTTAAGATATATAAACTTTGCAACGTGCTTGTGAATCATCAATTCATTTTTGGTTACTGAAAGTAAATTTCTATTTTAAGGCTATCGGTTATGCTTTTTTGAGTTATGAAGTTGGCACTTTGATACCGACTTTATGAATGCATCTTAATTCATCACTTCTAAGAGAGTGTTCACTTTATGCTATGGTTCAGTTTATTTACCTGTCTATATTATATATATATGGTAGTTTATCATGCTACAGCAATGTGTTAAACAAGAACAAAATTTTGTGTTGGTTTATGTTTTTAATTCACTGAGTGTTTATTTGTACTCCAGTCAGTATAAGATGTTTATTGGCCAAATATCACAAGCTACTTTTGAGAATGAAATATCAAATCATAAATCTACATATAAGTAGAAAGACTGGTTCAGCATATAATCAAACATGATGTGTCCATTGCTGAAAAAAGTATACTGAAGCACTTTACCTAGGAGAGTGCGTAATGGAAGCTGTAACCTAATTAAGATGGACTATTGGAACATTCCTCTATATGTGTTTTATTTTCCAGAAAAATAAAGAACAGTGGAATATTCTATTTAAAGACCAACTGCGGGCAACAAGTTAAACCAATCAAGGAATAGCAGTGCTTATAAAACAAATACAGCCAGATTTGACAGCCTTTTTAGATAGCTTCTGGGATAGATTTTAGCATCTGGTCTTCTGCAACTCCAAGAGGAATTGGGAATACCTGGCCTTCATGCTTTCAAGACTCAAAAGGTGGTATTCCCATAACGCTGTTACCAGCAGTAGGTTTTAGTTGCAGGTCACACTGGCAAGATATATTGTTTATTCCAAAGCCTGATTTTTAATTCTGGAAGTAGGGTATTTAAATAAATGTCTTCATAAGGAGATATATATATATATATATATATATATATATATATATATATATATAGGGGATGTTTTCAGCTTTTCAATGTAGTACAAACCTATTTAAAAAAAAATATATATATATATCATTAAACAAACATAAAAAATGTTAATTCTGGTTAGCTACAGGTTTTCTTTTGGGGTGTCTAGGGATGAGAAATCTGCATTCAATTTCCAAGGTCTGCATGTTGAACCTTGACCATCACAAAAAGGTCCCGCAGTATGACTTATAGCATCAAGGTATGGCCATTACCTTGTTCCAGGTTTTAAAGATTTTTCCGAGTAAATGTGGCAATTTTTTCCATAAGATACACCATTTGTTTTGAATTTCTTCCAACCTGAAACATTTTGTGATTTTTATTAAACATTGTCCATGTCTTATGTAAAAAGATTATGTAAACTGCCATTTCTGACCTATATCCAAAAACTCCTTCTAGCTTAGTTGGTGTTCTGATCCTCTGCCTTCCATACTTTCTGAATTACTGACCTAGAATAAAGTATACAGCTTAGGTGTTTAGGTAATTGCCACACAGGTAGCTGCATTCTCTCTCTGGTATTTCTGCTTTAATAATTTAAAACCTTACGTACTGCATTACGTAGATGAACAATGAGTCAGAACATTGCTGTCCCAACCCATTGGTATTATCAGCTAGGAGTCAGGAGGTATTAAATTGAGCTGATTTCTGGCTTTATTACAGATGTAATTTAGGCGCTATAAGGCTGGGGTTCACATCTACACTGGTGGTATGTGGTATGTGGTGTCCCCCAACCCAGCTGTGTGTCCTAACCCCCCCCCCCCACACACACACACACACCAATCCTGGGCTCATGTGCAGCTCTTGGAAGCCCAGGAGCAGAGAAAACAGACCAGGATGGTTAACAGGTTGACTCCTTAATCTGCCAGAATAGGGGACAAGGGAGACATCAGATGTTTCTTTAAAATCAAGTCACCCCACTCACATGCTATCACAGGGGGTTTACAGGTATATGTAAACAACGACTGGGCAAGACATATTGGGTATACCATACACAACAAAATAGTAAAAAATATTTCTTTTTTTATATGCACACATATATATATAGTGATTATTTATTTAGTTACTTTTCAGTGTTTTGTTGGCATATATATTTCTAAGACTTGACATTTATAGTACCTATTTATTCAATACAGTAATATCTTTTAAATATTAAAGTTAACAAAAGAAACAGATTTCGTGTTTCACTGTAAAAAAATAAACATGTATATTTGTTACTAAAGTTTTAAAAGCACTTATGCAAAAATTGTGCAACATAAATATTTGAAACTGATATATTTCTATTGTACAAGTCCTTTGATTTAGAAGATATTTCGAATATATTAAGCCTAAAATATTTGTATATGAAAAAAAGGAATTACCCAACACAGTGATTAATGCACTTTAAATGTAAAAAAAAAAAGTTTACCTGGAGCCTTGTATAAATACAAATACAAAGGTATACAGTAATACCCTGAATATTCACACTTCTGAATCTGTGGCTTCACAAATTCACGTATTATTAGATGAAACACTAAAGCCCCTCATAATATTAGAACAGAACGCTCATACGCTATGAGAATGCTCGCAAAGAAGATGAAATGTTCTTGCGTAAATGTAGCCAACCAGAAAGCATCTTCAATCTTTCCTTGCTTCTTATTGTCTGCGCTTCTGTGATGCCTTTTTTTAAACGTTTTTTAAACATTTTTTAAATTGACTTCAGTTTTTAAATGAACTTTGAAAGTGTTTTGAAGACATACTTAGTGTTTTACATATAGAGGTACGAATTTATGGGCCTTTGTTTGTTGTCCTTCCAAAATTTGCGCGGGGGGGAGGGGGTGTCCAAGAACTTAACCCCTGCAAATTTCAAGGTATTACTGTATTAATGTTTTATATTGTGTTATACAATACTTTTCCTAAAAGAAAATACTATGTATGTTGATAAACAAATGATCATTTGTTGACTTGGTAGCATGGGATTTGTTGAAAAAGGAGTTGACAGGAGTATTTGCTGGATGACCTGTAAAATGTCACAATGTGAAAAGATCGTCCCCACAAAACCATAGATAATTTTCAGTGTACAAGCTGATTCTGAAAATCTCATTCATCCATATAATGCTCCAAACAGCTAAGGTCTGTGTACCTGATTACAGAAAAATAACAGCTCTGTCACACTCATTTACTAGAGATCCTGATTAGTGTGTGTAATTTGGCCTCAGTATCGGTAATGTGGTTTGAAGGGTGATTGCACTCACAGGGCTTTACAGAAACCATGAATGTGTCCATTATATGAAGGGTAAGAAATGCAGTCCATTGACTACTCAGCCTAATGTTTCTTAAAGAAAAGCTAGAAGGTCTGCTGCCGAGACTGTCACAAAAAGAAAGTTAAATTACAGGCATGCTGCGTGTGATGCTCACGTTTCATTGCGGTTCATTTTTTAAGGGATTGTCACAAATGCAAAATTCCTTAAAGGGGTGTAGCTTTTTAAAACTTAAGTGGCTGGCAAAATAACACTAAAAAATTGCAAGGGATGTGAGTCAATCAGAAGATCAGTTTGCCCAATGTTTCATTTTTAAAGTTTGTAGAAAATGTAGTATATGCAACATAAAGCCCTCTCCTATGGAGACATTTAAGGCAGCAGAACACAACAGATATATTTTTTATGTCTTTTAGGGTTCATGTAAAGGAATAGACGCTGATCATTTTGAAAATATGTTAAAAATAAACTGCGTTCACTTTAAATACCCGTTTGTGAGCTAGATTCCTGTTTATTAATATTCCTTGTACATGATTTAGTATTTAGGGTGAACATAGTTGCACCTTATTTACTAACATTCACTATTAAAGTAAACATTCACTGTAGGATGAATAAGTGCCATTCTTGTAATAAATCAACCCCAAAGTCTCCGGTTTAAGAGAGAGAGGCCAGTGAATTGAAACACTTCTGATTAAACTTTTAGAGCCAGAAATATAAATTAATAACAAACATACGATAAAGGAGTCATACTCTATACCACATTATAGCAGCCCAATGAATTCTTCTTTTTTACATTCATTATCTGTCTTACTGCACCATAATTTTGTCTTCAGTTTACTGTATGTGAATAGACTGTAAGGAACTTCAGTGACATGGCTCCCTCGCCTGGATCATTCACAAATAACACCCAGTTCTGAAATCAAAAGTCATCTGCAGACAACAAAGTCATTTCAGTATGCTTTTTAGCTTTTTCTTTGCTTTTTTGACTTAAACTCTGCTTTATCCTGACCGTGATGACTGAAGTATCTTTTCTTTCATGAAAAAGCTGCGAGATGATTTTTACTACATATTCCTTGTTTTTTTTGTTGCTTTAATAAAAAAAGAAAATAATGACCCCCATTACCCCCAGCAAATCAGAGTAGAAATATACAAAGCCAGCATCCAAATAAACCTTCAAAATAATATTTTAGGGGATTACTCAAAACAGGTAACAGTTTACAGGAAAGTTGTGTCTTTATAATTTTCTTTGCAGGTTATACTTTATTGTAAGGTTTTATTTTGTGATAGAGCCGTTTTCAATACTTTACTTTTTATATTATAGATTTATGTGAATTTTAGTGATAGCTTTTCAACTTTTCTGAAATAAAAAGAAACACCAGATTGCACAAAATAGAAAATGGTAACCAGAGATTTAACCAGATAATGTTACCTACTAAGAAACCTCAAGTATAAAAAGTGGATGTAAGTAAAATATTAGTGCAACATACCAGGTTCCCTTTACATCTGTATTGTATATTGACACATAAAATGATTAACCCCAAAAAAAACACATTATTAAAAGTTTTTTAACACAGCATCAACTGCATTATTTGCACAATTGCATAATTGTTCTATTTTATATGTTCATATATGCTGTAGGGACATTTGTGAGTAATATAATTTAATAGGCCAGCAAACAATCTTTAGAGATGTATAATTATTGGGCTTTTGAAGCCTTAGCATTCTGATTAAGCAGGATAGAGAACTCAAGTGAGAGGCCCATGAGATTTAAAAGCCCACATATAGTTCAGTTCTTTTATACCTGTGAGAAATTCTCTAGATGGTCTATTAAAAGACATTGCATCATAACCTAGAAAATATGTTAACCCACACAGGTTAAAACATGCAAATGAAAACAGCATTAATATACATTTCAGTCAGTAACTATTAAAGAGGCCCTAACACCAACAAATCAGATGGGCCCCTGATAATAATGCCAATATGGCAGCAATCAGCAGTCTCACGGCTTTTTGGACATTTACACAAGCTAGGATTTTATGGGTAAATAACATGCATCAAATACTTTGCAAATACAATGCTATTGAAATATTTACATTGAAATATGTCTCTTTAAATTGCACTTTAGTTTCAAAAATAAACTTACATTTGCAACTGCATGGAGACAAAAATGATAGTACAGAAGTATTCCTCTTGTACTAACCTCATACCACAAAAACATCTTGCAATAGATTTAAGCTTCCAAATGATAAAGGATGAGTTCGAACTTCCATCAGGGTTATATTGATGTGTCTCTATTGGGGAGATTTATCCTCTCTCGATATTTCATGGAAGGGGAAATTCCACCACGAAAGATGTTGCTGGAACTATGGTTTCCCTGGAAATTTCTTCACACTTCCTGTATCACGACAGATGGGTTTCTGTTCTCGTTCTGTCCTGATGACAATGGACATTACAACAGACAATAAGGGTGGGCCTCCACATCCAAGAGGCAATGTACTTTTGTTTTGAAATCTAGGATCAGATTTATACTTTCTGCTTGACATATGGTGTCCTTGTGTACACATACTAACTGTACATAGAAGAAAGTTTTTTTAAAATATTACCACACATTGATACAAATATATACACCAAGATTAATTCTTCTACATGTTTATCTAACACAATAGATAAAGATTTTTTTTTCTTTAAAGAAGCTGTGTTGAATATTGATTTAAGTCTATAATGACAAAGTCTCTGTATCCAGGCCTATTTCTGGTATAATTCAACAGATAAAGCATATATAGTCAAATTTTCATGATTTTGTTATGCCATAGAATTGCATCTCAATGTCTGTCATCACTTTAAATATGCATGGATATTACAGCTGCTCAGGAGGCAAATCTCTGACACTTTAATGTGTTCTTAGAGTTTTCCTGTGGCTACCTCCTGTCATGGGCAGAATGATTCAGTATTCTATACTGTAAAATAAAAACTGCCAGTGTAAGCTAGGCTATACAATAAATGGAGCAAGATAAATGGAAAGAAGGGAGAGAGAAGGCAAGGAAGAGAAGGAGGGACAAAGAATTGGAAGGAGAGAGGAAAAAATAAATAATTGACATTTAGGAAGGAAAATGAAAGGTAGTAAAGGTAGTAAAGGAAAAAGAAAGAAGGAAAGAATGGTGTGAGGGACAAAAAAAGTAAGGATGGATGTAGAAAAGGGAGAAGGAAGGAATACAGAAGGAATGAATGGAGAAAAAAGACACGTAAAGTAGAAAGGGAGGGATGACATGAAAAAGGAAGGGAAGGATTGAATGAAACAAGGAAGAAAAAACAAATGGAAATGAAGAAGGGTAATTAGAAAAAGTATGATGGATGGATGGAAGTGAAAAAAGAGACAACCAAAAAAGAGAAAAGAATAGAAAGTACTGGGGAAGAAAAGAAGATTTACTGTGTTCATTTTTTCCCTGGTTGTTTTATGTTGTTTATAATTTTTTACAACTATTACGCTAAGTTCACACGGGTCTACCAGCAAGCTGCCTATCAACTACTTCAACCTCCTCACTCAAAATGTGATAACCTTTCTGCATTATAGCTATCAATGTTAACTAAATAAATAAAAAGTCAGTATAGAAAGATAAGGTGTAGTGGGGACTGTGTGAAAAAACAGGGCAGCTCAAGCTGTTTGCACCCCATAGCATAGCAGAGTCATAGCATACCATAGGCAGGTTATTTCCATAATATGCCAGGGCCCAGCCTAAATAGATTAGACTGCATGGTAGCTAAATAAAAAAGTAAAATGCCAGTCACAACTGTAGCATTACTGGAAATGTTAGAATGTTACTAAAATAACAATATAACAGAACACAATGTAAAAGCATATTTCTTAACATATTCCCAGTAGATTGTTTTTTTTTTCTATCTTCATCATGAGTTACTGTTACCTCTGCATTAGCTGTGACTGTGTTTGCAAAGATGCATAAATAGTTCACAAAGGTCTTAGTGTACAAGTCCATTCTCCAGCTAGAAGGAGCTGCGGCTACAAATTAAGCCTCTGTTTACAGAGGCTGCTTCAAAAGCCCCAGCAGAATTTGCATGCAATTAATGTTATCCTATTCTCAACAGCAACTCAATGGTTTGCAGAACATGCCATATGTTTGTCAGTTTGCCAATGAATCAAGATGTTTTGCTGCCTTTAGAGTCTAAATAATTAATGGTAATGTCTAAAACCTAACCCAAGGTTCAGGACTGAGAAACAAAATTGGATGGTTTCTTGTGATGCTCAACATCATCAAGAGGATCCAACAATTTATGTCAAAAATTGGACATTTTAATGACTTCCTTCCTCCCCTAATTAAATACTTATTTAGTCTTCTGCAGTATACAAATGATAGCTTGTCTGTATCGTTACTTTGATTCTGTACCTCATGTTTTCATTTACTTTAATCTTAGCTCAGCTGGATTTTTGTGATTTTTGCTTTGTTTCTGGTTCTTTTTCCTAGTCACATTTCACATACTTGGTTTGCCTTTGGACTTTATAATATCATTATTAAGTTAAACTTACTTTATTTGATGCAAAGCAGAATTTATGCTGATGAGTAAATTGTTAAAAGTCTGCAATTAATTAACACAGATTTTTGTAATACTTATAGGTAAATTATAACCCTGGTGGAGTTTTACTTTACTTATGGACTGCTAGAAACAAAACTGCTGAAAGAGATCATAAGAATTTGTAGCATATGTATTATTACTATAAAAAATGCACCTTATTTTTAAAGCACTAGCATAATTTTCAGCTCTGTACATTAAATACGGGTCTAAAATGATAATATATCATTTCTATATAATAGAAACAAATGACACAAAAGAGTTTACAATCTATTTTTAAGGCACAGTAGATCACAAATACCCAAGATGGCTACAGCTAGTGACAACTATTGTTGACTTTGTGCAATGATAACTGGGAATATAGAAACAGTTACTGAAAAATGTTATTTGCATGACATTTGGTACTCAAATTGCTGATTTCTTCCCTTAATCAGGTTAAAATTTGCAAAGTATGTTTTTGTTTTTTTTATTTTTTCAAAGATCCAGTCCTATACCACCATCATTTGTTCCCATACTACTAAGGCATATGGATACCCCTGGTCAGAAACATGATACATATTTCCCTCTTCCATGAAATTTAGATATAGTACATCTCTAGTTATCCCAAGCTTTGAAAAAAACTATCTTTAGGAGTATTTCTATTCAAAAAAATGTATTTTTAAGTTTTAGGTAGAGTAGGGAATAGGGATGAGTGAGAATGCCTCTGGCATTCTCGCGAAAATTTTCTCGAACTTTCAATCGCTCCGCAAAATTTCAGTGAACTGCTTTCGTGAAACCATTGGGGGGGGGGCACTAGAGGTTAATTAACTTCTAGTGCCCCGGGGATCGCACACTCTTCTTAATGATTGGAGCCATGGCTGCAATCATTAATGAGCTCCGTGTGCAATCCCTGGTGCACTAGAGGTTAATTAACCTTTAGTGCCCCAGGGATCGCACACTTTTCTCAATGAATGCAGCCACAGCTGCAATCATTGGGAAGATGCCTGGCAAAGGATATCCTCCTGACATTGTAATATAAATATCTCTTACAAATGATACATTTTTGGTAAGCGAGAAAGGCCTGATAATAATATTATTATTCTCGTTCATCCCCAGTAGTGAACACTTAAAACATTTCTCAGGTTTTATTGCTGCCGATGCACCTCCATTGTTTTTCTCATAAGCCATTCTATCTGAAGAAAAAACAGTGAATAAATATGTACATACCATGAATTATGCACCAAAAAAACTGTCCGAGGTTAAAAATATTCCCTATTCTACACAAAACTAAAAATACATAGATACACTCTAAACCAGTGTTTTTCAACCTTCTTTGAGCCACGGCACATTTTTTAGTGTTACAAAATGTGTTACAAAAAGTGTTACAAAATTACACTTTGTAGCTAATTCTCGTCTCTAAAAATAAACAAGGCGCTTGAGCTACCTACTGCCACCCACTGACATGGAAGAGTATTACATTACTCTGCCAGTCACTACAGCACAGACACTCGACAATGATAATTGGATAATTTCCCACGGTACACCTGAAGATCTCTCACGGCACACTAGTGTGCCACGGAACAGTGGTTGAAAATCACTGGCCTAAACCATACATAATTCCAGTACCTTTAACTAGAGACTTTGGTGAACATTTTTAAATCTCCCTCTTAAACCTCCCTGAATAACAACTAATACAATTATACTTGCTTACTAATCACCTAAAACAATCCCACCACAATCAATCCTCACCCCAGCTATGTGCCAAGCACCCTGATCATGCCCACTGACCTGATCCCTATTCAAATCTATTACTGATATAACCTAGTATGAGGAGCACAGTCATGCCCTTGTGCACACTGCTGCCACACAGGGTGATGTGTGCAAGTAAAAGCAATAATGTATGGTCATAAATCAATAATTGTAAGTGATCTAGTGGCTGCAGCATGAATCGGGGCAGAAACCTTTTTTTTTCTTAACTATAAAAAACGTAAAAATATTACATTTTTCATTTTGCATAATATATTCTACAAAACACTTTAGAAATAAATAAACAATGTACAGAATTTGCTTTGCATTAGAATATACAGTTTCTCACAAATAGGCAGCATAGGACAAATAAGCCTTTTGTCCCTAATTTTACTAGGTAGGGTAGCTGTATATCTTTATGTTTGAACATACAGCGTCCCAATAAACTTGTTGAACAAGACTGAAATATTAACAGATTAGGAAGGAATGCACAATTTCCTGTGACATAGTAATTTAAAGTGGAAATTATTCAGTTATCCAATTTATTGACATTATTAGATCCATGGACTGATGAAGCCTTTTTTTCTAAACTAACTACAAGATTAGGTTCATCTATCAGTCAATGTTGGCTTGCTTGTTTTGTTTCCTGCATGTGAACATTCTGTGTCTATGTTGCACTTCAGATTAATTCTGTGCAGTAAAGAAAAAAAGGTTCGATATCCCAGAATTTTTAATGTTTAGTTTCTTTTTGGAAACTAAGCTTAGATTTGTTAAAAATTTGAATTTTTGAACTAATTTTTTCATATGCGTATTTGCTTCACTTTCAACACACGTTGCAGCATACTCCTTGCTGCAATGAACAACCTGTTTAGAATCAGAGATCAGATCGGCCCTTTAAACAAAATCTGTATTGCGTTAAATACATAGGCTGCAATTCTGTCCTAATTAAAGTCAAGTCAGACCTTCTCATCTGCAAACTTATTTTAGGTCAATGTAGCCTTCATCCAACCCGTATATCATGACTGTGCTCTGAAGTGCCATTGGGGTGGTTGGAGGAACACTAACAGCTACAGGGGACACAAGAGATTGACATGTCCAGAAGTGCCAGTTTTTACAGAGACTAGCCATTGATTTTTCTATATTAGAGCAACCAAACTTTCCAAGCAATCCACTCTTCCCACTACTCTTTTTCTGCTGCTTCTCCTTGTAGTTCTCTTCACTTCTCTTTAAACGCTTGTGCTATGCCTTCTGCCCTGATAGAAAAATACCCTCCCAGCCACTATCTTCGCTCCTCCAGTGACCTACTAATGACTTCCTCTCTTATAACTTCATCACATGCACGGCTCCAAGACTTTTCTAGGGCTGCCCCAACTCCCTGGAACGGTTTTCTTCATCCTAATCGGCTTTCTCATACTTTATGCTTGTTTAATAGAGCATTCAAAACCCATCTTTTCAAACTTGCCTACCTATCTTATTCTCTCTTAAACCCTTACTACTAACCCACCATTCCATATCCCCCTTCCTAGTGTGTGCTACTTCCCCTACCTTTTAGATTGTAAGCTCTTCTGGTCAGGGCCCTTTCCTCCTCCTATGTCACTGCCTGTATCTGTCTGTCATTTGCAACCCCTATTTATCGTATAGCACTGCGTAATATGTGGGCGCTATATAAATACTGTACGTTATTAATAATTATTATTTAGTAGTGCAGCCAACAGGACAGGTAGTCATTCACAATTTTCACATATACATCTTTAATTTTAAAGCAATTTATCATCAGAAACAATTTACAGTATTCTAATATTTAGTGGTTGATGTTGATGTGTTTCACTTTCTCACTTTCTTTGTCACCTTTTTTTATTAAAATAATAATTTTTTTGTAACAAATCAAATATACCAGTTTAAATGGTTTATTAACCTTTTTTCATTAACTGTTATAGTAAAAATAGAAGATTAAATATTCTGTGAAAAAATGTTGTTGACTACTGAATTTTTTAATTTTCAAACAGGAACAGATTTTGGATGGACGATGGCTGGCGTGATGGCCCAGCATGTGGTTTCTCATGTATACAGCATGGGGCTGAATCTCTTCCAGCACAGCATTTTCACAGATGGTTTGGTATTAATGCCTCTCACACTTCTATACTTCTGAATTACAAGCTCAGCTGAAACAGTCTATGGAACTTGATGATCAGCTACTTTATCCTGCATGCATTATAATAGGAAGTGAAATAAGCAATTAAACCAAATTGTATCAAAGCCCAAAATCAACACTTTCAGCAGTAGAAAAAAATGCAGCATATTGGTTATGTTATTAGAACAAAGTTCTAGTTTCAAATCTATCCAGGTACCTATCCTAATGGACTGATGTGTATTTGTCCTTAGTTTGCCTTTTTACCCAAAACTGAAAAAAAAGCATGCTGGTTGTTTAGGCTGCTGTGTGACTTTGGTGTGACAGGGACTCTTGCTATGCCTATGGCACACTAGAGATGTTGTTGCTGGCAGACACTCACCTATTTGTACAGCATTGAGTGAATATTGGAGTAGCCTAAAGAGACAAGATTAAATATAGTTTCAGCATTTTTGAAGCACACATCATACAAACATGCTGTCCTTCAACCCACAAATGACTCCTTAAATGTTGTATCACAAGGAAAAGTTTCACAGACACACATAAACCAAAATGATCATTTTGAAGGACAAACAGAATAGGAACAGTAAGCCTACAATTTGCCTGAGACTACTTTATAATAATATTTATTATTTTTAATATTTATAAAATGTATTTATTTATTATGATATTAATAGTAATAATTTTAACGTTAAAACCAAAGACTAAAAAATTAGTTAGCATACAGTAATCACTGACACAATAAACACTTAGGTCAGGACTACGTAATGTACAGCATGGTGCAGTCATTCTGTGTCTGTGGTTAGCAGAACACAATGGGCCTGATTTATTAAAGCTCTCCAAGACTGGAGAGGATAAACTATCATGAGAGATCCAGCAAACCTGGAATAAATCTGGTATAAGATTGAAAACATTTGCCAACTAACAGCAAATTGTTGGATCATCCAGGTTCTCCTATGATGGTCTCTATCTTCTCCAGTATCTTCTCAAGTCCCGGAGAGCTTTATTAAATCAGGCCCAATTCTTGATGTTTAAGGTCAGCATGGGAAAAAATATCTGGTGGCATTAGCCAGTGGGACAAAATGCTTGGCAAAAATGTTCACTAGGGAAAAAAGTCCTATGTTTGGAATCAATAGAGGTTAAAAACACACCAGTGGTGGGTAAGAGGTGCAATAATGCTCTGTGGGGAGAAAGTGAGAACATTGATGCTTAGAAGGTGAAAAAGGAACATCAGTTATTAGTGAATTGCATGATATAAGCATGACATCTTACTTATTCATAGTTTACTGCTACTGTTTGCATTCCAGCCTATAGCAGTGAGCCACAATTCTAATATCCAAAATCCAGGATTGTAATAAAACCCCCTGCACAGCAATTACACTGATAATCAATAATTCATAATTAAATAATTTATGGCACCCCTGTGTGTTGTGGTGAGTTGGGCAGCCAAATTAAATTAATGTAATTTAGGAATTCTACCTAAATTAAAATAAACCTGCTTGCTTTTTATCAGATTTATTCTATGAATCCTAATCTGTAATGTATTCATGTCACAAATGAGTGTTATATTAGCATTTGTTTTCTTACATATGCTTTTATATATTTTGAAACCATGCTTTATATCCAAACATGGCTCCTTTTGTATACCCACCTAGACACAGACATTTTGTTTCAAGTTACTATTGCATACTGAATCCATCAAACTTGGTCTGGGCATTCTAGGCTCATCCTCCATCGCCGCGATCTCTGTCTTCTTTTCTCTTCTTCCGGCCAGCTTCTGCATCCAATGAGTCACCGGGGAGTTCCCAGTGATGTCAGTGTGTATGTACATTGCCGGCGAGGCGGGGCGGGAAATTCAAAATCCATTTGTATTGCATTCAATACAAAATAACTGTATTGCATGCAATACATTGGATTTATATGCGTAAAAGCAGTACATTGTTTTCAGGAGCATTTATTTTACAGCATATATATTAGTATAAGTATAATATGTATTTTTTTTTTAATTAAAAAAAATATATAGATTTTTTTTAAATATTTTTTTAATTTATTCAATTTAATATTTTTACATGATTTTGTGTTACAAACTTTATTATACTCATACTATTATATTATACTGTGAAAAAAACAATGTACCCCTTTTAGACATATAAAACTGGAAAGAAATGAACCGCTAGGGAGGTTAATAAATAAAAGACTCTACGCCCGCTAAAAATTTCATTCTTTTTTCTTCCAAATTAGCACAGGACAGTTAATGCATTTCTAAAAAAGCCCAATTGTCTTCATCCATATAAAAAATACTTAAGGAAAACCATCTCAAATGTTTCTAATCAGGTCAGTGTTTTTGCCAGTTGTCAGTATATAAAATTATAGTTTGTAAAAAAAAAAAAATTCAGCCAAAGTCTTAAACTGTATTATTTCTATAAATATCAGTTATGCACATATTCAATTCCAGAAACAGTCTCAGTTTATGAGGAAAAGTATACCCTGAGAAAACGTACTGCCATACAACTAACAGATCGCAATCTACAATTCTCTTGTTACACACCATATAATTAGGATACCTATCTTTAAAAATGTAAGATGTAATTTGAATGCTATAAGTATAAACATACACATAAAAATGTATTCAACTGACTTCACTTCCCCTCCTTTTTCTCTTTACCACAAGATTGGGTGTGTTACACAACAATCGTTGCACATTGTTTGGATAACAGGTTGGTTTTGTGTAGGGTGTTCACTAAAGGATGGACAAGATCAAAGTTGTTACCTTAAATGTTAAGGGTTTGAACATACCCAAAAAAACGCTCTACTCCATAGGTAGTCTCCTTTTTGGTCAGGAGTTAGGAAGATGGCGGTCAGACATGTCTCGGATGACCTGGCCTTCGTCCTTTTACACCTACATGACTGGTGACAGCTGCTAAAGTGTGTGTTCCTAGATTATGGAAGAAATCAAACCCGCCCACGTTGGACCTTTGGCTACGTAAGGTAAATGAGATTAAAAATATGGAAGACCTTACAGCTGAGTCATAGGGCACATGTACCTGTGATTCTGTTTGCAAATGTTCATTTGTGGAATTTTCTGGCAACAACTTGTATTAAAAGTTTGTCTGTAATGGGGGACGGAGGACACTGTTAGATCGCTCCGCACCCCTTTTCTCTGTACGGCATGTTATTTGCACTTTACTGTTTTTTTTATATCGTGTATCTTGTTTTATATACCTGTTTACTTGAAAACCTAATAAAAAAAAAAGTGTTATAAAAAAATGTATCCAAAAATAATTTGTATGTGCCCATCAGGCAAATGGTACAACAATCAGTGCATCATTTTGTTTTATTTGAAAGTAGATGAGTAGTTTCCTTAGAAAATAACATAAAAGTGATCCACTTGACTTTTTACGCATAAATATTCTCATGTGTATTTTTTTTCTAAAGAACAATTACATTTTATTTAAATAATCACATTAAAACTACATTTTTTCATAAAAAAACAATTATTATATTTAATGAACAACTTACACGAGTAGACTGGTTCTCAATGGTAAATTGTGTGACGAGTTTCACGGATAAAAAATCCGCTTCTTCAGGAAACTAACTATGAGACAATGCCAATCCTTATAATCAAGGATGCCTATTGTAATTTCTTCCCCTTTTTTTCAACACACCATTGAATGTTGGATAAGCAGAACCAGAGGAGAAAGCAGAGCCATAACCACCAAACATATAATGTGTGAAACCAATCTTGTTGTCTGGCTTGACTTAGAAGGTGAATATACACATTATATGTGATTATTTAAATAAAATGTAATTGTAAAACATACACATGAGTTACGAGAATATATTTGCCTAAAAATTCCCGTGAATAACCTTGATGTTATTTTCTAATGATGATACTGGGATGTGGCATGATGCAAAGGAGATTGGTGAAGTAACACACGTGTAGTTTCCTTACAATAGAAAACAGAAAATAAGTAAAGTAAGTAAATAAGTATATGTATATAGTATGTTTCAAAAAATAGTGCTTTATCAACCACTTTTATTACTGGTAAAAGAAAAACAATGAAAAACTCATCTTTTATTGAAAACCTAGCCAAGGTGACATCGCTCTTAACAGTAGGAACAGCAAAGTAGTAAAAAGCTATATACAATCTTTTATAACTGTCCATTCTTTCCTGTGTGTTTTTATTTAATATTACAAATCAGTGCATGATGAGTATGGCTTTTAAGACCATATCAACCATAAAATTAGAAAGCAATGAGAGGGTGTGGAACATTTAATTAATATTGCTTTCCGTTTTTCCCTTGGGCTCATGAATATGATTAAGCAGGAAATCTGCTTTAATCATCACCTTTCACAAACTCGTTATTGATTTACTCAGAGTCTTAAAAGTAGCAGCGGTGGGGAATTTTGCCTTGGAGGGGAGCTGCCATTTAATCAATAAACTTAACTTTTACTACCCTCTTAAACTCATCCACCTATTTTATGATGGCAGAATGGACTCCAAGTTGTTGAAAACTCTTGTCCTTGTGTGTTTTTGTCTGTGCATCACCCATTTACTTACTTTTTTTAAGAATTAATGGTATTTCAAAGTAATAAAATAGATACCCCATTCAACATTAAAAATAGGATTTATGCAGAGAACAGCTTAAATGATTAATGTTCCAGCTGGAATTCAGTCATTGTTGAACTGCTTGAACATGAGTATAAACCAAGATTTCTTTTCTAATCACAATTTCAGGTAAAAAAAAAAAACCTTACAGTTTACAGCAGTGTTTCTCCCCCTTTTAACATCGGGAAACCCCTTGAAATACCTTTTAGGTCTTCAGGGAACCCCTGTTATAATTACTATATCCTCAACTTATAGTTCATTAGTACGGTGATTCGTGGGATGATTGCCTCCTACATTGCTGGCCATTGGGAAGACTGCCAACCTTGCAGAAAGTCAAAAAGGTATGGCTAGTATCTGCTAAACTGACCTGAGAGGCACAAACTATTTAAGGAACCCCTGGCAACCTCTGGAGGAACCCTAGAGTTCAACAAAACACTGGATCAGAAACACTTGTTTACAGGAAGGCACAATAAAATAAACACAAGTAGAAACAAGAAAGAATGAGAACAGAAAACAGTTTATACTTGAGTATCATATAAACTTGAGTACAAACTGTTTTCTTTTCACCTCCTTTCTTGTTTATACTATCTGTTTATTTTATTTGACTTCCTGTAAGCACTAGTAATAAAAGTTTTTAGTAAATAAAAGATATAAAAAACTCTCATGACAAGACAAGGCTAAGTACAGTTAACATCTGAAGTCACAGACATGAATATGTGTTCACATAGAGATGCACAATTTTTAAAGTCTTACATATGAGAGATCAGAGTTACTGATCAGGTTACTGACCATTCCATTAGGAACTGTCTGTGATGGAATTACCTATTAATTATTTTGGATTCCATCTCACTTCCTGTTGTGTTTCCAGAACAAGAGGTGAAAATAAGTAATCCCAGTAGAGAAACATAACAGGGATTTTAACACTTCCCTACATTGATTTAAACTAAAATGTTTTGGCTGTACATGTGATTTGACTACTAACAACCATCGTTCTTAACTGTACTTCCAATTTTCTGTCATGTCCCTGCCCCCTTTTTTAAAACACACAGGGCAATAATATATTTGTGGAAGGGGCAAGGCCACAGATTTTGAATTATATCGACATTATCCAAACAAAAAAATTTCAAACAAATAACCATAACTTTGTGCCAGCCACAGCAATGCTGTGAGCACCCAATTTATAAATTTTAAAGCATCTCAAAAGTTTTGTGTCACAGAATCCCGCAGGTCTGGGGCATCTGTGCCTCTTTCTGGCTTACCCTCCTTGCAGTCCCCCGCTGCCAGCACCATCTCTGCTTCTGGATCCAACACTCTGTACACTTCCTGGTCTAGGTCAGGTGATTCTCTGTCAGCTGCTCCCTTGCCTCAGAGGACTAGGGTGTTCGCAGATGCACTCCATCTGCTGGCAGGCACCTGAATAACACCTGAGGCTGTCGCATCCCCAGCACTCCCTCTGCTGGTGGGTTTGTAATCGGCTCACATGACCTTTACTTATCACCTGACATCCCCTTCTTAAGGAAGTGACCTGGCAACAGTTGCCTGGACAAGGAGTTCCTTGTGGTTCTATTCCCAGGTTTCTACAGCTCCATCATCTGCGTTTGTTCGTGTGTTATCCGTGTACCAACCCCGGCTTGTTTCCTGATGTCTCTTGTTGCTGTCTGCCCTGACCTTTGGCTTGTTTACTGACTACTCTGGTTTGCTGCCTGTCCTAACCTTTGACTTGTTCGACTACCCTTTTGCATTTCCCTCTGGTACCTCGCTGTTTGTTCCTGTAAGTGGGCAGTTACGTGCCTTGGCGGGCATGGGGGCCGCAACCTGGCAGTAGCTTGCCACACAACATCCTCCCCTTTAGAGGCTCTGGAGAAGACCGAGCTACTGCTTAGACCCTGCGCCCCGTGCACGTCTCCACCCACTGGGTTGGTGACACAGTGGATCAACCACTTTGCCCTGTGGAGCTGTGACATTGAGTTTTTATCATAGGATCCAAAAAAGGCTTTAATCCTTCCACAGTTCTATAGGGCTTAAAGTCTAACCCATGTCAGCTGGCGAGGTACAAAAATACCAATAAAGTTATGACAACCTGTAAAGGAAAAAAAAATGGGGGAGAAGTGTGAAAGACCACAATAAGGAATGTTAGGACATTTCAAGTCTTAATGGTCAGATCCACTGGAGTCAGTAAATCCACCTTCATTTTTTTTACATCTATCATCTATAAATATAAATTTGGATGTATGCATGTGTGTAGGTATGTTCCACCATCACTCGAAAACGCAGAGACATTTCAACCAAACTTGCCATACATATGACTGACACTCATGTGAGTGCACCAGTCATCTTTGTACAGCGCTATGCTATGTCAGAGCTATTTTTGGTGATCACTAGGAAACGCATAGAGACTTTTCAACCAAACTTGCTATGTTCCACCATCACGCATTTAAACCAAACTTGCTAGACATATGACACCACTGATCCTTGTACAGCACTGTGGTATATGTCAGAGGTATATTAATGTATAATATTAGTGTGTGACTGTGGGGAGACATCAGAGTGTCAGCTCCTATGTACAGAGACTGATGGGTCTAGCTCAGTGTTTCATTGTCAGAGCTATATTAATCTATATATACCGTGTTTCCCCGAAAATAAGACACTGTCTTATATTTTTTTGGGCTTCCAAAAACACACTAGGTCTTATTTTCAGGGTAGGTATATACTTTTTTTAATGAAAAAAAACACTTACCATATTCATGTAGAACAATGTACATTTGACAGTTTTATATGGTGACCCAATTGTAAATTAAACTCTTCATTGATTCATTGCTACCGGTATTGGTTACTGAATTCAGCATTTCTCTTCTTGCACTGTTACTGTATTAAATCAGCCAGCTTGTCCTTACAAACCTAAAATCAGCACAAAATGTGGCTGGGGCAATGATTGCTCACATTTTTATTTATTTATTTTTTTTTTTATACCGTAATTGTGCTGGTTAAAATAAAACAAAAAACTTACCTTATCAGAAGACGCGAGCCGAGTTCCTGGCTTCTGACAGGCGAAGTGCATGTAATATCACTCCGCCTGTGACAGGAGCCGGAACTACAAGGCAAGCATCGGCTTGTGCGGCTCCGGAGTGTGTACGCCCGCTGTCTCCCGCTCGGTGAGTATTTTTTTTTTTTTTTTTTTCTACTAGGTCTTATATTAGGGCAGGTTGGGGGAAAAGTGCTAGGTCTTATTTTCGGGGTAGGTCTTATTTTCGGGGAAACGCGGTATATAAAATTGTATGTATGTATGTTCCACCATCACTCGAAAACGCATGGAGACATTTCAACCAAACTTGCTATAGATATGACTGAGACTCATGTGAGTGCACCGCTGATCTTTGTACAGCGCTGTGGTATATGTCAGAGGTATATTTGAATGTATGTATCTATGTATGTATGTATCTGTGTGTTTATGTATTGCTTATTAACAGTGTGCCTTTTGCTTATATTTTTACATACTTTTTTTGGGACTCTGTAATACTGCCTTCATAAGGCAATAAGGCAACAATAATTCAACATAAGGCAATTGGCCGAGTGCAATCAAAGGCAAAAAAATAAAACAACACCGTAGACAAGAAAATTTCTATAGCTTTATCTGATTTCTTTTCCTGTATAATATATGATTGCAATAAATAAATACCCGGGGAATGCCAGAAAATCAGCTAGTTTAACTTATAAATACAACAATAGGATGTCCAAGGGTGGATACATGTAAATTAGATCTGTACATCTTATACATGTCTTCAGCAGTCAAGGCTTCTTTTTCTAAAGATCAAGCAGCTTCATTTTTATGGATTTGTTTTTATCTTTTTTTAAATGGTAATATACAATATGCTACCAGAGGGTGACATGCTGTATATGTAACTTGGCAAGCAGGGTACATCAAGTTGCAGCAACCTCAAAGTTTCCCTGATGGGTATAAATAGTATAGGCTCATCATAGATTATTACAATGGATATCATGGTCTGTGAATGATCACTCATTTTACATTCATTATTGGAGAATTAGTTAAAGCATCCACAGAAAAATACATGCTTTTATACAGATATCGTTTGCAAGGTAAAGAAAGTTGTCTATTTCTTTAGAAATCATAATTTATCTATAATATAATTTAAAATGAGATGCGTAATACAATAGGATGTCTCTACCAGAGCATGTCCTATTCATTAGCTTACCTTCAAAATGCTCTTTCTTTTGTTGCTTCTGTTTTGTAAGCAAGCTTTGTATTCATTAATTAGGAGATATTTGTGTACTATGTGCACTTTAGGACAAGTATCACCATGGAAACATTGCTCCGTTTGCAGAATTCTATAATGCAAAGAGGTCATTCTGACATTTCTTACAGTGCTCAGGTCTTTCTATAACAATGGGGTAACTGAATTTTCAATACTTTTGGTCCAATTTTTTCGTATCCTAGAAACTGAAATCTTACATGCTGAACATTCCTGATATCACTATCAGCGTATATAATAGAGGAGTATTGTATTTTTTAATAAATATGAAACATTTTAATTAAACAATTATTAGTTTAGCATTTTAAAACTCTTTTCTTATGTTCTAGGCACTTCAGTACCTATACAAATGTTAATATTATAATAGTAATATATAGTATATAATATATATATATAATAGTATAATAGTACCTATACAAATTAGGCATCAGGATACAAATGGACCTTTTCTATTTATGTTTCTATTGATAAAATTCAAACATTACATATTAGTTTATTTTTATTAAAGGAGTTCCCCTAAATGGGTATGAATTATGTCTGACGTTACATATATACTAAGGGCATCATTAAAGTCTATTAATGTGGGTCACATTGTTTAAATATAGATATGGTGGTTAAGTTTGAGTTCTTTTTTTCTGCTTTTCCTAGGTATGTAAGAAGAAAAAATGTTGTCATCTTAGAGTGGGAGATGGACAGAACACCTCCAATTTTCTCTTCCCCTTCTCTTCTTCTCTTATTAAAGCAGAAAGGAGTTCTGTAGTCCAGATGGAAAGCTATTAACAGGTATGTTTTGCACTTATCATACAGATATAAAATGCTATATTTAACTGACCAAAAGGTATTTTATATGAAATGTTCATTGTTAAAGTTTTACATTTTAACTACATGTAGTACTAGTGAAAATTCTCATGAACCATTAAGAACATGCCTGTATGCACCACCTTACAAGGAGCTCCTGACAGTTAATTTTGGTCTTCTAGTTAGTTAGGTACACAGACTGCTCAAAAATCAGAAATAGAATTCACAGAAAAACTTCATAAATAAAACCAGCAGATGATGCACCGACCATTCAGCTCAGTATTAGGGAAAGTCCTTGAGTGCCTCACAATTTGGAAGGTACAGTGCACAGAGAAGCTGCTGCATGTTTAGTTGTGCAGCATATAACCAGCAGCTACTTTCCTGGATGCTTAGAGACAGAAGATAAGCCACACTTCTGATTTATTACAGCTTGCCAAGGCTGGAGAGGGTACATTTTCATCCAGCAAACCTGAAATAGATCTGGTCCAGGATTGAAAACATTTGCTAACAAATAGCAAATGACTTTTAGGAAATCCATTTCAGGTTTACTGGATCACCCAGCTTTACTGATAAAAGTGTATCCTCTCCAGCCTTGGAGAGCTTTAATAAATCTGCCCCATAGAGATGACTACAGGACATAAAACTCAGCTAAATAATTCACTTAAAGTTAAAACTGCTAATATTTTAACACATCATTTGCTATCAAGATATGTAAAAACAGTTCTTTTCATTATGTGCATTTGTGTTTGAGTGTGTTGTTATCGACTAATATCCTATTGTGATTGAACTTATATGGAACAGCCCCTGTGACATTATATTAGCAATACCATGTCCATACCTTACAATCAGTCAACTAATAATTTATTTATTTGTTCCTGCAGCAGAGACTAGAATAAAAATAACTAAATCCTCTGCCACCAGATTTATTTCTGAACATGATGAATCTTTGCAGGTATATTGTTGATTTGTTTTTGTTTTGTTTTTTTTTATAGAAAGCACATAAATAACCATTATCCCTATTCCATTATGAAATCATTTACTTGCATACATAATTTCCAGAATGGTGCTCTGTAATCTGTCTATGAAAAAACAAATCATGATTCTTCAGTAATCTCTTGTCGAATACAGCGAATTCTTATTGAATTGTGCAGTAAAAAAAGATAGCATGGGAGAAATAAAACTAGAGACACATAGAGCTACAGACAACTCCCCAGCATCCCATAGATACAGATAACTCCCCAACATCCCATACTCATAGAAACTAATACCCTCATTGGCTATTAAACAAAACAGCTCATATAAGTTCTTTTAAATAGATCTCAAAAGGGTAGAGTCCATTTGTGAAATGGCACATTAAATGAGTTTGCATTTTAGCAAGTAATAAGTTTATGATAGCATTAAAATATAAAAGGACATTTTTTGCTTTTAAATAATTACAGCTTGTTAAAGCCTTCCTCTTGTTTTTACAGCCCTGTTTTGTCGAATTGATAAATCAGCCCATTGTGACCATAATGATGCCTACATCAAGTGAGCCTGCTCAACAGCAGCGTGTTCCAAATACTCATTGCTGGACAATAAAAAACTGTTAAAAGTCGCATTCATTAATCCGCCATGGCTCAAATGATAGGAGTTTTATATTAGGAAGGGCAATCACTAGACACAGATGTTGCTAATGAGGAGTAGATTCTTCCAAGCAGCGTCTGGCTCATTGGATTTGAGTTGTCAGACAGTTGGTTTGGGGTTTTAGAATTGCCTCTGGCTTTGTTGTATGGTTGACTGGCTGATGGGCTTCCAGAGCCTTTTGTGTCAGAGTAAATGTTTGCATTAAATACCACTGAAGACATGGAGGGTATATAAAGCTCCTGTGCCAGTCACATTTGGCAAATAGTGCCAACAATTTGTTACGAAGTCTAATAGGCAAACCTGATTTTTCATGCTGCAGCTGGGACCAGTACAGCTTTGAGAAAGGAAGTATTTAAAGCTGGTCTTTGTACAATGGTCAGTGATGTTCAGGTTTCCTGCTGTGATAATGAATTTATTATACAGATTTTTTTGATCATTTGAAGGTGGCTGTATTTATGTTTCAACAAAACTTTCTTTGTCCCCACAGGAAAACCATTTGGAAAATTAGACAAATTTGTGCAAAGCATAGACAATGCAAACAGCCTATTTTTTGGATTTGTAACACCTTAGTTCTGTTTTACTAATTGTATATAGGATGTTAGTGTTTAAAATTGTGCTCTGTTCTTTTCACTATTTGTAGTGATACCCAGAGCTGGAATATATTCACAAGCTGATTTAATAGTGCCTGGTAGGTTCCCCAGCCACATGATTTATTTTTTATATTTGATATAAATGATGTGTCTATTGAGACCTCCCACTTTTCTAATGTGAGACATTACAGCCTAATTAAGTTATACAGTTGCAGTGCTTCATTTTAAAGAATCCAATATTTATTAAAGCAGTACTCTATGCGGCATTGATGACTTCTGCATTTAGATAACCGAAGCATCCACAGCATTCGTTTTGGTCATTTAATGTACTCTAATGTGTAAATATAATTTGTAACCAGTCAGGAACTCTGGAACTTCAGGAAGTTCTGATGTCGCAGGCACTCTGACAACATCTGTTTGGATTTACTGCATTTCCACAATGTCCAATTTGCTGCAAAGTATAATTGCACATAAGCCACTCCAAACTGCAAGGCCACAGCTCTGCAAATCATTTCAGCTGTCAGTTCTCAAAAGCAGACAAATGGTAGGTCTGAACAGACACAACATCACTCTGTGGAGGCCAAAACTAAGGGCATATGTTAACCTAGAGGGCAGAATATAGAGCAATTAGTAGGGCAGTGGAGATGAAAAGTGCCTAGGGGTCCAAAGAGAAGAAATTTAGTCTTAGTGAGACCTGTTAAGAATGGAGCTTAAGCATTCAAGATACTGGTTAGCACTTCAATCTGCAATTGATTGCATAGACTGCAATCATCACTATACTACTAATAAATACACCTTGCGAGAACTAAGTAGCATTCCTCCTTCCCGGGAAATATCAGCACATAAGACATGCAGACTGTATCCTCTTGGCAAGAGGAGCTGTGAGTATGTACCCCCTGCTATGCAAATACCAGACCATGTGCACTTATTACAACAAAGAAGAAGAAAAAAGTGCCACTGCACATTTCTTATTCCACCTGCCAGGATTTAGACACAAAGTTTACCCAGGGAGTGTTTGGTTCTCAATAGGAGAAATCCTGCCCGGAAATGTATGATGAATGACTGACGTCAATTCTTAAGGACCAATTTGCCAATTTTTTTCTTAACAAACGTGTTCTTGGAGCAGTGTTTCTCCACATTTTTAACATTGGGGAACCCCTTGAAATAACTTTCAGGTCTTCAAGGAATTCTTCTATAGTTACTATACCCACAGCTCACAGTGCATTAGTATGGTGGTCAGATAGAAGAATGCTTTCTTTATTGCTGGCCATTGGGAAAAATATCACCCTTACAGATTTACATATAGCCATAAAGATCATTTATGTCTTATAAGTTGACATGAGCATCAAAAACTGTTCATTGCTCAAAGAACCCCCAGCAACCTCTAGAGGAGCCCTAGTTGAGAAACAATGCACTACAGTAAAATAAGGCATAGTCAGTCAGCAGTGGGAAAAAGTTCAGCTACGGGACTCCTACATGTCATACTGGTGACTAGCAACTTTGCATATCCATAAAAATTTTTGGCACATGTTTTAAAGTTAAATACTCTTATTTAGTAGTAACTGTTGATAAACCGTGCATTTACTGGCAGGACAACTTTAATAAAGCAAGAATTAAAGGAAACAATACGATTTCAGCTTTCATAAAAGCACAGAGCTGACTGTCAAGAAGCAAAGAAATCACAAGGGTACATATTTACTGACTTCACAAGTGATGATAGGTATCTGTATATAGAACATGTATTGCCATTGCAGGTACCAAAATGAATGAAATGAAATATGCCTGCATCTTATGCAAGTACACTGAAGGTATGGTTTTGCAGGGTGGTCCTGAGGGGTGCAATGAGACAATAAATGTTTGCGTTATTGGATATGACTTTGGATTCAGCCAGTGCTAGCATGGCTTTTTATCCCTTTCAGCATTATGTTCAATGGGATGAAATGTCCAACTCACACCACAGATTTAAATAAACAGTTCCATGTAAGTGAGAGTACTGTCCCTCATACCAGGTCACATCCAGGTTGTCATGTTCTATCATGGACTGAAAAAAATGCCAGTTGGAATCTGATTAATTGCTATGGACCATCCTGACCTATTTCTTTCCTACATACATCAGCCTTAGTGTTTCTTTAATACATCAATTCTGTCTAGGGATCACAAGCAAAATGTGTTATGACAAATATGCAAGGTATCATTTCCCAGAAAAAGATGCTCAATGCACTTTTCTAATTCATATTGCATTTTCAGAATCAATTCCATGATGCCAACATTAATGAAACAGCTATTAGGTGTGCACAGAACTGACTCTATTAGATATCAGCAATACAGGGAATTAATGCCGGATGTTGATAAGTCTTAGGAGACTGCAGAGAACAGAAAGTTGCTTTAGGAAATGCAATCAATTTGTCTTTAAGTTAAAACATGAGCTTAAGCATTTCCCGGTAAATAAAGATGATTCTTGTAAGTGTATAGTGTATTATTATCCAGCCACTAATTAATGTGAGCAACAGTCACCTTGGTTGTCATTAGCACCTGTCAAATTATCTCTACTGAGGTCAACAATTTGAACGTTCATAGAAAATTAGCAGTTTAATATAGGCTAAGGGTCAGGTGATCTTTTAATGCAGAATATAAAGTATATATAAATACTTGTCAATTTCCATATGTCCTAATACTTCATTTATTTTTATATCTCCGTGACCGATTAATGATAAAGTATATATATGTATATATATAAATATATATATATATATATATATATATATATATATATATATATATAAATTTTTAATATTATCAATAATGTATATTTAGGCCATGGTGTTGTAAGGGTTCTAAAAGAATATATATATATATATATAAATTTTTAATATTATCAATAATGTATATTTAGGCCATGGTGTTGTAAGGGTTCTAAAAGATCTGGGGTACCTCCAATGGTGAAAAACTGCTGGGAATGTAATGTCATTGACAGTAAGCATGGGCAGATTGAAAATATGGTTTAAAAGTGAATGCCTAAGGCTACATACACACATTCCGATTTTGCCAAATTTTGCCATTACCAATGAACAAATGGGCTCTGTACAAACAATGCTGTTCTTTGGGGAGGGGAGGGAGGGGAACAAACAAGCAGCACCCAGCTGTGTTCTTTTTCATTGCCTTTACAGCGGTCGTTCTCTGTTCATAGATCCTTCAGGACAGATTCATAAACGATGTTAGTGTACACATGTCAGATTCTCACCTGAGAAAATCCCGGTCATTCATATCGGGTGAGAATGATCTCACATGTGTACAAAGCCTACTTGCATGCTTACTATATTCTTACTATGTCATACCGTGCCACAAGCAAGACGTATCTAAGACAAAGGACAGTAAACACATCAAAGGGTGTAGAATAGATAACATGCAGTGAAGAGCAGAATGGCCTAAAAGTGTACAGGATGAGGTTGTCAGTATCATGAAATGCCTGGGACAAAAGGCAATGTCTATACAAATAAAATGAAAAAACCGTAATGAATTAGTATTTTAGGCCCATTTATTTTACAAAAAGCAGCCTGTAAGGTAAAATACAGGGGTAAATGGTATAATATACCTCCTTCTTCAGACAAGACACAACTGCACAAGTATAGGTACAATACAAACTAAAAACAAGTAAAAACACATCTCAAAAAAGGCAAACAATAATTATTTAAAAATATAAAATAATTCCCAATTACTTTCAGTTCAGTTCTTAGGGAGTCTCACAGATATCGTGCAGTTATTTACAATAATTCACAAATAGGCGAAGTTCTTCAAGGTCTTTTTTATAAATCACTGCTCAGAGGAGTCAGAGGAAGGCCAAAAACCCACCAGAGACATTCCTGGCCAATCATGTTTTAATAGGGAATATAATATTTTCCAACTTTATCTACAGTAGAAGTGTATACGAGAGTACAGCAGAATTTAAAGGGATAATTAGGAATTTGGTGTGTTAAAGCGAACTTTTATTTTTATTGTTATTATTACACAGTATTTATTTAGCGCCAACATATTATGCAGCGCCTTCCAAAGTCTATAGTCATATCACTAGCCTTCCCTCAAATTAAATTAGATTGTGACCCCCCAATCTAATTTAATTACCATAGTCATATGTCTTTCATGCAATCTAAGGTCAATTTTGGGGGAAGTCAATAATCTGACAGCATGGTTTCGGCATATGATATGATATGAATAAGATATTATGATATGCATGGCCTGGTGGGTAGCTAGTCTGCATTTATTTGAAATTCTTCGGCCCAATCTGTCTTCAGCCCAGCACTGAGAGACTCTTTTCGTCCGTCTTCGGCCCAGCACTTTTCCATTCTTCTTCCGTCTTCTTCTTCCTACGTCATCTGATCTAGCACATGCGTGAGATCGGCAATTTTTTTCCCTATTGATGAAAGGGCTCCTTCTGCACTGAAGGAGCAGCCAAGAGCCTCCAAGGATGCGTGACATAGGTATACCGGGAGGCTCTGTGCTCCCATTTATTCTTGATCACCTCAGCGACCCTTTTATGTAAAGTAAAAACTGAGTTTAGGTATGCTTTAAATGTAGACAAATTGATTGCATTTACTAAAGCAACCTTCTGTTTTCTGTTTGCATTCGCACACACAGGATCCAGTCCCAGCACAGTCAATCTGACTCTGGTTGGTGCACATGGGCATGTTTACTTAGTGAAACTCCATTTGCATTTGTGCTTATTGCATTTTCAATTGACATGAATGCTTTCAAACTAAGAATATCTAAACTGAAGTATTTCTTCCTAAACTGAAATGCCATTAGAGAATATTAATTTGTATTTTAATGGCCCAGAGATTGTTAAGACACATTCATTTATATTTGTTGCCAGCAAACTAATTGCTGGATGGTACACATTTATAATAATAAGTACATTTTCACATCAACATTAATCCTGGCGCTTTATCTATCACACTCATAGTTTGGAAGAGGTTTCCTTATAAGCAGCTCTAATTTAAGTCCACACCAACAAGCAAGAGTTTTATTGATTACTGTTTCCAGTAACATGTTATACAAGACTAACAGAGGGCAGAATTTGAGTACTTAATCAATACTGGGGGAATTCATGAACATTCTACTAAAGTATATGTGTCCCAATCATAATTTAACTCTTGCTAGCTTTCAGAACAGCAGCCTTGATGACTTATTAACATTTTAAAAATAAGCACACTTACTAATCCCTATATTACCAAAGTTGGAAAAAGAAAGTGAGACAATTTAATTGAATGCTATGAGCAACAAGGGTCTATTCCTCCTTAATAGAAAATATTATTGGTTTTAGTCAGTTTTATTATAAAGTGTATATGTTTTAAAGTAATGAGTTTCATATATTTCATTTTTGACAGAGAAAACAAAGAAAAACATATTACTTTACCTCTCCCTCTCTCTCTCACTCCCTTTGAAGCACCATTCTCATGTTAAAAAGCAATGAAGAGAGTAAACCATTGGGGTTTTCTATAAAGTAGTTAAAGTAATAGAAATAAACAACTGAGGATCTAGAGTGCCCCATCATCATTACCCAGCCTAAATGCATTTCGTATTTAAGTCCTGTTACTAATAATTACAAATTACTGTTTACAAAATCCATACTCTTTAACATGGGTGGCTTAAAGTATACCTGTATTAGTATATGTAAAGTGAACTTGTGCTTAGACCATGCATAATAAAATATTTGCACATTCTAAAAATTAATAACATTTTGTGATAAAGTTGCCAGGCACCACAGGGGACCTGATCATACCTGTTGAGGCCACATTGATTCAAACTTTGTTCTGCATTGCAGTAAAGTAAAGCAGCTCATTCATTAAAAAAAAAACTATGCAGTAGTAAATGCTAGAAATCTTGGAGGTGAACGAGGCATCAATGAACAATATAATGTTCAGACCTGCTCTGATTGCAGATAGCACGTGGCCGGGAGCCTGGAAGTTGCCTTAACCACCCTAAAATCTTCATAATGCCATTTCAATGAATGAGTAAATGAATTCAAATTTTCAATGAATAGCAACAGCCTCCAAAGTTTACCTAATAATTGTGTTTATTTATAAAACAAAGTGTGCTGTATGGGTCACTGACTGATACAATCAATGAAAGTTTTACAAATGCTGGAAGCAGAATTCTTGTAGGTGGATCAATGCTAAATATCAATTAACTTCAAAACAAGAACAAAATACAACAAAACATCAATTCGTATCACTTACTGTGAAAGGTTTTAATTATAAAAGGAAAATATGGAATTGTATGGAAGTTTATATTTTTAAGTCTTGCTTGATTTAGGAAATAAAGCTGAATAGCAGGTGATTCTGCTAGGTTTGAAAAGGCTTGAAACTACTACCCTAGTCCATTGTTTTTCATGATCATACATACAATAGTTTTTCCAAATTCATATTTTAGATCAGTAATTTTAGTTTGCTGATTGTTTGAAATAAGTTTAAAATATTGTTTATAAAAAATGAAATCCACCTTTTTGCTATCAGTATTTTTATTCTTTTCTGTTACTTTTGTACCAAGTTTACACAGTTCATTCTTAACAAATAAAGGAAAAATACATTAATCTAAAGCTCAATTAAAAAAGAACTAAACTCATGCAACTTTCCTATCAACATTTTATCACAGGGCGCCACTATCTTCTTTCTTTTCTTCCTCCCAGGGACGATCTTCTGCCATCTTGATTGGCTATGCTGGGATGACATAACCTTTGCGCAGGCATACAGGAGTTTTCTTCCTCCCTGGCACAAGCAAAAGAAGCCAGGATTGTTGGATTTCCCTGTCAACCAAAGCTGACACACGCCCAGCTCAGATTTGTCACCGGAAGCTCAGAGCGATGGGGCAGGTAAAACAGATTATCGTAGAAGGGAAAAAATGTGTCTTACCTGCCTCATCCATCCGTTTCTGCAATCATTGCCTGCCTGACCAAACCATTGTAAAAGTAGAACCTAATTTTAAAATGGATCTAGACCTAGGTACTAAAATCTCAATTAAACTGTAACATGTGGGTGCCATTTCAAAAGTTGTTAATCTTTTGTCTTGAATAATTTTTTAGTCTGTAACTTCCGTTAATAAAATATCTGCTGATCTTCTTTCCTATTATTCAGTGACACCTGTCATCTCAGTCATCCTGTGTTACTTTTTTGAGTTATGCAATATTATGAATATTGTTTTCAAATTATTTAAAAATATTTATTTTCCTTTTTTATTACAATGCTACTAAATTGATTATGGGAAAACGCAAACTATGCAAAAGTTACATGACTACACAAGAAAAAACTGTTGTGCTGAATGGGGTTAATCAAAAGTTAAAGAAAAAAAAAATCCGGTAAACAAAACATATGTTCCGGGAAAGTGCGCTGCAAATACCAATAATAGCCCCATCTGGGATTTCAGTCTCACTATCCAAAATCTTGTAGATATATTTTGGTATACCAGATAGCCATTTAAGTTCATTGCTCTGGAGGAACCCGAAACATTAGGAGCAGTTTCTATTACTGAAATGTGAAAGATAAGATTTTTTCTTACATTGTGGTTAGCAATTGAGTGGTGGTTGAAGTATCAATTGATGCAGTCTATCCTTATTCACAAGGTCATTGTATTAAACTGCTTTATGTTCTTGTATTGTGAATAATTGTTTTGTTCCAAACCCACTGATGCAACAGATTTATTAGGACTACTCTATGACAATATCTATGGGAATTACCGTATTTAAAGTCTACAACACAGGCATGTTTGTAAGAAGTTTCTACCTAAACTGGAGGAAGACTCCTCTTGGTATAAAAGGTTGAAGGAAACTATGCACAATACATTTAGGCTTTTATTTGTTGCTCTGTTTTGAAAAAATAAAATAGGAAATCTTCCACTGCAAAAAACACAACATTGTTAAGTAGTATTGATGTAGGATCTCCCACAGCAGGTACTGTACTACCTCACACATGAATCTGCCACAGGCAGAATTTAGAAATTAAATACATTTTAGAATAACAATGCCCAATTTTAGTTAGACACCAGTTAATCATGTTGTGGATGCTTCTTGGAAATCTGGAAGCTCTCCCACCACACCCTGCCTATAGGATATTTGGCCAGTAAAGAAGCCCAATATAGTAATGGGGGGAAATCTACTACTGTAAAAGACACAACATCGTTAAGTAGTATTGATGTAGGATTTCCCACAGCAGATTCAATACTACCTGACACATGAATCTGACACAGGTAGACTTTAGAAATTAAATACATTTTAGAATAACAAATCCGAAATTTTAGTTAGACACCTGTTAAACATGTTGTGGATGCTTCTTGGAAATCTAGAAGCTCTCCCACCACACCCTGCCTATAAGACATTTGGCCAGTAAAGAAGCCCAATATAGTAATGGGCCTATGTATAGTAATGGGAACAGCTCAGAGTTTAGGGTTAGACTGGATGGAATTATGGCTGCTAAATGTAAAGTGCTTGTTTGTAAAAACGCAAAAAACAAAAATATTAATAAAAATAAAACAATTGCATAAAGCCTAACCATGCAAAATATAATAGGTTTCCTTCTACAGACCACCAACAGTACCAGAGGAGGATAATGGGCAGCCTGTGCCAATGATTAAACTCTTGCTACTTTTGTGGGCAGGGTTTCACAACTCTAAATGTTGGAGTGGTTTTAACATGAAGTCCCAGTGTTACTCTTGATGCATACTGTAAATATTTCAATAGTTGCATTTTACAATTGTTTTGTCAGTTTTAGGATTCACTCATCAATGTCCCACTGCACAACCAGACACGTAACAACCCATACGTTTGGTTTGCATACTCTGAATAAGCAGGCAGGTGACCCAATAGATGTGGCACTGAAGAAGAGCTATCCTCCAGCAGTGACATATTAAAGTTATTTTTTTATGCTTTGTTTACTGATGCTGCAAAATCTGTCTCCTGGCAATTGTTTAAAAGTGATCGAAAGTTTCACCATACATCTTTTATAGGTTAAAGCTATCCCACATACATATTTAATCTGCGTATTTAACTGCTTGCCTACAGTTCTGTTTTAAACATTATTTATATACAAATCTCTTTTTTAATAATATGACTTGCTTTTGTTCCATGTTTCATGTCTGTATCTGATTCCTGGTGCTTTACATGCTTCAAATGACGGCTGCCATGAAAATTACCCATGGAAGACAACATGTAATTGGTGTAAGTAACAGAAAAGACATTTCACAGCTACGCCTTTCTGCAAACAGAAAAAGGTTTTTTAGCCTTGAGATGTCAAACATTTACAATATATTTTCCCTCAGGGTCTCCTATTGTTTACATCCAATCAGATTCCTCTGATGATCCCTTTTCAGTAAGTCAGTAAAATTACATCAGTCATTTTTTTCCTTTCAAAAAAAGCCTTTTGTGAATAGATCAGAGCTGTATAAAGCCATATGTGCTTCAACATCACCTAGCTTGTGTACCTAGCAAAATGAAAGGAATAGCGTGTCAAGGGCGCATTCCAAGCCTTGAAATTCATAACCATGAACAAAAGCAAAAATGCTTCTAACGTGTTTGCAAGATGGAAGTGACCCCTGTCCATCTAATGTGAAAGAATTAGCACATTCAGGCTCAAAAGTACAAGAGAAATCCCTGAGCTGGCAACCTTTAGGGGACATTTTATTGATTTTGTCGCTCTCTGAATTTTGTCTCGTAAACTCCTTTGTTAAATGAGTCAGCACTGCTTTACTGAAGAAAATGAAAACTTTAATAGTGATAAGAATCTTCCTTACTTTATAGAACATGCCTGTTTACAAACCATGATTTTACCTAAAGGGTACTTCTCGGTATCTTTGCAAGTCTTCACAAATTCATTCCTGACATGTCACAATTTAAAGGTATAGTATAATTGGTGGGAAAAACGTTACCATTCATCAATAAAATCAATCACTGAGCTTCAGTCTAGTGGGTTTGCTAAGGTGGAGTTCATTTTTACTAATATTTATAAATATGATTACTTATATATTATATATTATTTATACAGCACCTTTATTTCCATGGCGTTGTGCAATAAGCAATACTTAGTGCAGACATAGACAACTTGTAAACTGTATGTAGAGATGGATAAAGATGAATATACACAACAGTTGTACACACAATAGAGGGGATACTGGAAGTGCCCAACCGAGCAGTGCACCAAATGTGACATTTACAGTTTGGGATTAGTTAGTAACAGTGGTCCTAGAGGCTCAGGCTCTTATTACAAAGAACCAGCATTTGCACATTTGACAGTGAGAACTACTGAACCATTTATTGCCTTTCATTTTAATTTTCTATTGGTTGCTGCATGTTAAGAGCTAAATTTAGCGTCCCAGAGGAAGCAGTTCAGGGGTGTGAGGAAGCAGAAACCACACTACAATCTCAATGTCAGTCTGAATGTAGCCTATATCATACGAGGCGGGGTAGAGATGCATATATACACAGTAGTCCTGAAAACTATAGGAGAGATAACCCTGACCTTTTTTCTTTACAATCTAATGCTTCCAAGCTCACAAACTGAAGGCACAAAGACATATTTTTTTAATTCAATTCATCCAAAAAATATCAAATCTACATCAGAAGTACTTTTAGCCCAGCTTTAACATTTTGGTAACCCTCAATTAAAAATATGCTCATACTATTGATCCACCATTGACCTTCCCACCTACTATTGATATCCAATGGACAAACCAACTGGAGTTGAGAGCAATATTGGTCACATTTAAGCAATTTTAGGGTGTGGAGAGGATTCCCGAGAGTTTTCTTAATATTTTCCAGTACTATAGGGGTCATGTTATTATAGGGTGATTGGACGGGTTGGTTATGTAATTTAAGAACTGAAGCACAACACAGTAGTTTTATAGTTCATGTATAAGTTTATTTCAATGTGAAATCAGATGGAGGCACTGTATCAAAAACTGTTAAGCATTAAGGTTATGCCCTGATGAAATGGGTGACAGTTAGCCCCCAAACCAAATTAGCTTTGTGTACAATCTTTCATCTGACTTTATCGTTATCTAGACTTTAGTATTATGCTGTGGTGTCTCAATTCTAAATCACTTCATTAGTCTGTTTTTGGCTATAGGAATCTTTTCTTCAGTATTCTTGTCCTCACCATCACTGTAAACACTTGTGACCTACCTAATGCCAAAAATGGTAGGTTAGAGCGCTGTTGTTCTTAATCTGCTAATCTGTCCACTTCCCCAACAAGGTATACTCACTTATCCATGTTCCCTGCCCAAGTCCTAACTGGAGGAGCCCATCCTGGGTAAATTTTGATGTTTATGTTTATATAGTAGGATGGTGGTACTGCTCCTAAGCAAGGGGTCAAGAGCCCCAAAAAACAATATGAATGGGCACAGCGATAGCAATCCAAAATCACTGTACAATGCACAGGAGGAGTGGAAGGGCCACATTGCTCCTGCAATAAAGCAGATCAACTTTTCTGACCTACAACATACATTAAAATACATATTTTTTTTAAATAAAAAGAGAGTTCAAAACTGGAGAAACAATACTGATAATTCAAATTATTCCAGGTTATATGCAGATAGAATTTCAAATATTAGTTGCAAAGTGCAACACTGGGGACTCTTAATCTACTGCTCTGAGTACTTTCCTAATAAGGTATATGGTTTAGTGAAATCTTTTTATCTATTCTTAGAGCTATCCAATAAACTACTAAAGTATTTATAATGTTGTACATGACTATATCCAGGTGTACAAAATATAATAAAAGTTGGGGTTGGAGAAGGGGGTAGGGAAATCGGAAAGGGGAGGGTCAGAGGTAGTTCTACATTTTTCTACTGACAAGCACTTTCAGAGGTACCTTTGTACCTTTGTCATACTTGTTGACAAGTATTTACCCATTTATTTTTGTGTACATATAAAATATTTCACAAGTATTTCAAATTAATCTATTTGAAACTAATGATACTGTAGTATAACATAATGTATTCTTATCTGGTCTGTAAAAAAGAGTTATCTACAGAGCTCAAAAGATAAAGCTTACATTTAACTTCCCTCATGCTCCTTGCTGACCAATTCAGACAACATGTTTTGGTGTTTTAATTTTACACAGAAAACGTTTCTGCTGTGCACTTGCCTTAAAAAACTGATAATGGTATGTGACACCATAGGTGCAGCCTATTTTAAATATTTATTTTAAAAGCATTTAAAATCTGCCTAAAGCCTTTAAACCATAAAAACTCCAACCCATTATATATTTCTGTAAGTTCACTTTTAATCCTTACCATTTTGTTATAGTAAACCAAGCTGCACACAAGTATGTGACATGTAAATTTTTTATGCCAGTGTATACCCAGTGATAATGATGAGGCAGAAAAGCCAGGTTTATTATCAATTGTTTTCTTAATTTCACATTCAAATGTACCATAGTGTATATCAAGGAATGATTGAGCCTGAGACAGAAATCTAGGTTTATAGGATATCCCATATGTCAGTTCTATAATATATTTCTACTGGGGATATTATCATAAAACTACCATTTTACACTATAAAAATAACTATTAAAGTCTGGGCATGCACAAACAAGGTAATATGCAATAAATTGTAAAATGGTAAGACACTTCCAATGTAAATTCATTCAACTCCCATTGCGATGCATGTAATTTCCATTGCTTTATTAGAAATCCTGCCGTCGTCAAGCTTTGGCAAAGACTTATAAATATAACAGCAATGAGTCAGCATGCAAATCCCTTCTGTGAAAAACAATTTGAGAGGTTTTATAGCCCAAAGCTGTTCCTTATTTTATTTTTGAGATCAGTAATACAAGTTCATGCACACAAAAAAAAAACCTGCTGAGAGAATAATTTTTCAAATATCTAGATATGGTGGAATAAAATAAGAAAGGGAAATATTGGTCCTGGACAGCAGGAGTGAGTAAAGAAAATGGCTATAATGTCCGTAAATTGCAACTTCATCAGCCCGTGAAAGACGATGAGTACACTAAAGGATTAGGAATAAAAACAGCCACTTTATAAAAAACAAACCTGCCGCTATAACATTTTGGGGCAGGAAACAAAATATCTCATCGGCCTCATTGGATCTTCTGTATGTTTTAGACATTTTACAGAAATTAAAAAATGTTCACAATTAAGTTACTCATAATGATTTATTTAAAGCATATCCATAACCCACATTTTATGTTACTAACTGGGAATGGTTTGAATCCTTTTAGTCTTTTTTATTTTTGAGAAAGGGTTTTTTGTTTTTTACTTCTTACCCTGAACACTTAAAAAGCCAAAAAAATAATTTCAAACTATATTAAACAAATCTAAATAGAACATGTGTCTCCAATGGAAGAATTCACTTCAGGAATGTTATGGAGTTGATGAAAAGGCAGGTTTTTTTTTAGTCCTTACTTCCTCTACATATTCTGTCCTAGGGTAAAAACCACTATGCTCCTCCATGGATACAGTACTGTGAGTAAACATTGTCACCTCATGATAGGAATTGTGTTCCTGGCAAAAGTACTGGGTAAAACTTTATGAGCAAAATCTTGAGGAAAAACTAATACAGTCATCACATTTAAGAATGGCAATATATTACATTTTTGTTGAAGGTGTAAATCGACCTAAAGCCAAACACTGGGCAAAACCCTCTCCCTGCTGTATAGGAATACATTTATCTAGCTATATGCACCTGCTGTAGGTGGCAATCTCCTCCAGCCAGAAGGAGGACCCACTGCAACTTCTAGACTGGGGCAGATAGATCATCATGGGTGAACCTGGGTGATCCAACAAACTTGGAATGGATTTTCCAAAAACATTTGTTCTCAGTGGGCAAATGTTTTCAACCCCGGACCAGATCCATTCTTGCATCACCCAGGTTCTCTCATGATAGTCTATCTTCCCCAGTCTTGGAGAGCTTTAATAAATTAGGCCCTAGGTATTATACATAGTATTGGTCAAAACAATGGCTAGGAAGATAGTAGGGTTTTTTTGCCAAACAATATTTATAATGTTGTCATTAAACAAAGAAAGTTAAAATACAGAGAGAAATACAGGGAAACTTGAGATATTTATGCACATTTTAGAGTAAAATAACATTTAGTATCTGTCAAAACCCCATATATCCTGGAGGGGTATATTTGAACTATTCACTACACATAAAAACTCTATATAAAGTTCACAGTGAGTTATTATTCCCTAATGAATATAGGAGGAGTGTAGTCATTAGTCTCCTAACACGTTTCACCTTATTGGCTTATTCAGGAGAATGTGAGACTCGGCAGTACACTGTAAGGGGATTTTGTGAGGAATAGATAAACTTTTTTATAAAGAGAGTATTCAAGAACAACTGGTTGTAACAAGAAATATCTGTAAGCAACTGGAGGAATAATATGGCAAGTTTATGAAAAGCTGCTAGAGAAGTGTTCAGGAGAACCCAGCTATGACGCAATGTATAGAGAATGTGGAGAAGGTTTTTTAACTAGTCCTAGGGATTTCTAAAGGAGGTTGTAGCCCGGACACAGCTTTTCTGCACACCAGGTCTTCCTACTTACAACACCCAACATTGCTATTTCGGAAGCTTTATCCAGCCTCCTTTAGAAATTTCTATTCTTTTAAATATATGTTATTATTCACATTAAAATGTCCATGCTTGTTACCCTATTAAATACTGTTTTCATTGTTTTTTGTAATATTTTACATTCTAGTTTTGCTGATTTCCCTCAGGCTTTTCAAGCGACCTCATGTCTACATCCACTCACAACATCATCACATGCACAACTTTAAGACTTTTCTAGAGCTGCCCTGACTCTCTGGAACTCTCTTCCTCCTCCTATTTGGCTTGCTCCTACTTTCTGCTCAAAAAAGAGCTCCTAAAACTCTTCTTTTCAAACTTGCCTATCTGTCTCCTTCTGCCTCTTACCCCTCAATACACACCAATCCATATCCCCCCTCCTATTTTATGCTACTTCCCTTCCTATTAGATTGTAAGCTCTTCTGGGCAGAGTACTCCCCTCATGTTTCATTGTTTGTATCTGTCATTTTCAACACCTATTTAATGTACAGCACTGCATAATATGTTTGCGCTATATAAATACTAATTTACTAATCTAATATTAATAATAATAATTCAACTGCACTTCATTGCTCTGGGCTGGCTTCCTGATGGTATAAGTGGACAATGACTGTATAATATATGTAGGTACAACTAAGTGACAACATAAGAGCATAATTGGGTCATAATTACCACCCTATTATGAGAATAACCTGACCATCATGGTTCAACAGTTATTTTATTTAGGAAAGCAGCAGATTTTAAACGTTTGAAAAACAAATGATATTAACATTTGAAAACTTAAATGAGATTTTAGTGACTGTGTTATGGTTTATTTAAGCACTGTGGTTTATTACAAATAAGCACAAGCCACAAAGATAACTCCGCTTGTTTATGGAGGAATTAAAATATATGGCTAAAGGGGATATATTTTTTTGAGAAATGATTGTAGTGAAATATCACAAAAGCACTGCAGCTTACAATAAAGAAATCTTAGGCTTGGTGGACTGCAGAAGACGCCCTGTACATACACATTTGGTATTTCCATTACTTCATTTAGCAGTGCACAGTATCAGAAAGGTCAATATAGATGATGTGTCATAGGTACCCATGAAATCCAGAATTTTTTGTTGGAAGAAACTCAAAAAAAACTCTGCCTGCCTGACATAACATAACTCACTCAACCTAATTAGAGGGCAAACCTCAAAAATGTCATGACAAGGAGTATAAATTATTTTTTTGTAATGTTTAGAATAGTTTGGAAATTATTTGTTGTAATTTTTCAGACTTTCCTTTTTTGAGTTCATGGCATCAGAGAGAGAAATCAATCCCACATTTCTTGTTTGCTTATTATTTTGAAGCAAAGTTCCTTAGTAGATGCCTGGCAACCTTCAGTATAAATAAGCCCTGCTAGCCAGTAAACAAAACCTAATTAGGGTTCTAAAATTTCTATAAAAACAGATCCACGGTTTCCAAACACTCACAGCCATCCAGGAAAGCCACATTTATAGGAGCATCAATGCAGTTTTCCAAATCTGAAAATTTAAATACAAGAAAGTTTTATTTTGGTTTCTGGTATTTTGTATATAGTTAGAAAAGCAGTACTCTTAAAGCTGTGTTTAGTAAAACCAGTATAGCTTTCTGCATCTGATCCTTTCATGTACGTACCTTGTTTTACGCTGTGCCACTTTGCTGTGATGGCCATCTTGGTAGTGACAGGGCTTCCTCATGTCGGAGTCTCCAGCAAGGAGAACAGTGAGAAGAACAGTAGTGACATTCCAAATCTCCCAAGATTAGCAGTGAGAGGCAACAGTGCCATGGACCAGTAGTCCCCAACCTTTTGCACAACTTAGACCACTAAATACATGGACTCTGGACCGCGTAGGTGCGGGGAGCCATGTGTCAGTCAAAGGGGAGGAAACTTCCCCCCAGAGTGATGTCATGATGCCAGAACCCGCCCACTCTCCCTGTCCAGAGACATAACCCGACAACCTCCCTGAGCCTGCAATGTCTCCGGGAGACGTGGCCTGCGGATCTGGCCAAAGCGCCCCCCCAAGCGGGATCCTTCTCCTGACAACGTTGGTGGGTGCACCTGCCAGAGCCATGGCCCACCTGTCAGACGGCCAGGGGTTGGGGACCTCTGCCTTAGATCTCTCAGTGCATGTATACTGCTAGATACATCATATACCAAAAAGTACTGAAACAACAGGGCAGTATGACAGTCAACGTATAGGATTTTTTTTTAGGAAATTACCTTTAAAATGTAGCCCTTTTCAGAGAAAAATAGTGAATGGAGCTTCCAACTGTTCCTGGCAGTTCTCAGAAAAGTACCTAATTACTGTATGCTTTGTTCAATCCATAGTTTAATAATCTTTTACTGCACTGGTTCTAGTAAAGGGTACCAGTTGCTGCAGCCCTGCATACAGGTAATTGGTCCAACTGCTGCCTCTTCCAGCCAACATCATCGTCCCTGCACTATAATCAATATAGACCATGTAAATTCTTTTTTTCTAAAAAAAAATAGGCAGTGATCAGGTCATAATGATAGGCCCTGGATTCTGCAAAAAAGAAGCCCTTCCACTCTACTAGAGGATAATGATGAGAAAAAATAGGTAATAAAAACCTAAAGTAAAAAATATATAAAAATAGATTAATAAATAGGAAGTGGAGCTCACCCTTAAAGAAAATCTGTTGAGGCATATGGTAGCTGCTATTTCAGATTTGTCCTTGAATGTTGAAACGCTAAGGCTTTTTAACTTAACAAATTCATTGACCAGGACCATGTAAATGTTTTGGACACCTGAAATGCACATGTGTGTTCTGTGTTACTGACCCACCCAAGGTAGTCTGCGGTAGAGACCCCGGTATTTTTATTCAAAAGGTTCCAGTCTTTACCATCTTACGTTTTTATCACTTTGTATTATATTGCAGTACAGAATCATGCTCACTTAACTTGGAACCAGATCTCAAAATTCATTTAATCATCCAAATTCCCTGCAAAGTGAAAATTCAAAGATGACCTCCACATGCAAATCCTAATCCTAAAGCTTTGATTCTAGAATAAAATCCCCTGCGTCCTGAAAGGTACAGTCTTCATAAACTTTCTGCTGCTTACCATTACTATTAGCAGACCACCTGGCAGCAAACAGATGGATCCACAAAGTACAGATGAGCAAATTGGCTGGCTGCATTCCAGAATCTGTGCGGTAAAAAGAAGGCTTGTTAACTATTTCTTAGATTCGCATGCTGTGCAATACACCAATAACGTATTTCATAGTACCCAAGCTCCATTTTAAATTAGATTCTATAGCTGTAATGTCACAAAGGAACACTGAGCATACACACAGAGATTCAAAGTTGTAAAACCAAAGACAGTACTTCCCAGTTATTGGATTAGGTATTTGAATTGTCACTCTGAGGCCACGTTTTTCACTGAAGTTTTAATAAACACTTTGATTTTACTGCATGTGGAGTTTTCAGAAGGCATGTAATATCATATATTGCCTTGAGTAGCTAGGCGTCAAATATCACATTTTTACAGCAATTCATTTCTAGCACCATAGAATTCCTGACAACCAACAGATGGTGCTGAACTACTAAAATCATTTACCTAAAACAAAAATAATTTTATTTGATTAAAACTACTTCTCTTTTTAAAGTGAACTTGCAGGGCAAAGTCATTTTTGTCAAGTGCCCCGAAACGTTCACAATTTTGACAGAATCTAGGACACAGTACAAAGTAATAGCAGGTAACCAGTGTTTAAAGAGTGTAAAGAGTGAAAAAGCTGGTGTCACAGACTGAAAATGAAATACATCCTCTGAAGTTTGGTGGAGTGCAACCCTCTCAGTCAGGGACCCCGTACAACCCTTATCAACACATTTTAAAACTCATATTCTTTTCCATGCGACTTTAACAAAATGTGTTGTATTTTTCATCCCACTACCACAGATTCTGAGGCAGATTTGCCACCAAAAGGCATTTTTTTCTACTGACCGACACTACAGATGAAAACCCTGCAAGTGCAGAATTTGCCTTATCTTCGTTGCACTTACTATATTAAATATTTTTAGCATTTGTGATTGTATTTATTATTGGTGCATGCTATTGTCTATATACTGTACTCTCTAAAGATGAGGATGGTGCTATTTAAAAAAAATAATAATATTTATGGGTAATTTTCATCCCATTAACCATCAATGTTTTTAACGTTGAACCCCTAAAATAACTTCTGGGTCTTTGGGGAGCCCCTGCTACATTCACTACATCCACAGCTCACATTTTCCTAACTTGGTGGTCATTTGGAAGAATGTTTCTTACATTGCTGGACAGTGAAAAGATGTCATTCTTACAGATAGCCCAAATAGATCATTGGTGTCACCTAAACTGACCTAAGAGGCACAAATTGCTCAAGGAACACCTAGGATCCTCTAAATGAGAAACACTGGTTTAGATGAATGGAACATGCATTACACCTAGAGTGTTTTATTGTTTTGTTATTTTAGCCAATGAATTTAATTAAAAAGGGGCATTGAAAATATGTTGTTACATAATGCTAACAAAAAGTTAGCTGCGTTTTGTCGGGAACATTAGAACTAAAGATAAAGGTTTACTATAGCTACATCTATTAAATTTCTGACAACAATGTAAGGACCACTAAAACCAGTTACAACAAAGTAAGGGATCCCAAAATTGTCCTAAAGCTAAATACAATGATTTAGCTAATCCTAAAAATGGACCCCATATTTATTTCTGCCTAGCCTAAACATTTTCAGGCAGAAAATGTGCTTTGCTATTGGTAGCAAACCATATACAGTGAATCACCTTCTTCAAAATATTCACATTTTTTTGTTTTTTAAACACAAAAAAAAAAAATTCTTCCAGCTGTTTTTGCTTCATAAAACTTACCATCCAAATACAATATCTAGCAGCAACAGTTCAGGATAAAAAAAACCAGAATCCCCAAGATGGATAAAGAATCTGTTCCCTTCTAATACCTACTTGTAAACTCAATCAGGTGTAACTAATCACCTTGTTCATTGTACACCAAGCTATGTAATTGGCTACCTATAATCAATTGTAATCATTTAAATTAATTTAGCGCATGCAACTAGGAGCAAGCAATCAACTATAGGTGGCAAAGCACTGTCAAATCACCTTAATGTTGTGGTCAGACACAAGTCAGGAGATGGATACCAAAAAGTTTCAAAGGTTTTACCAATCTTAGAAGTACACAATCTATACTACTAGGACTCCCCCCAGATTAGGCCATCCCTCCAAACTGAATGAAAGAGCGATGAGGAAAGTGGACAGAGAGGCTATCAAGAGATCTTTGGAATCTATGAAGCAGTTAAAAGAATTTATAGCAAACAGTAGCATGTGACAACTATACGACAAGTGCTCCACAAACATGGCTTGTATGGGAGGGTTGCAAAAAAAGCCACTTTTCAAGAAAAGCTACATTAGGTCTTGATTAACCTTTATCAAAATGCCCCTTTAAAGATTCTTAAGGACACGTGAAAAATGGGTTTTGGTCAGATAAGCCCAAAATCAAATTATTTCGCCCCAACACTATATGATACCTCTGGTAAAAAGGCCATTACAGTGTACACAGGGCGGTGATCTTTTATCCACCCTAATGATTGTGTTTATTTTTTATTTCACTGCCAGAGTTGACATTAGAACTAGGCATTAGGTTACAATCAATTTCATTTCTGAGTAAATTTTAGCAAACCTAAATTGGCTAATATCACACTTACCTCTTCCTCACTAAAGTGTAGACACCTCTCTCCTGTGCATGCCGGCAGTTCTGACTCTGGACGTGCCTCTGTTTCCAAGCTTTATCAATTCCATCCAGTCCACTGGCCAATCAGAAAATAGCCTCTTGACCATCCCTGGCTGTTTAGCTAGCTCACACACTGCACTCAGTGTTCGTGCAACATGTCTCCATTGTGCCGAGCCCCTAGTTCTGTTGAGCTAGTCCCTGTTCACCTGGTGCCTAATTCAGTGTTTCCTCTGTCCAGCTCCTGCGTTAACTCCTCGTTGCCCAGTGTGTTGGTTCCCAGCCAACTTCCTTGTGCTGTTCCAGTGTTCCTGTCTGTCTGTGGATATCCCTGAGTCACCTGTACCTCTTGTTGCTTTCAGTGTCTCCTGTGTCCCCTGTGCCAGTGGTGTCTGACTCCTGGATCTCTGGCAATTGACCCCTGGCCTGTGACCTGACCTCACTTGCTTGCTGCCCGCCTCGACCCTGGCCTTTCTCAACTATCCTTCTGCTTTGTGATTTGGTACCATGTTTTGCCCAGCTCGGTGTGCCCAATGACCGCAACCTGGCAGTAACCAGCGGCGCAACATCCTCACCATCAGAGGCCCCGAAAAAGACCTGGTTACTGCCTAGACCTTGTGCATTGGCCCTTCTCAGGTCTCATACCACCTCCGTGCAAGCCGTAGCGCCCCCTAGTGGTCCTGTCTCTCTCTCGTGCGTGACAGCTAATTTCACCAAAATGACTATTCATTTCTATGGCGGCCATTTGGAATAAATTTGTGCACCGCTTTTTTGGTAAGGTAGTAAAAGGTAGTAATAGTGATCTTCAGTTGAAACTTCTGCAATGCTGAACAGGTTTCACCACTCAAGAATCTTTCCCAAAATAAATACATTTGAAACAATTTATAACAAAACAAAATACATTTGGAATATTACCCAGCAATTAAAGTTTACCTAGTTCAACACTTATTTAACCTAAGGAATCCACTTGGATACTTCCAGTTGAAGGAGATACTAGCTATAACAAAAACTTTGAGAAACTTTGCTAAGGAATTTACTCAGTGATCAGTTTAGAGAGATGTTTGTTTGCAAACATAATACACAGACATAGATTTGACTAAGCTGACACTCTGTGCAGAAAGTGAAAGTTACAAATTGGCATCAGGCAAGGCTATATTGCAAGAAGGGACAGATGAAGCCCTTTCTGTAGTGACTATTCTTACCGACCTGATCCCTGTCCCAGCTGTCCGAATTCAGTTTTCCTGCAGACTGAATGAACTCCTGTATGCCTGCATAGGAGTTATGTCTTCCTGGCTGTTCAATCAAGATGCCCATAGATTGGAATAGGGATACATGACATCTCCTAGCAATTATAGCCTACTTAGCATGCGTCAGGAGAACCAAGTATTTAATACGCTCTGACCTAATAAATACCTGCAGCACCTGGGGAGCCACAACATGGTTGAATTGGAAAAAAGCCACCAGAGTGGTAGGGATATACCATTAAAGCTAGCATTCTTTTAGTATTCATTCTGTAACAATTAACAATAGTGACATTGTTAATAAATTGTATGTCCTAATTTAACGTACTGAGACATATTGATATTACAGGACATCCCTACCCCCACCCCTGCCCCTGTTGCAGGCTTTGCAGTAAATGTGACAATTGCTACACCAGTCCAATCCAAGCCCGGTCTGTACATGCCATATACAAAGATCTTTTTAACTAATTTCAAAATAAAAGAAGAGACATTTAGGAAGTTTGATTTGTCCTTTTGATTATTTATAACTTTTTTCTTTTACAATTAACGGGTCCATTTACAGAAATCTCACACTGTCAAAACTACATTAAGGAAATGCCAGACTTCCTTAGAGGATGTCACATACTGATTTTAAAACGAGAATGTTTTCAACAGAAATCATTTATTTGCCCATACCGCTCTAATTGTTCATTATTCCAGGGGATATTATCAGGGCTTGTTGTTTTTACAGATTCCACTGGGAAGAAAACCATTTAAGAAATTTAATACAAGTATTATAATTGACTTTATACTGTTTTATTGCACTTTATGAAATTGTGTATCCCAGACGTGCTGTTTTATGTAAATAATGTGCATTTCTTAAAATTCAAAACTCCTGTGTGCCACCTAAGTGTCTGTACAAATGGTTCCCCAAGTACTTGGTGGCATCTTCATCCAATAAAAATAACTTCCATTTGATTGGAAACATGGGAATAAATAACAAGAAAGTGAATTTACACTTCAGATAAAATATCAAAATAAGTTGAGCAAAAGTTAAAGAAATAAAAGTAAATAAAGTGGTGGTTTTCTTTAGCGATTTTATTTCTTTATTTATTTAGCTTTATTATTATTATCACGCATCCATTTTGCATTTAGTAGCCGGCAGCCTTTACTGCATTTTTGATTTTTGCTGCTAATTTTCCACAGGTACCAAGAACAATTTTTTGGGGAAGATTCAAACATGGCACAAAAGTGCTGCAAAGCAAAGTATTATCCACTTGGGACACCATATGGCTCCCTTGGCCATCATTAGTTACCTGTATATCTCTTAGCCTGTATAGATAGAATTGTTCTGTTCTATTGAGAAAAGAAGACAAGTGTCTAAATAGTGCCACTGTACTGAAAAATTATCATCACGGGTGATGAAAATCTGTAAAAACCTTAAGGACTAAATATACTTTTACCTTCATTCAACCACCAGATTCACACCTGCCCAGAAAGTTTTAATCTGTGACAGCACCAAAACTTAATTTCTTCGAAGGAACAGGCAATTAGTGGTAAGCGATACTGGCATTACATGCTTGAACACCAAGAACTCGGTGTATTGTATGTGTTTTTCTGAAGGTTCATGGGTATCATTCCATGAAGGATTGACATACTGATAGCCATAAGGGACCTTGGGAGTTTTACAGGGCCCATAAGTACATGAAAGTCTGGACTTGTTTGACTACACAGGGATTTATAGAGTACAAAATTATGCTCCATACTAAAACACATGCAGGCAAACTTTTAATCACTGTCAGCTAAAGTTCAAAACAAGGGAATTCAATCTTGGCTGCTTTTTCAATTCTGTGAAGATGTTCATTTCTTCCTAATTCCTGTCTAATAAAACCATGTCAGCAGGACAGAAATCTCTTTGCCAAAACCCCAGTTAGCGTTAAAATCTAAACAGGAGTTCTGAGCCTTTCAATTTTTTTCTAAAACATAAAAAAGTGTATTTGGAACCTTATTGTTACTCTTGGTGAGCTATGGGATAGAGCTTCTGAGAGTGCAAGTATTATTAATATTATTTTTTTACTCAATGGATACTGTGTTTTTTCAACCTATATTTATGTATATTTTTACATTTTGAAATTTAAAAAAATATTACTTAGTGTTTCTGCACACACATTAATGCAACATTTAATTAACAATGAAAAGGTAGTGGAAAAGTTCATTGAAAGTTGTGACTACCCTTTACTGTACACTAAAAGTCTTGGCCTGTTTGCAGTGAATCTGGATTTTCAATCAGCTGGAACTTAATGAGGCAGCATTGAGCCATGCAGAGACTAAGGATTGTGCAATATAAGTCACGATTTGTATATATAAACTATAAAGTCTTGTGCAACTCATCCCCAATTTTTTCCCAAAAAAAAAATCCTTTTTTTATCCAGATGTGGAAGTGAAAAAAAATTGCAACTAAGAAGCAAACTGTGTTAAGTTAAAAAATACAGAAAATGGGTGGAAAATATCTGCACCTTTTATTAATAGATCAGACAGTGGTTAACTGATGTTCCAAGCCAAGTAAAAAAGTTGACTATAGTAATACACAATGGCGTCATTGTCTGTTATGCCTATGGATCCACAAAAGGTGATGACATTCCCTGTAGGAGAGGATTTAAGGACACCAATACTTTTATCTTTTTATATTCTTCCAGGTAAATTGCTGAGTTCTTGAACAGCTTCCTTTGCAGATCGATGAGCAGCATTGACCAATCGTAAATGATGTGTGGAGGCTGTAGAGTTTATGAGCTGATCTCCTCTTTCATCACCTACTAAAGTCATTCATTTCACACTGCAGAGACATATTCATTATCAAAACACATTAAAGAAACAGATGAAGCTTGGTGATTTTTAGTGGAAATGGTTTTGAACTGTATGAAGTGACAACAGTAATTTGGAAATTTAAACAGGTAAACATCATAAAACTGGTATTCAACTTGTTGAAGAGAACCTGTCACCAGACATTTTTTCATGCATTTAGATTATACATGCATTTAATGTATTTAATACGTGTAGTTTGCCTGCATAACACTTTCCTGAAAAGACATCCAAAACCCCTGCATACTGCAGCTGGATACAGCCATCTTGGATAGCATATTATTATATTCATCTTTGTTCCTCCTCTGTCAGCTACATTGAAAGTTGTACAGTGCAGTAAAATGAAGGGGTATGTAGCTAGACCAGCCCAGAGAGTAATTAGACAATCCCCATTATGACATTAATGGAGGGAGAGGGCTTTGCTAGAATAAAGACTCTTCTTAAAGTCAAATTTGCTGACATGTTCAAAGGCACATTGCACAATAATAAAATTATTTATGGAAAGGAAGCACAATGCAATAAGCATGTAAAATACTTTGTCCAGTAGTTTTGCAAGTTGGTTAAATGGGCTTCTTTAAAATGATTTTGTCACTTATCACCGAAATAAAATTGTTTAAAAGAATGCACCTGGCAGGTGGGTACAAGCACACAATACTTCCTGCATTAAAAATCTGCAAAATCTGAAAATTCCAGGAGTGTTGGTTTCCTGGTCTTCCTCTCTTGTACTGTATAATCCACTAGCCCTATGTTACTACAGGTTCTGAAGATTCCTATATAGGCATTATCTCTTCAATACAGCAGTATTTGTTTTGCAGAGTTTGCCAATTTAAGAACCAGTAGAGGTAAATACTGCCTTCTTTGCGACTTTATTTTACATTTTCCTTCTAGTGACATGGTTGCATTACATTTTACATTGGCGCTATAGTATACTGCTACCCAGTCTACCCCTTGAGAGCCCAGCACTGGGCATGTTTTAAGGGTTAAAGGTGGGTTTATCTTTGTGTAGGTGTTGCTGCAGTTCATCTTTAAAGTTACAGAAGCTGGAAAAACCCAATAAATGTCTTCCCCGGGTTTCAAACCACATGACCAGGAAGGAAAAGATCAGAGTTTTGATGGCTGATCTCCAATTAGGTGGAGCTTGCTTTGTCTAATACATAATCATATAGTTATATGTTTAAAAGCACTGGGATCTTGGAGCTGTGACTACTGCAGCCAACATAAGTATATTGAGGTCTGCACATACCAACATAAGCTCAGCGTTTGATGCTTCCGCCCTTCTGTACTGTTTGACAACCTAAATCATTATTTGGATATAAAAGAGCACTCTGAGAGTTATGGTCCTTGTATAGATGAGAACTAAAGATTTGTTCATTTATTACATTACACATTCAATATAGTACAGCTGTATATTAAAGAATATTTCACATAGATGCTTAAAAGACAAACATTTGCAGGTGACTCTGACCCCTGTCAAGCACCCCCATACCACAAGCTGGATATACTTGGGTGGTGGTGCACTACGATGCAAAGACCATCATTTACCATTTAACATTCAGGAACAATTGACCCTTTCATAACTGAGAGTCAGAACACCGACTAAGTGCTAATTGCACCTAGTGCAGTACAGTATTATATATCCAAGTGTTGTATTGTTCACTTCTTTAAATAGTGACACAGTTTTATGCTTCTATGTGGTGTTTAATCAAACATATGTCATATAGTTTCTGTATATGAATTGCTCTCCAACTGAGATGGGCATCTCTTACACAAGATAACATCATTAGTATCAAACATATAAGCAGTGTAGAGTAGTAATTCAGAAATGTGACCCTGATGTAGGCTTTGGTATCTCCTGGAAAAAGGAAAAGGGACACATAGCCGGCTGTTACCTTCACCTAAAAAGCACTAAATGCTTTAAAAGAAAACAAGGACTTTGGAATGACTGGGTAAACATGTAGAGCAATGATTATAGTCCACCAGCTTTTAGTGAATCCAGTTTGTACATTTTGAGTAAAAGTTGAGTAAAGAAGATGAACATTTATAAATAGAAACCATATTTTTTCACTGAAATAATATAAACAGTGGTCAACATGTATTACCCTGTAGAAAAAGAGGCACCACAAGGTGTAATATGAAGTCCACGATTGAGAAAAGGGGTCAGCAAACTCCAGCCTTTACCCAGATACGGCCTAGCCGGTAGTTCGTTCCGGCCTAACGCCCCCTGCCCGACCCGGCCAATCCGGAGCCGTGGGTTGCTGGGCGGCATTAGGCCGGATCAGTCAGGTGGCGTAAGGAACTACGGTGCCACCTCCTTGCTGTGGCTCGCCTATTTACCGCAGCAGGCCTGATACTTCCACCGCCGCATTAATAGGGAACGCTCCCTGAAGGTAAATCCCTCCCCTCCGCAATGCATACAGAGGAGAGGGATTTTACTTCAGGGGGCTTTCCCAGTGGGACGGATAATAGGGAACGCTCCCTGAAGGTAAATCCCTCCCCTCCGCAATGCATACAGAGGAGAGGGATTTTACTTCAGGGGGCTTTCCCAGTGGGACGGAGCCATTAGGGCGGGACTAGTGTGCTCTTGTCCACCCCTGAAATGGCCTTGTGGCCATAAAAGTTTGCCGACCCCTGATTTAGAACAAGGTGAAACTGCAACTCTTTGGTAAGTCTACCCCTGGGGGTTTCTCAAGCTTTCCTAATATAGATGAGGGAATACAATTCTGCTGTCGTGGTTGGCTCTGCTCTTGGACAGGCTTCAAAATAGACATGGCTGTATAAAATATCCACACTACTTTAAGAAGCCTTGTTCCTTTCTAGGTGATTCTCACCAAAATTCTGCTGTGACAAACACTATAAAATACATAGGTGATAAATATATTAATAAACACTATTCATCCCACAGTTCTAGATCTGTGTTCCCTTTAATCATTTATACTTTATACAGTCCTTTATAATACCTTGGACTGACAAGGTCTTATATAGTATGTATATGCGTGTACGTATATCAGGAATGTATATTTAAATGCAACTAGATTAAGTTTCCTAACTTCACTTTGTGTTAGCCTGTTGTAACCCCCAGTAGAGTGGAACACACACTAGGGAGGGAGAACCAGAGCAGATCAATTCATTTGTACTCTACATGTGGTGCTGAGTGACAAGAAACATGCTAATACATCAAAAATGGAAAGAATGACCATACCTGGGAATTTCTGTAACCTTATGTGCCTATAATTATATGCAGGGAAACAGCACTGATGTAGTGGAAAATTAGGGGTGAAACCACAACATTAAAGTTGTGCATAGATTTAAGGGGAAAAAATAAAGGAAAATAATTTTAGGGGTAATTATATTGTCATCCAAACAGACAACTTTGACTTTACCACACATGTTTCTACATGATACCCACACTGCCTGATCTCAGTCAAAAGGACATTGATGGACTGCCATATTGTGCTTCATACAGTGGAAAATAAAAACCCTGCAATCCTGCTGTTAACCCACAAAATTTATACACGTAGGAGACGTCTCGTGTAGAAAGTAATTAGTCTAATTTCCATATACACTGTGGACTCCCACAAAACAAGCAATGGAGGCTTCAATTGGTATCTTCAGCCCACACCATTTCCTGTCTTATAGACTATCAGGATAATCCATCCTACTGCTCCCCATGTGTGCTGTCCTGGTCCTATTTTTCAGTTATTTGTTTTCGGATGTGTCAGTCATTTAGTCTCATGTGTGGATGTTTCCTAGGATTGTTTGCAAGCAAATGCAACCTGTCCGGGAATGCATGTGTGGTGATACAGTGTGTGTGAGCTCTTACCCTGCAATGATATAACCCCTACCTCCAAATTGAGGAATTTGGGCTTTTCCCTCTGGTAGATATTTTGCAATTCTTGTAAAGCACTAAGGGACAGTACGGGGGGGGAGAATATGAATGTATGAGAGTACTTCTTAAGGTACTGACTATAGTTCAGCTTTAGGGATCTGCTTTACCTTCTAATGATTTCAAGTTCAGCTATTTAATTTGGACTAGATCATCGTTGCCTTTGATCTTCATTAGTAATCATGAAATGATCAATTCCCCAGAAATCATTTCAGCACACCCCTCTTTAGATCAGAGAACATAAACAGACAGCAGTTGAAGTGCAGAAAATAATAATCCAATTAAAGGAACTCTCAATGATAAATTGTTGGATGTGCTGTTTTCATAGCAGGTTAATACAAAACGAAACATTGTTGATCTTCTGGACGCGACTGACATTTAAAGGTCAAACTCATCCATTTCACATCAGTATAAAACCTTTATTATACTTTGATCAATAATGACTACAGGATAATTACAACAAGTCTTGTTTTTAGTGATACTAGCTCAGTATATACGTTGCCAGTATCCTTTGCAAATATCGAACAAAGGGGACAAAAATCAATTTGATGTCATAATTGTGACCTTGCCAAGCATGAATTAATAGAGGAGGCTTTATGGATGCAATTGTGCCAATGATTACTTTAATAATAATATTTCCTGCTTAATTCCTGGAAATTACAGTCATCAGCAAAATGGTGGCAGCCATACAATAATAGCACTATTGGCCGTTGAATGGCATAAGGAGTTGTGTTCAGAGATGACAGGACACAGAGGTAAATTTATTAGAAGGTAATTTGTGTGCAGAGGAGAACAACCCTGCTTCAACCCTTTTAACCTCACTGAATATTTAAGTCTGTTACTGGTATGTGAAATATTTGTTGCATGTGTAATTGCAAAGCCTCATCATTTCCCTGGAGAAAAAAGCAACCCCATATGCTTTTCCTAACCCATCTTCTATTTATAACATATTTTGTACCGTATGTCCACGTGTTAGTTGTTTTGCTTTAAATTAAACTGATGATAAATATGAGATGATTTATGCTGTTTTTAGGAAAAAATATTATGGCTCTTTTTTTCTTGCAAATTATAATTGCTACTAAAGGAAATGTAAAATCCTCAATGTTATAGCACAATATGGTCCGTGCACATGTAGTATATGGTACATTAGCCTCAACTGAGTCTAATAAAAAGAAATGTATACAATAAATATGATTTTATTTTTATATCTTTATATTCTCAAACTAGTTTATAAATTGGGGTATAATTGGGTTATCATTTTTTTCTACACTACCCCAAGTAGCTATGTAGGCCACACCTATATTAAGGAACGAATTTATGCTTGGACTACCTAGGGCATGGCTCATGGTAGCAGAGCCTCTGTGAGCTGTTCCCAATTCATCCTGGGGCATAGTGGTTACCAAGTCGCTTGGCTCATGCTGGCTTACATTGTTTTGGCATTATATACGGGAACATAAATTCATATATACAAAAAAAATCTGTACCAGTACCATAACCTCCTGTGTATTTATTTAAAGTGGAACTAAACCGAAAACAAAAGAATGACACTTACCTTTAATCCCGCAGGTCCCTCGATGGCTCTGGCCCTTCCTGCAATCCGGTCCCGCGTCGTCCTGGAATTTATCTTCGTCCCAACTCTTCACCGCCATCTTTATTCTTCTCTTCCTTCTTCTTCTTCGGTCTTCTTGGCACATCAAGAGAGAGCTGATATCACTGCACTTGGGTAAAATCAGCATCAATTTCCCTTAACAGAACAAATCCAAGAATACAACATGCACAGAAGGAGCACCCAGAGCCTCCCAGGATGCGTGATCTAGGTATCCCGAGATGCTCTGCGCTCTCATTCAGCTGAGGCAATCAAGACTGAAAGGGGAGGTGCTGCACCTTTTTTGTCCATTGTACAGGTACAATACAGTATTGCCAAAAGGGAATCTAGTTTTACAATGTTTACATGTATGTATTATTGTGTTACATTATAGCCAAGTAAACAGGCCCATGATGTAAATGTAAAATTGCCCAACAGGTATAAAGGTTAAACAGCTAATGTAGATAAATATACTTTTCATGTAAAAGATCCAGCATAGCTTATTCAATAATGTGTACCTTTAACATGATTATAACCCAAAGGTTTGCTTGCGTCAAAAGGATTTCTGAGAATGTATTGGACAACAGATTACTGATTAAAAGCAAAAATACATGTGACCACTGGAAATTATTAGTTATTAGCAGATGGAAATTGAAGTTTCTGGGAGATTTAAAGTGTAGAAAAGGGCCTACTAAAATCACATTAGGTCAAAGAGTTGGGGTCACATGACAACTTGGATCTCTGTAGCAAGCTTGAGCTGTGAGATAAAAATGTCATTCATCACATGACAGGCTTTTCCAACAGGACAGATGTTTTTCACAATTCTTCCTTAGCAGTGCACACTGGGTCTATGAGGACCCTAGCAAAGACCCCGTATCTCAGATTACAATTTCCCACATATTCCAAATAACAATTTTATATTGGTAGTCAGTGGAATTCTGGATAATAATAAATGCATCATGATGAATTTATAACCTGAAGAACAGAATGTAAACCATATAAATCAATACACCATAAACCAATAACCCATTGTAAGCCCTTTAAATAGCTATAGTTTATAAACTGCTAACCTTTGTTGTTTGCATTAGGTAATAAAGGTATGAAAGCCCCACGGTAGCAAATTTGGATCAAGAGGATATAAATAAATATACTGTATATATATATACTGTATATACTGTATAGTATATATAGTATATATACTGTTTATAATATATACTGTAAAGTTCGCATGACTTGTAGAAGAAGTCTTTTGGTAAACACAGCTGAGGTTGTGGGTGATTGTGCATGTTATAATGATATAGAGGTCTCAAGACCTTCTTAGCGGTATTCCCATGTGTGGCTCAGGGTTAATTTTTAGTACCAAAAGTGTTAACCCTGAGCCACACTCAGGGTGGAATTGCAAGGGAGTTTTAAAAGTTACTTGGTCCCCACGTTTCCGCGGCGTCCTCCAGTGATGCCCGGTATTGGCGTCCTCCAGCAATGCCCGGTATTGGCGTCCTCCTGTGTTGCCTGGCGATGCCTACCCAGCATCTGCGTCCCCAGCATATGAACGTTGGGGACGCGAGGCCAAAGGGATGTAGATGCCAGGCTGTGTGAGTTGGTAGTTGGGTGGCAGGACTGTTTGGCTGGGAGGCGGGACCAAGCAGGATATTTAAAATAATAAGTATTTTTAAATGTACCGCTTTGACATATATTTAATATTCAGACCATCAGGGAGGTTAAGCAACAAGACAAAACCATTCAGTCCAGTCTAAATCCTATAAGCAGCGTGAGACAATGCAGGAGAACTTAGCAGGCATTACAGCGTGTTTCACATGTTTCTGACAATACTACTTTGAAATCCAGAGGTACCATGAAAAGCAATATTAATATTATTATTATTATTATTGCTATTAATATTGGCTAGAATCCTCTAATCTTCAATTCTCCCAAAATGTTTGGCTGCAGTTTTGCCCCCTCTACGGTTGTAAGCAGTTCTAGAATAATGAAGAATTTGTAATGTGCAATATGTATATGCTATTTGTTTAAAAATATTTTTAACTTATTAACAGCTGCTGTCTTCTTGAAAAAGCAGTAAGGATTTATCAACTGCTCTCATTATAGGTGCAAGACTACACATTGTCATGGAGTGCCATATATGTTTTCATCTCAGTTTTTTTTTTATCTCACTTGATCTCATCTCTGTCATGTCCAGTGTCAGCTCTCCTTGCTATACAGACCTGCAGAATGTGTTGTCCCTATTTTATGGGGACTGTCATCTTGCTTTCTGCAGATTTTGAAAAAAGACTTTTACTGGATAGATCATAAATCTGATACTTTCCAAATCTGAAGGGTTTCTCTTTTCCATGTGTATGGGATGTCGTCACTCTGCAGGCCATTTTCTTTCCTGCCAGCTGTAAAGCTGTGTTTCCATCTGTCCATCTGGGGGGCAGAGGCTTCTTTGCGGATCCTTAGAGCTGCAAAATTACAATTCAAGTACTTACGGTATCTCCTATTGTATTAGCTTTTAGATCTGTTTAGATCCCCTTCAATCAGAGAGGCCTCTACCTTTTTCTCCAAACTTTTTTGGGGCTTATATTCATCTTATTGAGGTGGTCTACTCTATGGGAAGCTCCACAAGGATCCTTTAAGGAAGTGTTGCCTATAAAACATTGTTCATACTGTCTGAGTTTTCAATACTCCATGATATAAAAAAGTTTCTCATGGTGGGGTCCTTTGACCAAACCTGTTATCTATAAATCTAAAATATTATTCGCTCTATCTTTGTGTAGTAAAAGATCTATTGGTTCATGGCACACAAAAATATGTTTGTCCAGTTTGGTTACAGTTTGTGCCTGTTTTTAGGTTTATGGATTTATATTTATAATGAGTTTGTAAAAAAGGATTTGGTAACTAACTTTAATTAGGTAGTTGGAATTTTAATATATAGTCTATAAAAAACAAGCCCCGCAAAAAAATCTTTGTGAAGCATAGTAAGGTTTCTTTTTTTCCACTAAGCCCCTTTGTAATAAAAATGTTTGTTTAACCTTGTTATGGCCTTGTAATGGGATGTGTCAGCAATACTGTAGACTGCATTCTGTCCAAAAGAACTGTCATTGTTTTAAAAAACACAACCTGAAATGTGCAAACAAAAAAAAAATGTGTAAAATTTTCTTTGTGAGTAGAGCTCAGTTCTAGTGTTATCTTGCAAAGTGTTTCTGATTTCAGGTACACTTTAGGTGCCTGGCCTCAAACTTATATGCAACTAGTGAAGTCAGCTAAAAGGACAACTGATCTGCATACCTGTTCCAGATTAGTATTTAAAGAGGAACTGTACTTATTGGTGGAGGGCGAGCTTCTGCTATAATCAACCAAATATGGAAAAGACTTACCTGTGTGTAGCCACCCTGCAGCTATGACAAGTCTAAGACCTATAATCACCACTTCAGAGGAAGGCACCACTTTTGCTGCCTGCTCCACAATGGACTTCAGAGCAGATGGCAATCCTTTTTAGCCACTGGATGGTCACTGGTGATGTGACTCCTGCACATGCACAGGAACTACATTGTCTCCAGCGGAACCGTAGTACACTAAGCCTAGCTCTACCTTACACAGTGCATGTTCCGTATAGTGTAGAAAAGAAAGCCACCAGGAGCCGCTACCTTTGTTTTTTTGCGTTTAAATCTGTTTAAAGTTTATGGATCAGCATGATATCCAGGGACCTAGATTTTAGGAGGTCAGCAGTGGCATTTTTTAAATTTGTCTCTGCACAGGTTTTCTGTTAAATTAAACTACAGGATTAGTAATTCCATGCATCCCATCTTTGCTTTTCCAATGCACTGCTGTAAAAAATTTCTTTTCAAACTTTTTTACTTTAGCTGATGTCTCTGCATGTCACTGTAAAGTTTGGCCATCTCTGTTGGCTAGAAACAGGTATTTCTTTTGCACTTTACATCAAATCTCCAGGACGTAGTGCTACCCCCTATGCACTGTATGACTATGTACGGGTAAAGACGTAGCGGGCAGCAGTGAATGGCCATATTTACTGGAAACTGCTGACTTTCTGAAATATTCATGGCAACTTTTAGGCTGGATTATTCTGAACATCAAACTAACAAACTAAAGACAAAGAGAAGAAAGCAGAGAGATGACTACTTTATTACAACATTACTGTCGACCAGAGTTCAGGTTTAATGTCATCATATGCGTTTATTAATTATACTTATTGAACAGATACAGTATACCATACATATCACAAATTTAGCAAAGACAAAATAGACCTGTTCTACAATTCTATAGAGACACACACTACAAGTGAAATAGTGCATGAATTATGTTGTTTATTTAGCCACGTAGAAAGACATTATGGCTGTATGTCTGCTGTTTGGACAAATCTTGTGATTATAGTAGATAGTTTAAATAATTTTACGCTTGTAAAATGTAGGGAAAAAAATGAAAACTGCATCAACTCAATCATCATCAGATTTTTTGAGCCTCATGTAGAACACAATAAATGTTTCAGTTAAAAGTATTTTAACTTGCTTGCTTTTCTTCTAATATAGTTTTTAAATAAGAGATTAAGATTCTGCAAAATTGTTATTTCTAAGAAATTTGCTCCCTCTTGTGGTTACAATACACAATGTCTTCTGTAAGATTCTTCACTTGTACCAATGAACAATGATAGCTCTATTTTCTTTCTTTCTGGTTTCAATAGAAGAGGTGCCAGTTCAAACCAATCCTCTAAGGACAAACCTGGCAGGGGGGATTCCTTGAATGTATAATAGGCCAGCCTATCCAGCAAATTATTATATGGTCAAAAGATACATGACCGAGTAGTGAATTTATGATGCCACCCCACTGCTATTTACCCAACAGTGAAAAGTAATAAATCTGTACAATAACATGAACTTGTTCACATTACTTTGTGAAATTGACATCAAAGCTTGATGTTATAGTTCTGTCTATTTAAAATAATAAAAAAAAATCTTGAAAAGGTTGCCAAAAGTTTGTGTAGGCTATTTTCAATGAGGACATTTCTTTAGGGGCATGGGGAGGCTCAATACTGCAAGATACATTATGAGACATATGCAGAGGAACATCAAATGTCATATTCACTCATTCTGACTCACATTTTCTTGGTCTTGGACCTTTCCTTTACCTTTGATGTCTGTGTAGCGCTGTTTTTCCCATGGTGATTCAGTCACTGAAACCAATAAAGAAAATATGTAAATAAGCAGCTTTCCTATCCGTTTATTAGATCCCACAAAGACCCAGCCATGTCACATTGATCAAGACAGAACTTGAGTTGTCCATAAGGCTCTGCAAAGCTTTTTGGTTAAGCAGCTACCATGCTTGCTGTGTAGCTTTGCGCCTGGGTTTAATTTTCACCTAAAACACTAAATACATGAGTGTTTGTTTGGGTTTCGTGCCACAGCAGCATATTACCAATAGGTTGGTTTTCTTTAAAAACTGGGCCTAGTGAGCAGTGGTAGACATAGTATTTCCTCCAGCAATACAGCTGTCTAAGAATCATTTTAGCATTTTGGGGCCTTTAATATACTAGATATGGGACAGATAGCAGCTTTGGTGACTTTGCCACTTCTAATAATTGTGGTAAAGAGCAAGAAGCAAACTCCTTTTCTACAAATAGTACTTTTTGTACAGTGCAGTAAACATTCCCAGCAGTGTAACTCACATCTGCAGTAGTTAGGTCTAATAAACAATGGCCAGTTTTCCATATCTGAAATAAATTCAGTAGAAGATTCAAACAATCCTTTAGGTCCTTTATTTCAGTTATTGACTTCCCAATACAACCATTACCAAACCAGTAATACATAATAATATTATATTACCATATTATTAATAAATACTATTAATATATTATTTTGGCACTGCTAGTTTGCCTTCTTTATTTCTGTATTCTGTGCTGAAGATTATTCTGATTCTAACCACACTAACTGTTAGTCACTACAGGAATTATCATTTTATAGCAGTCGTTCCCAGCCTTGTTCTGTGGAACCCTAGGGTTCCTATAGATTTTGCTGGGAGTTCCTTGAGCTGTGGATGATTGACCTCCCATTTGCTGGTCCATGCATAGTTCTGTAGCCAAAACCACTTTTCAGAACCAGCAGCATTGCACCACAGATCAGTCTATTGATCTTTAGGGTTCCATCTAAACCACCACAAGGAAACAATCTTCTTGCTGACCACTAATGTAAGAGGCATGTTTGCTACTGCAACCAATAAATTGGTTTAAGCAGAGGTTTCTTGAGACCTGTATATAATATAAATGGTTCCTTTGGGGTCCAAAAGTAAAAAGGCTGTCTTAGAGAGTAAAAGAAAGGTATACGTTTTGCACATAACAAGATAAAGCATAAATATTTTCTACAGAATTAAGTGAACGTTACAGATTTTGGAGGCACAGGAACCCTGCAACACATTATTTTAAAATGTATGTATAAAGGTAATATGTAATTTAAAATATTGTTATTAGAATAAATGTTTAGTATCACAAAATATACTTAACCATTATGTTTGCTGATTATTATTTCTTGATAGAGATATCTTATTCCACAAACGATAGATGGCATAATATCATGGAGGATGTTTCTTATATCAGGATGGAATCTTTCCCCAAAATGTCATAGTTTTATGATAAACATGCCTGATGTCAGATATCGTATAAAACTTGTGTAATAAACCTTGAAAATCAAACACTGACACTTTTCTCAGGGCTGTACATTGAACAGTATTTAGTTCCATCAATGGCCTGAAATATGTAACTAATATATGGATGCTTTTGTATTATTTATTATTTCATCATACCATAAATATGTGGGTTCTCTTCTTGAACTTCTCATTCTTCGTTTAAAGCATAATGCATCTGTTTGGGGAATGATCTGCATGCATAATCTAGCTTTAATTAAAATGATCTTCATGTTAATCAAACACAATATGAATAAAAGAAACTCTGTTAATTTAATATGCATGATTACAATTTGGAATATGTACTAAATTGTTCATGTGGCCCCTGATTGCTGTGCCCACTAAAATGACATATTAATTAGGATTCAACAATTCTGTTTCCCTAAATTGATTGGTTTGTAAGCTCTTCACAAACAAATTCTTCTAATTCTTTATGATCTAATTTAGGGCTTTTATATTAATTAAGACTGAGATGGTTTAAGAATGTCCTTGTTTGCAGGTGCTCTTTGTTCAAAGCATATATATAATGAAGGAGACATAGCAGAAACCTCTTTAAATGAGCTGAATGCACTTGAAAATGGGCACATTGACTATTGGAACCATTATGGTTTTCACTCTGTGCACCTTTCTCACTCTTTTCACTTTTACTGCCTGCTTTGATGAGACAACAGCTACTAATCTTGAAAGTCAAGAGAAATATGATGACTTGTTTGGGGTAAGTCTGTTTTGTGATTGCATATTATGTACCTTATGTTACTATATTTGTGCCCCTTGAATGGTTATGGTCAATGGTTATATTCAATTCCTGAGGAGTTTCAGAGTGCAACAGATAAGGGGGACCTATGACCTAAGATACAGTCTATCACTAAAAATAACACAGCAGTTTTAGCTTTTTAAAGTATTCTCTATAACCTTTTATTACCCTTAGATTGAATATAACAGCCAATAGATCCATGCTTTACCAGACTGAAAATACTATTTAATAATTTATTATTTACATTAATTAATAATTTACAATTTATTATTACAGTAATGTTGCCACCATATTGATGAGGTAGTCTTAGATGGATATGTAATTCTGAAAGTAGAAGTACAAAATTACTTTTCAGACTAACTTCAGATCCAGTCATTGTATCAGATCAAAAGTGAAAAATCAGCCTTAGAACTTTGGAAGCATGTGTTTTTTTGTAACTGCCTGCCGATCACTCTCTGATATAAGCAAATAAAATCAGTGTACACCACATGTATGGTTTAACTTAAGAGAGAAGGGAGACAATCTCTGCATTGCACCAAGGCTGATTTACTACTTTTTTGTTTATTTTTTTTTTTTTGGTAAATCAGCCCAATGTGGAAGTTAAAGCAAGAATAGACAGACATTTCTTCATCATTTGTTTCTGAGATCTGTGACCTCATTTGTTTTTGATGACAAACTGTAAAACAGAGTTACAGAACTATCAAAATACTAACTGACCAGATATCATTAATCCATTGAAATTGCAGATATACTACAATATCTGAATAAATGGAAAAAAGTATGAAATGAAAGCACATAAAGATTCTTGAAAATACCATGAGCAGCATGCATTGCTCACTGAATACTTACTCACCTATTCTGTGCTGCAAAGATCTCAATACTTTCTGCTTGTGTCATAGTTTGTTACCCTATTCCGCAACCCCCCCCCCCCCCCCCAATTAGCCAGTGTGGCAGTCCATCAAAATTACAGCCAGGTTTGATTTTTCTATAGGTTATTGCACCTTGTACTTTGTTATTTGTCTAAAAGAATATGTCCAGTGTGTTTGTATATGTTTGCCCTATTTGGTTATTATGTTTTGTTTTTACATTTTTAGAATAATAATATTCAGCTATATATAAAATATTGCTTGTGCATATTTATTACTTAAGATATCTAGCCAGAAAAGGGAGAATTAGGTTTTGTTTCAGGTGTTTTCCTGGGTTATTAGAGCTGCTTTGCTAAAGATAAACTGTTGTTTACGAAGCTTAGTAGCTTAAAATAAAAATCACACATGTGACTAAAGCTACGTACACACTTCCAATAATTATCGTTGGAAAACAAACAATTACAATCAATCAACGATTATGCACAATTATACTTGAACAATCGTATTGCGCATAATTCTGTACATGCTGTAACGAGACGATCGTTCGAATATATTTCCACAAATAGTGTAGACACGCTAGATACAATCGTTTGAACGATGCAGGGAGTGACATGTAAAGTGCAGTGTATTGCAGAAACATTACTGAACGACCATACACATGACAGATAGCGAACGATCATCGGCCAATCAGATCCGATCAGATTAAAAATTAAATTATTAAACCACTGTATCTTTTTTGCTTGCGTTGAAAGAAAATAAATTTTCTTGTTTGCTACCTGTACAGTCTAAAGAAGATTTCCAGAATGAAAGGAATGTTAATTCTGATGAATATCAGTACTGGGGATTCAACAGCATAAATGACATGAACAGATACAGCAGCCTCTCCATGCAGCCTGAGAGGGAATTTCTACAGGAACGAAGCCTTAAACCTGCCGCAAATCTGCCTTTGAGATTTGGAAGAACACCTGATGACAAAATACCTAAAAGTATTCCCAACCTACCTCAACGGTTTGGGCGTTACTTATCTGGCAAGGCCAACATCCAATCAGTGGCTAATTTACCACAGAGGTTTGGAAGATCACAATATAGCAACCGTTTGCTTCATTCGTTTGCCACATTACCACTGCGATTTGGAAGAACGCCACATTCAGATAGACTTCAATATGAAATGAATTCTCATCCTCTAGAATTGAAAAGCCCTGAAGAAGACAATGAGAGGAAGGTCATGACAATGTAAAATACTTCCATTTTGTCATACAAAGTTCATGGTTTTGTCAGCTAGGTTTCATTCAAATCAGATTATCAAAGGGATATTTATTTTATTTTTATAACAGATGACCTCTGTCACAATAAAACACTTTAAAGATAGCATAGACTGGGAAAACATAGGAGAGAGAGGTTCTAAAGCCCCATATAGAAATCAAAGAGATGTCAGATGGTTGTCACTGGAAACAATCTTTTGTGAGTTTCTACTTACAGATGAACAAACAAGCACTGTACATATAACACCATTCTGTTCTATAGAAAGGGGAAGGGGAAAAACAACTCCACTGTGCTTTCCTCTATATACTATGAATAACCAATAAAACTTATAGGGATCATGCTATAATAAAGGGTTGCTACAGTAGGTTGTGTCTGCTTGCAGTAAAGTGGGAAGACACATATGATGCAATGGGCAGATTGGCGGCATTGCCTCCTCTGCTAAAGGCTGTGGTGCCTGAGACATTGACAGATGTAAAAGATATGGATCTAGGACTTTGTACACTTAAGAAATGTAAAAGCTTTTCCTTTACATTAATAAAATTGTGCATCACAAAGCAACTAGATTTGGTACTTGTTTAGACTCGATTGACAGTACTGATAAGACTCCATTGGAGGGTGGATAGCAAGATCTGTTCTCTTTTATAAATAGGTGTTGACTGGTGTATCAGATTGGTGGACTGTTCCAGTTATAGCATATTGTTTCTGAGCACTAATTGGGTAGTGTAAGGATGCAAGAGAATGTAGACAAATGCAAAAAAAAAAATTTCAGAGGCTTTATATTATTATGGATGAAATAGGTGCAGTGTTCTAACATCTTATATTTCTTTTTTATTGTAGAAAAGACAAGCAATGACCTTTGAATATGAACGGAATCTCCAGATGTAGAAGCTAGCGAATCACCTACAAAACCCATCATTTGCCCAGCACTGTACTCCATACAGCAAGATATGCACAGACTAGTGAATTACAGTTAAATGCTAATGTATGACCTACTTTGAAACCAGGGGATGAATATGTGAAGCAAAGAAATGCATTAGAAAATGTGATGAAAACAAATAATGATGTAAATTATAACAAAATTACGTGGCTATACTGTAAATAAAAAGAATAGAGGAAATGCATTGGCAAGTGATTTTTTTTTTCATTAAATTAATTGCAGAAATGAAATATTTTGACACCACTGTTAAAGGAGGCTTATCAATAAATAATAAAAGACTGGTTTTACAAAGTATATAAGACACTACCATATATATATATGTATATATATGCATTTCTTAAAAGTAATTTGCTATTTGTTAGCAAACATTTTTAGTCCTGGACTGGATCCATACCAAGATTGTTGGATTACCCAGCTTCACTGATGAAAGTGTATCTTCTACAATCTTGAAGAGCTTTAATAAATCAGGCTCAATTTGTAAGCATGCAGTCAGATGGAGAGTAAGGAAGATTAGGATATTTGGGTTGAATTACCTAGGTGGTTTTGGCAGTTCACTTAGCTAAGTGACAGATCACTCCCTAATAATTCACTTTGCCTAAGTGAACAGGTCCTATTCCTTTAGTAAATCAGCCCCATTGAGATTTCTTTGAGGTGTTTTTTTTTTAATTATTGGCATTTTGGCCAAGATTTGTCCTAGTCCTTACTACTGTAACTGCTGTGCTCTGTTGATAATTGGCCACTAGGTGGCAGAGTTAGTATGATTTTATTATGCAATGAAATAAAAGGCAACAAAAAATTACAGTGATTGCTGTCTCAAACCAAGAAATGGCATAGTAACCTTGGTCTTAATGTCCCCCACATGGGGATGCACAGGAGAGGGGGGCAAATTAACTTTAATTCAGCTCTTAAAAGGTTGCGTGATGGTAAATAACTTAAAAAAATTTTGGAACATTGATTTAGTACAGGACCCATCAACTAGAAAAACGATAATGAAGCTGGACTAGAAAATTACATTCAGCACAATTTATCTTTGTTGTTAGTTCCAAAGTGAAGGAAACAAAAGTATCAAAAAGTTATTAAACTTCATGAACACCATAAATTAGTTTAACACCTACTGACAAAGCTTTGCAAAGTTGTGAGTTATTTGCTGATGCCAACTCACATAAAGTACTCTTAGCATTTGCTGTGTCAACAGTTTTGTAAAGCTGTGGTTAAAGGCTTTAAGTGACATTAACACATACCTGTGGCTATCTCCACCTTTTTTATAACACTAGCTATGGCTCGACATTAGGCTGGAGCTGAAAAAAAGTTTTTTCATTTTCCCTTGCAAGCATGCTGACTTGGTTGTCTTCTTTCCTGTTAGCACTTTTTGTTGTTAGTTTTGCTATTTGTATAAAGGCAACCATTTTTGTCCACAACAGTTGTAGCGCAAGGTGGAACCTTTTTCTTATTCGTTCCCAATGGCAGAGTATTTACCGGATAACTGTCTAGCTGACCACACGTTACATTCTGCTTGTACAACCTCCTATAATTGTACCAAAATTTTTGTAATACTAGGGGCTATCTTTATAGTCATTTGGATTTATATTTTTATATATTAGTATAGTTAGTTTTTTTTTTTTTTTTTTTTCTCATATAGGCCTTTGCATTGTATAGTTAATGGCATTCCCAAGGACTAAATCTGAATGAAGTCAGATTAATGTATGTGTTTTGCCATATTAAGATCTTCCCCAGGTTCAGATTTTTTTTTATGGTATACATGTTCCTTGAACCATGGCATATGTTCATCACTTGGCCTAAGCGTTGCAGGCACGTGCTCCAAATCAGCATGTGTTTCAGTGCCCCAGGCTTCTGTCTATAATTGCCATTTCAGTTGTACAATACCGATGCCATGCATGTTTTGAGTGGAGGGAGAGGGGACATGTTAACATGTTTCTGCAGCTCCATAGTGCTACCAACCAGTATACCTTGGCCCTCCTGATCACTCTCTCTCTACTTTGATGTCAAGTGACAGGTATTTAGGGGTGCACCCAATTTAACCTGTTGGATGTGTACAGTGCATGCCACCATAGAGCAGCTTTCCTCTAGAACTCCACGACTCCTCATTACTTGGCCTTTTTATGGCAGTGGCACATCTTTGAGGGAGAGAGGTATGTTGTAGATTTTTGTGGTAGCTGCAAAAGGGAATTCTATTTTTTAGCATACAGCTGCTGTCTTTGGAAGATTGGTCACCCTATAGGGGCTAAATCCCTGCAAGTACATACCAAACCCTTTTAAGCATGGAGTCCAAAGAAAGTAAGACAACTCTCCTCCATATTACCTTGGAAAAAACTTACACTACACAGTATGAAAAAAATAGCTGGAGAGTTTGACATATTAGGAATGGTTAGGTAGTGATATGGCTAGACAGAAGAAAAGGGTCACGTCTATTGCAGTGACACTTGGTGCCCTCTCATTGTTTTGGTATCACTGTGTAAGAAAATGAGAGTATGTGTTCCCAGTGTGATCAAAAAAAGCAATACAATTCCTATAGAAGTTCAATCATTTTTTGAACAGATGTCTTTGAAGGGTAGGGGTCCTGTGCACCATTTTTGTGACGCCTTTAATTTTGATATTTACCCCAATACAACCCAACAATGCACTAGCACTGTAAAGACTTGTTGCATTGGTGTGCTGGGCTGTCATTCATTGGTAATGACATCCTAAGCACATCTTGCCAACATACTGTAGCACAATGTATAGCAGCTTGCAGCCATGTGTTGCCATGCAGTGTCCTTTAAAAATTGCAGCACGCACAACATTTAAGTGTGATGTGCTGTATCTGGCAGTCCATTCAAATGGAAGGACTACCCAATGCAGCACACTGCAACATTCACAGCAATATGTGAGTTTAGTGAAATGCAACATATCCCTATAGTGGGAACAATCATTAATGCAGCACAAAACATATGTGCACTGCACAGCAAAAAATGCAGCCTGCACAATATTTCAGGGTGTACAGCCTGTTTATTTTAAAAGGTCAGATTAATGCGGTGTTCCACATTACACTTCAATGCATGCCAGTGCTGTTGTTTGAATAGGTCCTTTAAGTAGATGTTACACAAAATCCTTTTACAGTGCTTTATTAGTGCTGTTATTGATTTTCCTACCATTTAATGAGCATGTATTCATTTTTTAGGATCTATTCATGGTGTGTTTTTTTACATTTTAACCTAGTAGTGTGATGGAGGAGCTTCTGTCAGATAACACAGCCAGGTATTTGTGCCATAATTGAGCCTGACTGGCTATATGATCTGCCCCCCCCCCCCCCCCTTTCTACCATATTACTTCTCTGCTGAGGATTTTACCAACAACACTGCAGGTTGTCATGGCTACCCAAACACGGCCTAACTGTGGGACTACAGAACTTCTGTATGTATTGAGGTCTGTTTATGTTTTACTACTTTATTAAATTGGGTTAAAGGGTAGTATAAAGCATGTCTAAATCCTAGAACAAAAATGTAATATTTCACAGCTATTCAGCCCTGAGATGTAATGGAAATACATCTTCAGCATATTTTCATACTTCCTGTGTGCAAAACAGAAGCCACAAACAATGTTATCAGCCTCCCATGCTCTATTCTATAAATGACAGAACACTTCCCTTCTTTGTGGTAGAAATGAGGAGACGGGGGGAAACATATATAGTCAAAATCAGGAGAGCAGACAATGGTGACAATACTGCTTTTCCATAGATACATCCTGAAGTCGCCAGTACAGAAAATAAATTTCTAGGAGGATGAAAATATAAAAGCAGCTTGAATAAGAAAATCAATACAGACACCACATCTAAGCTGCAATATTTTACATTTTTGTTTTTGGGTTTAAACACACTTTAATGTTTTATTGTAAAGCTGCACCAATCCTTTATAAAAAAAAAATAGAATGGTAATTGAAAACAAACAAAAAGTAAGTTTATATGGATTATTGTAGCATAAGCCTTTAATACCGGCTTCTCCTTTTTAATAGATTGTAATGTATGTTTGTGTGTACACACGGCTGCCTATGGAAGTAATTGCAATGTCATTACCTGCAGCCTTGCCATTGACACATTATAATGGTGTGGGTGTGTGCAACTGTATCCTAGGTGCGTGTGCTGCTCTGTTAGTGTATTTATCTCAGCATAGAAACATCTCTGAACAAAGTCTTCTTATAATCACCAGCTGAACTATGTGGGATGGCGGTACAATACGACTTGTCCCATTACTACAGGCAGACAGAGGGTACGCAGGACCTGTCACCAACCCTACAATCATCTGAGCTCCTGACACCCCAACAGATTCCTCAAAGACCTACAGTGTCACCTGAAAGGTAAGGCTGCAGGAATGTCTGTGAGTATATAGTATGAGTTGCCTAATGTTCCAATATACTCATTTTTATGAACATATTTTAATGTGTGTAGAACAAATAAACAGATGCTCGGTTGCACGTTTGAACATTCACCATTGCTTGATTTTTTCCACTTGTTTGTTTAGTGATTAGTGTATTTTAGTCTGAGGGCTAAAAAGAAAAGAGATTAATTGCCAAGATTTCCTAGAAATTTAAAAGCAATGACTTATTTATATTATTTAATATTTATTTATAATATTTAAATTTTTCTTAATAGCTCCTTAATTTTTCATTCCAAGGAGTTCACAGCACAAGTTTTCAAACTTTAAGTAGTATTTAGGTAAGTACCTGAATTTCCAGTCCACTGTACTGCAGAGGTGGAATGTGAGAGGAAGGGGTTGCATAAAGAACCATAAGATAATATGCTGACAAGGAGCATGCTGATAGCAGGAAAAAGCAAAGTAAGGCTCCTTTTAGACTAGTGGTAAATATTGTTTGCTCAGCTGCGTTCCCAACCAACCTAACCATTGAATTGTATAGGAGTGGTTGAAAACCATTTTATGAAAGCATTTGCACACAGTTGTGTCCTTATTGCCTTTGGGATGTGACAGGGTTCCTGGAAGCAACATGTAGTTTCTAGCTATTCTGTTGCTTTTCCTCCTCTAAAGCAAGAACTATGCATGCAAACTTGTTGCAAATCTAGGGGAAGCCCTAGACATGTATAGAGTGCACATGATAGGAGGCACCAATGTGCTATTTGTCAAATGTACAGTAGAAAGTGGAGTGTTGAGACTAGTTAGGTTTCTGCACTAGCCTGCAAACTGCCTGGATGCAGGAAAGGCTGGAACTGGCTGGAAATTAGTATTTTTACAATAATACATAAACATTTCTAGGTTAATAAAATTAACAAAAATAATTTATTTATACTTCCCTGTAGATTGTATTTCTAAATAAATGTTTCCATAAATTGGAATATATAGAATCTGTTTTAAAGGCAAACATTTAAATGAAATGCAAGGGTCACATATTCAATAGTAAACCACCACCTTATGTAAAATGCCTGCATAATACCAGTTGAAAAAAGGTCAAAAAGTATACTTAGCTTATACTAGAAGATAACATCACCAGTAGCAGGACATCATGGTCCTTTCAGTGAGATCCAAAGGATGTAGATCATTCCAAAACTTGCAAGAATATGTTCATCATAACGCTGGAGCATTTCTTCCTGAGATTTGAGATCCCAAGCTTCCAAGGCACTCTCCAAAAAGAACCTTTCATAAACTTGCCCTTGGCTCTGCATGCAGAAGCTGGGTGTATTGTAAAAATATGTATTTTAACTTTTCCCTGCAGACATTTTTTTTCTGCAGGTGGAACACAGGGATTTTCTATAGTGGGACTGTCAACTAATAAATAAGCAGACCTTTCATTTTTAACAAATGAACACAAAACACTTGCCACGAGGTAGCAGCATTTTACCCTTTCTCTGCTTTTGTTTTATTCTGTATCAATTATTCATTTGTCATTCTATTTCAAAGCCGCACTAAGCGATATCTAATCTAAGGATTACAGTGTGTTTAATTTTTTGACACCGATAAAGCCTACAAGATAACTAAATCATTTATAACCACATACATTGTTTTGTTAGTATGATTTAGGTGTGGAGGGAGATTAATCTGCTTTTGAACCTGAGAGTTTTGAAATACACATTTTAAAGCAAGATATTAGTTTGCAGTTTAACTCAATACACTTGAATGTCAGTTTGAATGATTTATAAGTAAACCAAGCAGGCTCAGTTGTCACCCAACAAACCTGTGATTTGATACCATTGTAAAAAGGTTCAACAATCAATAAAAGAAACAGTAACCACACAATCATTTTTTTTCACTAGCATCTAGCTAGCTCAGGTTCTTAGCCTTGACCCTGCCTGACATTGTTACCCCACATTGCATTACATTATTACCCTAAATCATGTTTTTATTAGACTGCTGCCTAATTAGAAAATTATCCTTTAAAACATTAAACAACAAAATAAAAGAAAATGTATTATATTTGTCATACTTACATAGCAACAAAGTTATTGCTATATCTGGTAAAATAAAATCTAACAAGTGAATTATTTATTGTTTACCATGATACTTATGTCTACATTTACTTAAATTTCCACCTACAATTTCACTGTTATTCACTTCAGAACTCTAAATTTAGGACTACTGTAACTAAACTCATATGATACCAAATTAGAATTCACTTGTTCTGAACCAATATATATTCATGTCACTCTTCCCAAACTCAGACAAGTAGCATCTCTGTGTAGGCCAGAAACAGTGGAGCTTGGTAGAACATCTTATCGACACCATATGATCATATTGAAGCTCTATTGCTTCATACAGTTTTATGTACTCATTGTCGTCATAACCTTCTACTCATTATTAATCCATTTCCTTTAACTAGAATACAAATCCAAAGAGTCACATACTATTATGTACTTATAGAAATTATTTCTCGAAAGGGTCTTATCAAAGAAAGGGCACTGCATACATATCTAGCAGATGCCTTCCACAGGCTTTATAATGAAAACCTGTTCAATTTTTTTAACAATTTTCAATGTCTTGGCAGTTAGTAATGGATGAGCAGCAACAAGCTTTGGTCTTACTGGAGGCCAATAATAATCCTAAACTTTAACCTCTGTAAACTCTGCCAGCTCTATGCTAAATATATTTCAAACGGAAGATGTACACTTGTCAGATGATTCTTGCCCGTCTTGGGTGAGAATTTGATGTGTACAGCGGTCGCCAAGGGAAGAGAAAACAGTGGGGTGCTGCTTGCTCATTTTCCTTGCTCTCCTCTCCATATGTATACTGTGCTCGTTTGGTTATCTGTCACTCTCTGTCACTGGTAATGTCCAGAAATGAAAATTGCACATATATACACAGCCTAAATCTGACACACATTTGACTCAATTCACTAAGCATCAACAATTATTATTTTATTGGATGATCCTTATTTCAAAGCCCATATTTGAGCAAATGTTGCCCCCAAGGCTCCTCCTACTCATTCGCAAGAAAAAAAAGAAAAAAAAATCCTTTTAAACTACCTAATTTGGTCATCCTATAACCCTTAACAGAGCTTTTTCAGAAATGAAAATGGGAAATTTAGAGCTAGAGACTAAGCTTACTTTTTTACATGATCTCATCTTATCACTGAAGTCTTTTGGCGCCTAAGATGACCCCACCACTAGAGAGTCAATGGAATGTGCCACCAGCACCCAAACAGCAAAGTGATCATTCAAAGAGGGACCCTCCAATTCTGCAGTCTGAAAAATGGTAGCCTTGGCTTTTAAATTAGGTAAGAATTTGGGGCTTTTATGGGGAGTATTTAGAGAAATGTACTATTTGAGGGAAGGCAAGGATTCGTCTTTGCACATAATTAACCTCAAGTCTAAATCTTACACCATGGCTAATGTTAACTATACCCTTTGCCCTAAGCCTTACTTACTTTACTATCTGTCCCAATCATTCTGGCAGAGATGTCCCTGCAAACATAAACAGAGAAGGAAATGTCCACTGATTGAAGAAGGGTGGGGATATCACCTGTCCTGTTGTATTACTAAAATTTCTGCTCCTTACCTTGGCTCATTTGAAATAAATTATATTAAGTCATCATTGGTAGCAGAGTCAAATGGATGCCACAAAACTGTCATTAGTTCCAGTCTGAAATATTGCACCATGCGTTACCTCACAGTGAACCCTGGGTCTCTAATGAAGGGTCCAGCCTGGGCAAAGATGATTAAATGATATGGAAGAGATCACTGTTGATTTATAGCTGGGATCTGTAATTATGTGGCAGGCTCTAAGCTCATATATTTCTAAAGGAAAATAAAGCCTTGCACTGTCCTGTTTGTAAATTACATTTGAATTTCTAATGTTAGCATCCTTTTCCCAAAGGAAATATGGCAAGTGTAAAAAAATATATAAATATATATTTCCATGGGGACTGCTCCTGTACATCAAAGATGGGACAGTTTTTATTGACTGAAATCATTTACTGAGCTTGTTATATTTACATTTCAAAATCTATGCAGGAAGACACCGAGCTCCTCTAGTAAAGAAAAAAAGCAATGAACAAATGGTAGTAACCAGTGGTAACAACTATCCTTTATTGTTCTGAAGGCAAAACCTTATGAAACAGAACTTTCATATTGAAATACAAATAGACTAAAATCATTATCAAGATACAGACACATATCTATCATAGTTTTCACTGTTTTCACATATTTCAGGGGCACTCTACTGCTAAAACCTGTCTCTATTATTAATAATCATATTCATACCATTATTATTATTATTAATATTAATAATAAACAGTATTTTTGTAGCACCAACATATTAGGCAGCGCTGTACATTAATTAGGCATCAAGCTAGTTATATTTGCTTACATTTTTAAAGAATTTCAGGAGCAACTAAATTCCTTAGCCACTGAATATCAGCTATTCAAAAGCTATATACATTCCATCACAACAGATCATCACATTCCCTATAATTCTGTATAATGCTTTCTGGACAAAATTACAAAATATGGCATTTTCATGAAGTCTGTATGTTCTTCCAATGTTAGCATGCATCTTCCTTGAGTTCTCCAGTTTCCTCCTACAAGAAGGGTAATTGTTGTCCTGTAAAACTTGTGTGTGTTAATATGTGTAGTCCAGACCTTAACCCTTTTGAGAACATTCGGGATTTTCCATAATTAAAGCTAAAGCTGATCCAGTAAAATATTAGAATATGTGACTTTTTTGGCCAAGCAGTGTATGTCAGTGCTATACTAAACTGAAAATAAACTAAATAATATATATAAATAAATTAACAGACCCAGTCTTTGAGCCTTTAAATGATACTAATATACAAGCACATCAATGGGTACTGCTATTGGGGGAAAACTTATAGAATCAATTCATGAAGCATTAGCAATCAATATTTGCCATAAAGAGTGTTATTTTAGGCAACAGGAGATGAAAGTAACAATTATCAGATGGTTTAAAATACCTAATAATATGACAAATACCACTTTTCCATATAGCTTAGTATATGAAGCCTTGTACCCAGCACATCTAAGATACTATATATATGTATAAAATAGTGATAAAACCAACATTGACCAACACAGCTGAAATAAGAAAACTGTCCAATTCCAGTTTTCGAGAGCCATGTCTTCTACACATTTTTAGGGATTTTTCTAACAGGCAGAAAGTATGGTTTCCAAGAATCATAAAATGACTGGTAATATAAAACTCTAGTCTGTATGTGCCTTATGGATTGGAACTGGACACCTCTGACCTGGGTTCTTAAGAAAAGAAGAATGTACGGTATGTCCCAGAGCTGAAGGTGAAGGCTACAAAAAATAAAACCACAGTCATTTTTTAGAGAATAAAAATCCTGGTGTTTTCCTGGTGTTTTAGATTTGCAAATTTTGCTCTAGTCACTGAAATCAGCATAAAGAAAATACTTTGGCTTAGACATGGTAAGAATGAACACAAACGTAACAAATCTGAGAGTCTACTTCCAAGGGGCAAAGAAGTCAAGGAACACTCTCTAAATAACCATGATTACATAGTATATAATACGTTTAACTTTGTTGCCAACAAATTAAAACCTTTTAGTGCCTCAGTAACTCAGAAGCTGAACTGATTGTTAGCATAAGATAGTCAGTTTACAGAAGGACAAGAGCTCTATTGCCATATAAAATATAGTTACCTATGGAAAACATACACAACTCATGTTTCATCAATGTGACCTCAGAAAAATCTGAAATCTGATTGGGTGTGTTGGGTTACTGAACATTGCAAATTAGTTTTTGCTCGGATTTATTAAACAAACATGCATATATGTATATGTGCTTGTATTTATACAAAGTTCTTCCCATAGTTCCCATAGCATGCATATTTTACAGCACACTTTTTT
>NC_092862.1:114395711-114421273 GCF_032062135.1 Pyxicephalus adspersus
CTTTACAGATATGGTGAATATCGTTCATCTACGCCTGCAGTTTTAAGACTTCCATGGGGCAGAGAAAGAGAATATGGAGGGATTGGAGCTGTGTCCCTTCCTCCTGATCAGCGACCAAAGACAGAACCTCCTCCGCTAGAGGCAAAGGGGCACAAACACTATGGATATGGAGGAGATCCCTGGCCAAGGTACCTTTTGTCATATTTGGGTTTAGGTGAGCTGTACCTTTTGGAGTTTGATTACATTTTGTTAAACATTTTCTTGTATTTTATGTATGTTTCTTGTATGTATTTTAATTATTATTAATTTAAACATGCTTTTATTTCTGTCTTTAAGGCACATTAGGAAGTTAGAGAAAAAAGTGGGGAAATTCTCTTTCTAGACAGCGGAACCTAAAACAGATGTCCCCATTGAAAACAGCAGCATTGAGCGACCTACCCATTGTATATTTGCTGTCCCCAATGAAAGTTTTCTTTTTACCTTGTTATGAGAACAAGCCTTAAATTTTGGATTTCCTATCACTTTTTTTTCCATAGAACAATGGCCACTAGTACATATAGAGGAGTGAATGTCCTCAATGGGAACACAGACAGAAAAAAAGTCTTTACTCTCTTCCATAACTAAAACAAATTGCTTAAAAATATGCATTAAATTATATGCCAAGACAGAAACAGTTTTTCTAGGAATGAGTAGCACCACTAAAGTATTTTTTGCTATCCAGAGCTTCATAACAATATTCATCAAATTGAAAGGCATTCTAGCCAATTCCCTGTTCTACTAAAGCCAGTGGTTTATTTCTGTCTGTGTTGCTGTTGGAGAGTTCCCCTCACTTCTTGCTTGGTAAAATAATGTTAGCAGGGCAAAATGTGACAGGAAATATATTGCACTTTTTACTTCTGATTTAACCCCAACTCAGTCTAAGATAAATTCCCTATGGAAAAAACAACCAGTTTATGGGAAACTGTAACTGTATATAGAATACATATGTATATATAAAATCAAAAGTTAAGAGCAGTGTTTTATTTTAATTCAGGAAGAAAAAAACTATGAAATTATACAGTAATTGTTCATTTCTAGCGCCATGTCAGTCTACGATGAGCTATATTTCCATACTGCCCTATTTTTATGTGTTTGTGTGGCAAGTACAATGTCAAAGAATAGTACAAGGTTTCCCACATAACGAACTTTTACCTCCCCAGCCCTCTCATATCAGCATATGATGGGTACTGTGTGCAATCAATTGAAAAGTAAAGGTTATGACTGCCACCCAACCAAAAATAATTTGTTCAGTAGTCCTGTCAGTAGAAAGAATCCAAGAACCAGACTCTGATTTGCTGCACAAAGGTGATAAATGAGCAGTTGCCAGACCTGTAAACTGTATCTTTGGATACTTTGGTCAGTGAAGCAATAACTTCTAACAAATAACAAAGCCCATACTTCTGTTGGCTTGCTGGTTACATATTACAGAGCACAAGGAAAATAATTTTGTTCCCCGATCTCTCTGGTTTGCCAAAATGACCTTTCTCCAGATGCACAAATTTGTCCATCCACCATGTCTATGATAGCAAATTGTGGGGAGACATGTTGGTGGAAGAGTCTAGTCCACAAACTAATACTGAGAGGGAGACATTGAAGAGAAGGTCTTTATACAGATCTATCTATAAAAAAGCAATAAAGAAAAAGGTAAAAGGCAGAAATAAGCCTTGTGTTATGCTACAACATGACTAGTCAGCATATCTTAGGATAAAAAAAAACTTAATATCACTGGAATTGTATTTTATTCATGCAGATTGAACTTAATAGCAACATGATAACTAAAAGTAATAATGTGAAAGTACACACAGCAGGTAATGATTAGCTAATGCTCTATTACAGACAAACCCCTTAAAGATTTAAAAAGCATTCCCCGGTGGAGAATCAACTACTGTCAGATTCACTGCTTTATAAATTGACTCCTTATTCTTTTTACAATATCAAACTTGCAGATACATGTTTAATAACCTAAAACTACAATATAATGATAATATAAAAACGGTTGCATAAGAAAATTTTAAAGCATTTGTTAACATGCTCTGCAAGCCCGGGAAATGTCCTAATATTTAGGGGAATCCAATTCTGATACCTGTGTTGGTCTCTAAGCACAAATAAAGGAGTTCAATGGTTGCTAATCATTATTACAGATTTCTGTTACATGACCTGTTGAAGTTATATGGTTGGTAAGTATAAACATGCCTATAACATTTATCTTAGCATGCAGCTTGTCCCCCCTTAGGAGATCTGATTGGAGAGACTAAGGGCTGACAACTTTGAATCCTAAATATATCAAGTCCGCTGCCTAAAACTGAATTATTATCCATATTTGTAAGATCCAGTTACTGACTTGGGTTAATGCTCCAAAGTTTCCTTTTCTGGGCCCAAGAGCAGAAGAAAACTTCTGTTTCTTTTGTAATTTTTACTCCATTGTTTCTGTTGTATTGTTTTTATATATGTATCATATAACTTTTTTGGGGATATTAAACAGAACATTAATAAGTTACCATTAAGCTGAACATTAAACTGCTGAACATTGCAGCATAAATTCAACATAATAATGTAGATAATGGTTGCCATTACTGTTTGTTACATACCTAGGTGCTAAATAGTCATCAAGCTCAGTATGATATAATGCCCTAAAGCAGTGTTTCCCAATCTTTTTAACGTGGGGAGCCCTTGAAATAACTTTCAGATCTTAAAGAAACCCCTACTATATTTACTATATCTATAGCTCACAGTACAGTAGTATGGCGGTGAGAGGGAAGAATGTGTCTTACATTGCTGGCCATTGGAAAGAATATCACCCTACAGATAGCCAAAAAGATCACTGAAATCTGTTTAACTGACCTGAGAGTCACAAACTGCTCATTGCAGTGCAACAATTGGAGGAACCATATGGTTCAACAGAACCCTGCTTGAGAAACGCTGCTCTATACAGATCAGTTATGTATACTTATTTTGTTTTCCATTTATATTCTTTTCCAAATTTATGAAACATTATACAAAAACACACCACATTGTGAAGTATTTGCTATATAAAACGTTTTTGCCCACTCCCTTTTTTTTCAAGATGCCTTTCACTGCACAGAAGAACATCTGGGCATGGGCAAAACACACTTCCTTGAGTTCAGAGGGAGAAAAGGGAATTCCGCTCTTCCTAATTTTTGACTGCAGAAATCTGCAAGACAAAAGCAATCCTGTTCTCTCACTCTCCTTTCTACTGGTGTCCTATACAGGGTGGAAATAAATGTAGTTTTATTTCTAAATATGTGAAAGGAGGTGGAAAGATAAATTTCACATGTCACCACCGGAGGTCAGCATAATACTCCTAAACTATTTCTGTTGGAATGGACTGCAACTCCAAAATGTTACCACTAGATGGTGCCAGAGTAGTTCTCTCTCTGCCCAGTAATTAGCTACAAAGAAAAACAACTTCTGACAAATGTTTTTATAAATCTTTGTAATAAATAAAACAAATCTATCCAATGTAAAAAGATGCAACATGATCCCTACTATTGAAAAAAAACAAGATCGTATCCTTGAGCACTGTACATTGTACACAAATTGAGCACAATTTGTGGCACAGGAGAAGGAAATGACTCTGCCCAGAAGAGCTTTATTATAGTCTCCTTTATGATTAGCATGCTTACCACATAATAATATTGCATGATTGGGCATTCTGTCACTCCTCATATAGGCTTTTGAATGTTTATGAACTGTTTTATATAGTTTATTCTGAAATCAAAAAGAGTGCAATAGACAGAAGTAAGATTTTCCATCTACTGCTAGAGGACCAAAAAGATGTGATACTCCAAAAAAACATGACAAAACAACAGCAACCATTAAATGTAGTAAATATGTTATTGTGTAAAATAATGGTTAAGAGATCCCCTGGCATTCTATAGCACACAACAGGAGAGTATACTTGTTTGCATTTTACTACTGTTCATTGCCCCACAAGGAGACAGCAGAAAGCTTGGCTCCTGATTGGTCAGTAAACACTAACTGAACTGAAGTTAGGGCTTGCAGACATGCACTTGTATACACACCCACAGACCTTGGAACTTTGAAGAAAATGTCATATCATCACACTTTGTGGTAGTAAGATATGACTGTAATCTTTACCCTGTCTTTACAGAGTAAGGGAGGAGGCATCAAACAGATTGTTCCTCAAACCTCAAAGTAGAGCTTGATATCTTTTTCAAATGTTCCATTCACCTTGACCTGTAATAAAACAGCAAACTTTTCCTCCTAAAATCTTTAATTGGGAAGTGCGGGTTATTCAAAGCAAGAAGATTTTTAGCTCAAACCGATGGCTTATCTACTACCATGAGCACATTTAAAAACAAGGAAATGGTTGCACTGTGAAATCCTTGTCAGTGATCATCTTTAACTTTGTACCAGCTGCTTATCATGCTAGAGAACGTTGTAGGAAACTAAATACCTGTAGCGTGAATTTGTATGGATATTGGAAATAACGAGAAACATGTTTAAAACAGGTGGCAGCAGAGAAGGCCTTTGCTTTTGCAGGATGGTCTTTCTGATATAGTAGAATATATCTTCTTCTACATTACTGTTCTTTATCATCTCATATCAGATTACAGTAAAACAGTTTAAATAAAATCCCTCATGATGTTTGCTTAAACTTGCCATACACTGTACAATCTCCTTTACATTTACAAAATATTACATTTGTATCAAACCAGGTACTTGCATATATGTAGCTGATGGTAGATCTAAAAAGGATTGTACAATCAAATTTTTAGCACATGGCTGCCTTTATTCACATTAGAATATAGATCAATAAAATAATAAACTGCACAGCAAATCACAAAGAAATTGCAGAGCTCAGTAAGAGTTTATACACTTGTGGGATGATATGGCACCTCATTCCTAATGTAACCCCAGTGTAATTTTAGCAAAATTCAGCAGGCCTCCATGCTCACCTTTAGTTACTGACCTATTCAGATATATTGGTTCTTCTGGATGATTAAGATCATGAGACCCCCTTCTACTAGGCTCCAATTTTTGTGAACGTAGGATAATAAAATCATGTAATCTGGTTTTAAATGACAATTTGTAATTATTTTCACAAATCATCTTTAGAACAGAATTTTTAATGCATGTATTAGGGATTCCTCCACTGAAGTGTGACTTTATTCCATATTAATAATTTAAACATGTATTTTACACTTTACAACATGTTGTAAATGTTGGTCATTTCCTCTCATATCATACTTTGTTTAAAGTGTAAAGCTATCACACAGTAAGCAGCTCTCTAACACCCTCTCTTGTTGTGCAGGGGCCTACCGATACAGCAGTACTACGACCTGACGGATCTGAAGAAAAGCGCAGTTCGTGCAAGTGATGATCTGTAAGTAAATATTGTCCTGTAAATATTATTGATAGAAATGAGTAGTATCTTCTGTTAATCGTTAACAAAAAGAGTAAACAACGACTGGCCAACGACAGCAATGAACAAGGAATGTCACTGGAAACGAACGACCGTCCTGGCGGATCTGATTGGGTGACGATCATTCGTTATCTATTGTGTGTACGGTCGTTCAGTGATTTCTCCGGTACACGTCACTCCGGTACACGATCGTATCTAGTGTCTGTACACTATTGGTGGATTATATTTGAACAATTGTATCATTACAACATGTACAGATTCGTGCACTATACGATCGTTCAAAATAACCGGGAATAATCGTTGATCGTCCGTTAATCGTTTGTTTTCTAACAATCGTTATTGCATGTGTATACATAGCCTAAGATATAACAAATGGGGGAAAACACAATTGATTCTGTATCTAAAGAAAACAACCTCTGTGTAGTTAGAAATGGGGCAAAATCATTCACACACGGTTTTATATAATTTTGTTTTATTCCTTTGGAATTGAGTTGGTAATTTCAAGGTTTGTATCGTTACTCATATAAGGGCAGTAAAATTAATGATATGATTGCTGAATGAAGCTATATGATATGATGAAGTCTGAGTCACATGCAGTACAATCCTAGACAGGTCACATTCTATAGTCAGGGGCTCAGAGTACAGGCAGGTTCAGGAGCAGAAAGAAGCTTTCAGGCATTGACCCTGATTTATGAAAGTTCTCCAAGGCTGGAGAGAACACATTTTTAAGAGTGAAGCTGGGTGATCCAGCAAACCTGGAATGGATCTGGTCCAGGATTCAAAACATTTGCTAGCAAATAGCAAATGACTTTTAAAAATCCATTCCATGTTTTATGGATCACCCAGCTTCTCTTCTGAAAGTGTATTCTCTCCAGCCTTGGAGAACCTTAATAAATCAGGGTCATTGTGTCTGCTTGGGTTGTATCTCAGGCAGAGTGCAGGGAAAAGGGGATTGTGTGAGGGGAGTAAGCAAACCTTTCAGCATTCAGGTTGATTGGCAGCATCTCTTTAGCTGCTGCTTATGGCATTCCCTGAAGTATCACCTACTTGTTATTGCATTGAGCTTGCATTTAGCAACACAACCAAATGTAACCCAATAAAGATAGGGTGAATGGGCCCTTGGTATAATGAGTTACCTCTTTCCTATAAACTATTTTTTTAAAGATTTATTAATAATGATTATTTTAAGTTATGGACTATTCCTTTTACTGTTAAGCAGTTTTATCTACATCTCTGTAGATAGTTGCAATATGCATGGAATGCTATGAATGTCTGTTTTTCTTTTTATACTTAACATAGTCAAGTTTATAGTGTACATGTGATCAGCTTATTTGTTTTCACTAGAGAAAAGTTGGATGTTCACTAGCAAATCAATTTGCTCAGGCAAACTATTAAAATGGTACTCTAGGACCTCTCATGAGTTCAGTTTTTATTGCAGAGCACACAGCGATACCACTCTCCTTCCATGCTGCCCCGTGGAATGTACTGTATGTCTGCCTTTTAAATTGCCTTACCTAGATATTACTAAGTATTTTTCCTTATTGCAAGTGCTCAACGTTATTTATTAGTTAACCCACACTCCAATAAACGGAAGCAGAAATACAAATCATTAAAATCTAAGTGGTGCCTAGGCATTATGCATGCTTAATGCAAAAAAAAAAAAAAAAAAAGCCACCAGGAACAAGGAAGAAAATTTTAAGCAAAAAAGATATTTGAAGTTCTGCCAGATGTAAATATCCAATAATTGTACATTTTATATACACTGCCATCACAGCAAAATTATAAAATATTTTTTTAATAAATTATTACATTTATATTTTTAGATATCCAAAACCTCCTGCTGCTTCTCTCAGGTTAGTCATTATGGATTTGGAAGGTGCACAATAAAGTGTTTGTTTAAATATATAATAACAAAACCGATTTTATCTACAGTAAATATTATTCTTTCATGCATCCCAGGAATAAAGTAATCTATCACATTAAGAATATATCATTTTTGGTAGATATAGCGCTGTAAAATCTGTAAATTTCTGTTCGGTAATGTGGGATCTCCAGGCAGTCCCCGAAAACATGGAATAAACTAGAGGCCAATAGTTAATATGTAAGCAAACAAGCTTGTTTTACATAAATCTTTTAGGGTATAAACAAACTTTGTACAAATTTAGGTTAAAATTTGGGCCTGATTTATTAAAGCTCTCAGGGGTTATTAAAGATCTTGGGTGATCAACCAAACTTGGAATAGATTTCTTAAAAAAGATTTTCTATTAGTTGGAAAATGCTTTCAGTCCCGGACCAAATCCATTTGAGGTTTACTGAATTACCCAGGTTCTTCCATGATAGTCTATCCTCTCTAGTCCTAGGGGACTTCAATAAATCAAGCATAGTATATCAGCTGTGCTGGTAATTTCTTTAACGTTAGTTATTCTGAACTCTTTATATGTGTCTTATGATAAGAAAAAAATCATTAGGGACTTAGTAAACTTCCCATGCAAGAAATTAATTAATCTGCCAAACTGAAAAATGACAGGGAATAAACTAATCCATCTAAATGTAACTGTTTATCATATGAATATAAAGATGTCATGTACTAAAATGTTCACATTTTTTTACATTTTATAACATAGTGAAAAACAAATAGAAGCTAATTTCCCTGCAGAACATCCATACCATTCCCATATATCTAAGTTTGCAGTGTTCCCAAGCTTCAGACCAGCAGATGAACCTATGCGCTGCCATACTCCACTCCACCCACAGACACCTGCATGTGGACATCCCACATTGGTTCTAAAGAAAACCAAAGGTATGTCTTCCAACAGACATCAGTACTGTTTTTGTTGTTTGCAATATTGTGTACCATGAATGGCGTCTCATCCAGAACCACTAATCTGTTACTCATATAAAGCCATGAAGAAGGGGGTATGTTTCAACTACCAAAACGAATTGGCTATGCTTATAAACTTATGCCAACAAACACAAATGTTGTCCTTTAGTTGAATACAAGTTCCTAAAACATTTCATTTTATGGCACCCTTTACCTAATTCCACAAGGCTCAAAGTAATAAAGTCAGTGGAAACCAAACAGCTCTTTTCAAAAGGTCAGCAACTGCACCCATATTTTTCTCAATGAAGACATTATAAAAGTACACATATCAAACTGGCCTTCAATATCCTGCAGTTTCCTTTTTGTGTCTATTTATATACCAATTCCAACTAACTACCATTTAGTGTCTGACTTGGGAGAGCTGGACAAATCAGAAGTCTTATTTTCTCATTGTGCATAAAAAGCTTATATATCCCCAATGCCTACATTTTCCATGATTCCTCTAACTCATTCAAGCAAGCAAAAATCTTGTCTTTTTTATGTTTTCTTGCACGTTTTTTTTTTTTTTACCAATTACTAGGTAAGTTAATGACCTCTTTGGCGGATTAATTAACCGGCCTAGGTTCCTTTATAAAACCAATTAAATTGTGGCAAGGTTCAGGACCGCTTGGGTTCAATTGTTTTTCCAACATTAAAAAAGGGTACAAAAAAGGTGGGACAAAAAGGGCCTCCTTTGCAGAAGGGGACGGGTAAGGGTAAAGTGGGTTTAAAATTTTGAACTGTATGTCAAATTATTTCCGGCCAAAATAAACAGGGCTCTGCAAATTTAATTAAACAACCATTTACTATTTTGTATGTCTAGGGTGCTTCAGAGAACAGATCATATTACTGTCTTTTTTTCTAATATGTCTCAGGTAATCCTTACAGACATGAGGTCATTACTATTCCCTCAGATTCACAAAAGGTGGCTTTGACATGGCCAGGTCAGCAAGGATACTATCATGTAAGTATACAATATATATTTCTGTGTGCTCAGGTACAATAGGAGCCGGGCAGATGAATATAATTAGATTTCTCAATACATGCAGTCACATCTGGAGGATGGCTATTACTTTGAGGTATCTATAAACATTTATAATGTTTATTACAGCTACTTTTGGATGTTGGCTAGTGAGCCCACAATAGTGGACAAAACGTGTGGATCAAGGCGTGGGAGAGCTAAGCCAGAATCAACAATCAATAGTTGGTTTTCATTTGCATATCAGCAGCATTGTACAGGAGATCATAATTAAAAACAAAAAATATATACACATCAGGTACAGCTATAGCTGATAAAAAAAATATGACAAATCCACACTGTGTATCAATTATATTGTTTTTTGGGTTTGTTTGTTTTTTTTTGATAGTCCGCTATTAACATGGGTCATATTTCAAAAGGCTATCATTCAACAAAATACATGCAGCAGAAAAGGTAGTAAGGCACAACATAACTTCTGTTCTATATGATTTATATGCAGTTTCAGTTCCCATGGAAATCACACGTTAGCTATTAGATAATATTGGACTAGGGTCATACTTCCTCATAGTCAAACCAGTTACTACATTTTACAGCAACATTCCTTCTTTCATGTCTACTCACTGCACGCCTCTACATGTTAATGGCATACATCTTTGTTTGGGTTACAGGAATTTTAGTTGTTTCAGGATAGGCAAACTTGGGGATATTACAGACACTGTTGTAGAAGTGTTTTACTTGCAGAGAGATTAGGGAGACAAAAGGCTTTGGGTTAACATTGTGTGAATAGGGCGTGTTATACACATACTGTAAACAAATATTATAGAGAATAGAATAAAGTTTCCTCTGCTTTTTTTTGGTAATGTTGTGATTAATATTATTACACAGTATTTATCTAGCACCGACATATTACACAGCACATTACGAAGTCCATAGTCAAGTGATTAGCTGTCCCTCAAAGGCGCATACAATCTAATGTCCCTACCATAGTCATGTCATTACCACAGTCTAATGTCAATTTGGGGGGAAGCCAATTAACCTAACTGCGTGTTTTTGGAATGTGGGAGGAAACCAAAGTACCTAGAGGAAACCTACACAAGCACAGGGAGAACCTACAAACTCCATGCAGATAGTGTTCTGCCCGAGATTTGAACCTGGGTCCTACCGCTGCAAAGGCCAGAGGTGACTTAGGTTGCTAGGTGACATACAGTTTATTGGATACCATTACGAGAAATGAAGTACAGAAATTTCACAGTTTGGAGTTAAGACGGCTCAGAGCACTTGAACACAAAAAGTGGGAATCCAGGTGTTCAAAAACTACAGGTTTAGAATGTGCAGAAAAGATTGTTGGACCTCCATGAGGAAGAGGAATGGAGCAAAGATGAGAAAAAGATGAGTAAAAGCTGCAAAACCAGAGGGTAAAGTGTGGTAAGGTAGCAGGGTGTCATTGGCGGGCTGCAGGGAGTTGCAAGTGTGTGTGTGAACGGTAAAACCAGAAACACAAGCACATGTAAAATCCAGAAACAGATTGGCAAGATTAGAATTTATTATATAATGTATACTCTGCTTTTTGCTACTTATTTTGGTTTTCACAGAATATACTTCTGCATTCTAAAAATGTATCTGGTTATAAAATAACATAGATTTTTGGTTTATTGTGATGATACCATATACAGTCATGCGAAAAAGAAATTACGCACTCTTTCAGTTTTAGGGTTTTGCACACCAGAACATAATAAAAAAAAGTCTGATCATTAGGAGATCTTAAAATTTGAGAAATACAACATCAAATGAACACAGCATATGACATTTTACACTATGAGTAATATATGTGTTTGTTCATTCATCTGTCACTGAAAATGATCAGAAAAGATGCACGGGCCTCTGAGGTTATATATACTATTATAATGTAAGGAGGTTATCATGTACTTTATCTCTTTTGTATGTTAGTTAATATGGAGTCATTTTAATTTGTTTGGTCAAGCATGGTGGAGGAGTGATGATTTGTGCTTGTTTTAAAACTATATGACCTGGGGACCTTGCAGTCATTGAGAACTCCTCTGTATACCAATGTACCGTATTTTTCGGACCATAAGACGCACTTTTTTTCCCCCTAAAGTGGGGGGAAAATCAGGGTGCGTCTTATGGTCCGAATGCATATTTTTTTACTTCCCTGTATCCCCGCCGGTCCCCGCAGCCAGTGTCCTCTTCTGTGTTCCTGTGTCCCAGCGTGCGGCACTTGTGCCCACCCACGAAGGCGGCGCCGATTGATTTCATGAATGCCGATCGGCGCCGCCTTCATGGGCGGGCACAAGTGCCACACGCTGGATCTCAGGGAAACACAGAGGAGGAACACAGACAGAGGCAGATAGCAGCCAATGTCTGTGTTCCTCCTCTGTGTTCCCCTGTGTTCCAGCGTGCGGCACTTGTGCCCGCCCACGAAGGCGGCGCCGATTGATTTCATGAATGCCGATCGGCGCCGCCTTCATGGGCGGGCACAAGTGACGCACGCTGGATCTCAGGGGAAATCAAATGAATTTTTTTTTTCTTGTTTTCCCGTGCGGAAAACCTGGTGCGTCTTATAGTCCGGAGCGTCTAATGGTCCGAAAAATACGGTACTCTAGAGTTAAATGTGAGGCCATCTGTGCAACAGCTAAAACTTGTCTGAAAGTGGGTTATGCAAAAGGAAAAAAAGAAAAAAATTGAAGTGTTGCAATGGCTCAGTCAACATACGTCACACATCTCTCAAAAGGCTTTGGGCTGCTCGTTCTGCACATGCCACCTCTTGGGATTGCACAGAGGGGGCTTTTATTGCCATGCTAATCCCACGCATCTATATGTTTAAATCGTTATACCTGTAAAAAATAAAAAAATACATTTACCAGTTGTATCGTATGCATTGAACAGGAGATATCTAGTGTACCTGGTGTGGCGTGGACTGAAATATGAATATTTGAAGTATTTTATCTTTTCAAAAGAAACTTGCTTTATACCATATTTCTTCTTGTATTGTTAAACTTTGATGCTGCCAAAAAGGGTATAATAACCTTTAATATTTTCTTTTTTAGTTCCCAAAATTCCATAATAAAAATTGCCAGATCTACTACCCGAGTCCCCCAAAGACTGTTGCTCCTAATCCACTATATAAGACATATGAAGAAACACCATCTGATAGGACACTCAATTTACAGAGGAATTTAATCAAATCTCAATGGTTAACAACATACACCCGCAACTTTACAGGTAGATGCAATATTAATTCTGGGAAATCTGGAATTTTTTTTGTTGATTTCCCATTTGTCATTTAAAACAGGAAACAAGTCTTTGTAATTGTTTATAAATATAGTTCTCTCTTTTGTACTCAAAGCCTTCAGTATATAATATTGACTGGCCAATAGGAATGGAAAGCAGAGGATTTTAACGTTAATATTTAACATTATAAGGCATTATTTCAGTTTTGTTTTGCTTTTTAAAAGTACAGAGCAGAATATTAAAGTCAGAGCGTGATTGTTTTAGGCACATTAATCCCTATAATTGCAAACTGTACATCTAATGTCCAACCCAAACTGTCAGGTCCTTTATACATTCAACAGTAAAATGGATAGATATTAAAGATGAAAATCTAAATGTAAAACAATATAGTGCACAGTGCTAATTATAATTCTTTATTATTCATAAAATACACTGTAAATGGTAAATATACCTAAATACATTGTAACTATACTGTACATTGGTTTTATTACAGACAAATATTCTGTGTATTTAAATTCTGCCCCAGTATCTCTAGCAAATTATAGTGTAATAAAAACTTTTTATTGTTTAAAAAGAAGTGCTTTATGATCCATGATATGGTGCCAGGACCTTTATTACATGGGTGTATCCATACTGAAGCAGTCTGAATGAGGGACGTTTTCTGAAGAGTCTATATTGAACCAAATCTGTTAAAACTTTTAACCTGCAACAGATTGGCACAGCAAAATATTTCTATGACTTTCATTTAAGCCGTTACATCTTCTGTTACCCTGCTACTACAAGGTTTAATATTAGTTAAATTTCAACCTGTACAGTATTACTTAAAGTGAACACATTTAAATAGAGTGTACTGCTTCAACATGTGTTGAAGACATTTTACAGCTGCTCATACAGCTGCTCATACATCCAAGCTGCTCATCAGATGTCTGTGTTACAGTATTCTGCAGTACATATCCCAACCCTTCCAAACTATGAGGTGTATTTACTAAAGGAAGTATGCACTTAGTTTGGGATATTTTACTAGGTTTTATAAAGCTAATTAGTACAAGATATACAATAGCATGGATAAATGAGAGCCTTCACAGTCACATGCCTCCATTTCTACCTGTTGCACATTGCCATACATTGGCTTCATTTCATGTGATATTAATGTAATTTCATGTCATGATGTCAAACACTCTACATTGCATTGCACAAAAATTTCACATTTAACCAAGTGTCCCCTACAGAAATAATGAGTTTCAACCCAGGTACAACTTTCACTTTTTGAGCATTTTTCTAAACAAAAAATGTGTTTCATACTCAGGTCGTGGTGAAATGAACCCGCTACAACTTGATGATTATTATGAGAAGGTAATTGGCAACATAACAGGAAAAACAGATGAAAATACAGAAATGGTAAGTTTCAATAATGTATGTACACAATATATATAAAATGTATACAAGTGACATTTCATAAATGGGATGCATTGTGTGCCATTAAACCATATGCAGGCCTTTCTTTGATGTAAGTCCATTCATAACCTCTGCAGGTAGATATGTGGTCTTCCAGTATAGGTACATGTTTTCTACATCTGTATTAATATTCTAAATAAACAACAGCAGGTAGTGAAATCAATGACTCGTAGAAATGTGAAGTATATATAAAGCTATATTTTCAATTTGAAGGGAATGGTTATAGCCCATATAGTTTTGTTGGTGTATAAGAAGAAATATCTGCAAATTGTCATTTCCAATTGGTAGATTTTCTTTATATTTTTGTTCTGGTGGCTTAGTGTCCCAGTGATTTTTTTAAGTCCCAGAAATAAAAACCTCACAGTAATTTACCCCAAAAGAAAATATTTTTCCTTTAGCTAACCCTTTTTAGATAATCACACTGATATAAAAGAGTAACTTTTTTATTGGAAGCATTTCCTTTTTTGCAAGTCTGCAATAGCTCCCAAGGACATTTTTGTTGTTTGAATGAAAACTCTATTCGACCACATACATGACTAGAAACTGTCAAATCTGGTACAAAGCCCATTTCTTTACAGCAAGAAAACAGAATAGTGACTTACTTGGATGTAATTTGTTCACACTTTAGTGACAGTAGGATGTAATTCTTTGCTATAACGTTGTATTTGTAGAACAAAACACGAATTTACAAATCTTGTTGTTGTAAAAGGTAAAATATATATTTACATAATGTGACATATGCCTTTTTCAGAAGCCAGCATTCCTATCTAGTGTTCTTCAGGCACGACCGATAGAAGGGCGCATTGCACGCTTACTTCAGGGTCGGCGGATCCTTGTGAAGAAGGAAGAACCTGAAAGTGAAACTGTAGAATGTAAAACCAATTCACATGATGAGGTGGAGACAGTAAATTCATCATGTACCTCTGACACTTATGGTAACATTGTGGATACAAATGAGCGGAAAAACACAAAGCGCTTATCCTCAACACAGGAACATATGGAACCCGATCTACGCAAAATTACAGACACTGAAAAGACCGATGCTTTGTACAGAAGGCAGCTTACACCAGCACCAACTCCTTATGATTCTGAATATAAACCAGTGCATGAAAAGTTACCAGGTGAACAGAATCTAAATATTGTTTGTGAAAAACCTTCAGAGTTTAATAAACCATTTCTAAAAAGGTGTTTTTCCAGTCAGGAGGCCTGTTCTAGAAAACCACTAGATACCCATAGTGTAATAGGCCAGTATGTTAACCAGAACATTTTAAGAGCACAAAATGCCATGCATAGCGTTGGAAAGACTTTGCCTTGTGCAACTCTGCTTGAGCTTCAAGACTCCTTCTCAAGATCAGCAGCTCATAAAACATTCCAACAGAACTTTCCAGAAAAAGAAAAAGATCTAAGAGAAAATTGCCATTCTGGAAGGAAACACAATTTTTATGGCTTTCGTTCCATTTACTCCCATAATTAACAATATCAAACACTGTATGCAAAACACAAAATAAATAAAGGAAACTGAAATACCACTGTAATTGTAGCTGTCTGTACTTTCTTGCATTACAAAAAAATTGTCTGATAACAATCCTTAACCATGTATTAAAAAGGATCTGTACAATGGATGTATAGAGGCCAATATTAAAAGCCTTTACCGAACAAACTAGTGATAGGTATAACTATAGCTATAACAAAACATGAAACAGATATGGGTCTCAGTACCTTTTTCAACCCAGCACAGGCTGATTACATAGTAATTTATGACAAAAATGTTTTGATACATTGATGCGTCTATTAATAAAGCAGCATTTAGCAGCATTTTTTAGTAAGTATTGGAGAATAGTGAATTAAGGTGAAGGTAAACTCAAACCTCACCCAAAACAAGAAATACACTTAGCTTCAATCCCACAGAGCAGTCGATCGGTCCGGAGGTCTCTTCCATTAGGTCCCGCATCCTCCCAGCATCCGTCTTCGGGCCAGGACTCCGGGCGCCGTCATCTTCTCCTCTTCTTCTGGGTACTTCTTCCTACGTCACCTAACACAGGCACAAGATCGGGTGATGTAGATGGGAAAAAAACTTGACGAGAGACTGTGAGATTGGCAATTTTTTCAATTTTTTCCCTTTTGACTAAAGGGCTTCTTCTGTTAATGCCCAAGATGCTCAGGCATGCACAGAAGGAGCACCCAGGAGCCTCCCGGGATACGTGAAGTAGGTATTCCGGGAGGCTTTGAGCTCCCATTAGGAGCAGTGCTGCACTCTTTTTTTTTTTTTTTAAGTGTATTGCACTTAAAAAAACAAACAGAATGTCTACCTTACATAAAAGGGCTGTCTACCCTTTTATGTAAAGTGAATTCTGAGTTTAGGTACATTTTAATCACTTTAATTTAAACCACATGAATCCATTTAAACCATTTAAGTATATGTATTTGAATACTACACTAAGCCTTTGAAAACAATGCCTGTCAACATCAGCAATTTGAATGCAATATGCACCTCTGATAGTTGTGTTATAGGGCCACACATAGTTACTCCTTTTCTTGCTTGCTTGCTTGTTATCATATATATATATATATATATATATATATATATATATTGAGTCTGCAGTATGTGTAGATAGAATGTTCAGGTGTTTTCATGTAACTTAAATCTGAATATTTGTCCTGGCCCATTAGCTTAGAAAGAAAGACAAAGATAGCAAAACAGCAAAAATTTGTAAAGTAAGATCATTAATGAGAGCTTTCAAATGTTCCCTCATATCAGCTGAGGTTCTAATGTGGATAGTCCTCCGAATAAATTTGCTATACTCTGTCCTGTCCTATATTACTGTAGTTCTCATGTACAATGCAAGGGTGATTTGTGTTACCACCTACTACACCTTACACCGCTATGTAGCAACCCTGAATTAACTTTGGGAATGAACCCATACCAGTTTCAATGGTGAGCAAACAAGGGCTTCTTGGTGGATTTAGAGTAAATAGAGAATTTCCCCTAAGAGAAGGAAGTTTTTAGTTTGACCTGTAAATGGGAGGAGTTCTCCCACTACTATCAATTATCACCTCCTTCATCACCATCCAATTTAGAATTTCTGGTTACCTTCTTTATCAGGTAACCACATTAAAAAAACACTTGGGATGTCCTTTGAAACTGAAGGACCGAAAATCTACTCCACTACATTCTTTTACAGTCTCTGCTACAGTTCACACTTTCTACCACCTCTGGTAAACGTCCCTATTTGTGCCTATTGGTGACTTGCACTTGACATGGGACATTGAGGATTGCTGGGGTCCAGCGTACAACTGCTACAAGATCTCACCTAACACATCTCTAGTTGAATCTAATTACAAAACTGTTACAATGGTACATGATACCAGAAAATATTTGTAAACCTAATCCTTCTCTGACTAAATGGGGATGTGGGCACACATTTGGTGGTCCAGCTCCAAGGTATGCAGATTCTGAAAATGCTCTAGTTGTTAAGAGTGACTAACCTTTACCCAGATATCTCACATATATGAATATTTAAATTTCACCCTGCATTACCACACCCAAATTTTGGAAGACATCCACACTCACTCTTAACTCAGTTGAAACTAAACTAAATTGGATAATGACATTATCATGCATTCTTAACAATAATCTTCATCAAGATATGTATGCAAAATTCTCTTCCACATTCTTACTTTTGAGATGTCCAAACACACTTCATTTACCTTCTATTTATGGACATTTAGCTTTTCTGGATGCCTCATCATTATACTTTTAGTTGTTTGATTTACTCTGAGGAGAACTATACTTGTCCAGTTTTTTTTTTTTACTTATTCTAGTGTTCTGTATTGTTCAGTCTCTCCAATGTCAGTTACTCCCAAATTCCTAATAAATACAAAAAAATACATTTTTGTCCACACATGCAATGTTTCTTTTGTCAAAAATAATAAATAAAGCCCTGGCTCTTGGTGGCTTTTTGTTTTAGCTATACACTATGCAGGGCATGCATCACATTACATTATCAGTGACCATCTAATTGCCGAAGAGGATTGACGTCTTCTAAAAAGTCTGCTGTGGAGCCGATGGTGAAGATGGTGAAGATGGTGCCTCCCAAGGACACAGTGATGAGAGTTCCTGGACCTGTCATTGCCATAGGGTGGCTGCACAGAGGTAAGTATGTGCCCTAATCAGCAGGTATGCTGCGCAGAAGCTCACCACCCACCAGCAAGTATAGTTCCTCTTTAACTGCATTTATTTCTCACCTAGGCTGAGGTGTAAGATGATTTTTGCTGGAAACAATTTATCATGATTGTTTCCAGTGATAGATGAATAAACGAGAGCTATTCTGTTCAATAAATAAGGTAGGATGAGCAAGCCGCACTCCACTGTGCTCTCCTCTATAGAAATGCACTGAGGTTGTTCCTGATTGGCTGTTTATGAATCCACAGTGGAAGATTAAAAAAACAAGATCGGGGGTCCACTCTACACATGTCAGATGGCCAATGTTTCTCCTTGGTGCTACATCAAAACACAGCAGGCAGGGTTTTTATTAAGTGTCATTCCTCTAGCTCACTGAACGTTATACTTTTAATGGCACAAAATAAAAGCTGCGCTCAATGCATAATATTGACTTACACTATTTTTTAAATTCCAATACAGCACAACACACAGGGACAAGGTTACTCAATACACTGTCAAATGTCTATTTGTCAGGATATAAAAGTCCAGTTCAAAGTGAGAATTTTAGTATTTTAAATGCTTATCATGTCTTTCCAGTGATACCCTTCAGGAACAAAGGACAAAGTGTTCTGACCTTTGCTAGATAACTTTCTACACTATGTGAGGTCTCCTTGTAAAGTGAAACTAACATTGCATCACAGATTGCTCTGTACACCTATCAGCTGATTTGCTGCTCCTGTGCCAAGTGAACCAGTGAATGAATGACGACGTTTTTTTGAGACAGCAATATGGGACAATGACCTGAGTACAGCGTCTGCTACATAGTATAGTATAAGTGGCCGGATCTGATCAATAATTAATAATAATTTTTTGTGACAACATCAGACAACATGCAAGAAGTGAAAAACATGAAACTTAAACTTATACCAAAACTTTATTGGTACAATGAAATGTAATTTGTCATCGATTAATAACAGGCAGTAACTTTATATGAAACTAATTTGTTGTATCAAAGAAAATCAGAGATCCGCTCAAACCTCACAAGTTGATGACATTGGAGCTGATTTAATAAAGCTCTCCAAAGCTGCAGAGGATACACTTTCATCAGTGAAGCTGGGTGATCCAGCAAACCTGGAATGGATTTCTTAAAAGTCATTTACTATTTGTTAGCAAATGTTTTCAATCCTGGACCAGATCCGTTCCAAGTTTGCAGGATCAGCCAGCTTAACTGATAAAATGATATCCTTGGAGAGCTTTAATAAATCAGGAAGACCATTCCAGAGAGTTGGGGCAGCTCTAGAAAAGTCTTGGAGCCGTGCGTGTGATGAGGTTATGAGTGAGGAAATCATTAGTAGGTCATTGGAGGAGTGAAGGGAGCAGCTAGTTTTCACTGCAGTTATGAAAATACTTTTACAGCCAGTTTAAGTCCATAAATAAACATTTCCACTTATACTCTTTTCACAAACACTTTGTGCCCCATGCCACCTGAATCATATTTAAATTCGCCCAAATCATTACATCATGATTATTCTTTGAATTAATTAACAGTACGCATGCGCTCTATAGACATTAAATAACAGTCTTAGCAGACTCCGCCCTTCTATCCATGCGTCTATCACATGACGGCGCCTGCGGGCTTCCGTAATTCATAGAAAAGCCGACTCTCCCTTCACCACGTTTTGTCAACCTAACATGTTTGCAGGGATGCGGACCAATGAAAAGAGATGAGGTTGACAGAGATTGGCTGGAGGGTGTAGACGTAGTGCGGAATGCGTAAGTCTGGTTGCACAGACACCGGTTACAAAGGGCTTGGTGCGGCGTGTCCTTGGGAGTAGAAAGTTAAGGGCGCTCAGCTGTGTACATCGTCCTGGTGTAAGGAAATTGAAGTCTCGGTAAGTTATGGCGGCCTGGGCTTCTCTATACCGGCTTTTCTTTACTTCTCACTATACTTATCAGAAAGTGCTGACCTTGTTATGTCCGGTTACATCACGCTTCCTCCATAGCCGGCACATGCTGGGCTGCGCGTTATATTCCATAGCTCGGTGTCATGTGACAGAGGCAGCCGCTGTGTGTTTATATAATAATGAGTATGAATGGGCCTGATTGCTGCACCTAGACCGATCAGTGGTTCCTTCCATCCTCTGTGGCTGCTGACTTCCATCCTGTCATTTGTTTCCTTTCTATGCTAGTGATGGTTTTATGAGCTGTGATGTCTGATCTGTAATGTGCTGTGTAATTCCCAGACAGATCCCCTCCATCAGATCTGATCCATAATTTATTATCCAGGCTCCTCCCTGGGTGTCCTAAATCTCCTGTCTGTGATGACCCCTGGAAGGTCATGCTGCTCCCTGGGCCTTTGTACCGGTGTAGGGATTGTGAGCAGCTCCTATGGGGGAGGGGAGGCCCTGCCATTATCCTAATGTGGCCTTCCCCCATCTTGCAGGATGCTATTTCCTTTGCAAAATTTGACTTCTGATTTCTATCATTTCAGTTGAGAATTTTCTCTAATATTCTGTAATTCTTGGCTAAGCACTGGCCAATTTGTTGGGAAAAACAATCTGACTGGGTTATTTTATTGCATTCCAATAACCAGTTGCCCTATTTAATAAAGCTAATACACTAGAAAAAGGACTCTGATTTTTATAAACTTATATTTTAATTAAATGCACAAGACTTGACATTTAGTAATATGCCAAAATAAAGATCCCAATTTGTAGCTTTCATATTTGTCTGAATTTCTACAATCACGGATTGTTAGTGATGGGAAGAAAGAGGCTGGAATCTGCCGCATCAAAGGTCAGAGTGTTTTGGGTGCACTAATCATTGAATCCCATTATATAATTCCACATGTATTACATACTCCTTTGTTTTATCATTGTTTCTATTTCACTTCCTGTTCTTGTGAAGTATCCCTGGAACAGGACACAACTGTTGTCATTGTTCTGTCTGTGTAGTGGAAGGTGGTCCTTTGATATCTTCTTCTGTTACAGTGACAAGAAATAGGAATTAAACCTGTTGTGTAACCCTTTCCCATTGACCTTCAGTGCTCAAACCAGAATTTTTTTGAGCCGGATGGGAAGAAATTGTGGTGGGTGGCAGTCCCTGTATTGTGACCCAACTCTTCAGTAATCACCCAAAAACAGCCGGGTAGTTACTGAACAGTGTCGGGTGGTGCGCCCAACTAAAAGTGGCTGGGGGGAACCCTGACCTTTAAAACAACTTGCATGGACTCCAAACCTTTCGCAGATTAAATCTGACTAATGTGTTTTATTTCTTTAGATTATAACCATGGGAGACATTGAGAAGGGAAAGAAGATCTTTGTGCAGAAATGCTCTCAGTGCCATACTTGTGAAAAAGGTGGCAAGCATAAGACTGGCCCCAACCTGTATGGCTTGTTTGGACGCAAAACTGGTCAGGCTGAGGGCTTCTCCTATACTGATGCAAACAAGAACAAGGGTAAGTGGGATTCCTTATAACTAGCATAACCTGTGTAGCTCTGTAGTGTCTACCAACTGGTTCCCAGCATGTCTGAGGCTGTAAAAGGAGCCTCATGATTTGGTTACTGCTGCTGCTGGAGTAATTAAAGTGTTAGCGATGACCTGATTTATGTCTTTCTGACCTTCCAATGTTAAGGCCTCAGTCTCCAAGGCAACATCTGTAACTAATCCTTAAAGTGTCACTTTTAGGACTAAGTATGCATTTTTCACTAGTAGATCTGCAATAATATAGGTCTGAATGTTCATATTACAGCATACAACAAGGGACTCTATAGGGAGATTTAGGGACACCGCCACTGTATTCCCCGTAGGAAGGTACAGTGGTTGTCCCCAGTCACATTGATTGATCAACCAGGACAGTCATTGAAAGGTGTTTATAGCCCTTGTATTGCTATTGAATATACATTGATCTGCTTGGATTTAACTAAAAGTGAGACTTTGCATATTACTCAAGAAATAAAATACAGGTTGACAATCGAAAATCCGTCAACTTCTGCACCTGAGGTGCGCCGGATTTCTGAAAATTCCGGATTTTTCTTTTTTTATACTTGCCTCCACACACAGGCCAGCCTTCCTCTCGCAGCACCGTGGACATCTGGCACCAGTCCCGAGAGCAGGCAGCAGGGACAACTCAATGTGTATTTGGTGTAGCAATCAAGACATAACAGCTGTTTCTGTTAGTGACCAAACGATGTTCTGCAGTCCCTGTATTTAAAATGCGATCTGAAATTCATGCCCAGAAACTGAAGGAACCTGATTTTTGATTGTCAACCTGTATATGTGTAGAAAATGCTGAACTAAATAATGCTTGCTTTGGGGTTTTTTTTTTCCTGCTGTATACATGGAGGACAGTGTCCAGGATACATAGGTGTAGATTGTCTAATGTCTACCTTTTCTTCACCAATAGGTATTGTGTGGAATGAGGAAACCCTGATGGTATACCTGGAAAACCCTAAGAAGTACATTCCAGGCACAAAGATGATCTTTGCTGGAATCAAGAAAGCCGGAGAGAGAAAAGACTTGATAGCATATCTCAAAGATTGCACTTCCTGTTAATAGCTCCATCCGATGCCTTATTTATTTCAAGGAGGGAAACAGTGTGATGAGATGCTTTTAAAATTTTATATATTTTTATTTGTACTGTCTAGATGTTTTAGATTGCGTCTCATTGGCCAGTGAATGTTACTGAATAAAAAATATGGGAGAAATGAATTTGGCTATATAAGATCCCCAAATGTGTCACTCTGTCGATCAGATTGTGTTATGAAAAGACATACTAACATAAAACGTGATTGACTAAAGATTGTCTTTTTTTTTTCCTATTTAATTGCCTATTTGTCTTCATCTTGCTGAGGCAATGATTTTACTTCTCACATACACACCGATGAAAGGTTAGTTGATCTTCATTCGGCCAGTCACCTAGTAAAGAGTATGAGGCTGCTTACTAAAGTGAAAGTCCCCAGAGAAGTGAGAGTTAGGATCTTGATAAGAAATGTCAACATATAACTTACTTCACAAGTCCTTTCCCCAGGCTTGTTTTGTGAAAGCACATTCAGGGAATAATCAGAATTAGTCTTAAAAATACCCTACTACAGTTCAGAACAGGTTGGCAAACTTTTTAGTCTACTAGGCCGGTTCAGGAGGTCAAGAAGGCACACTAGGCCAGAAGAAACAAGGTGTCCAACGAAAGGTTTTTTTATTTAAAAATACAGTACGATCAATGGGAAACATGATGTTGTGTGTTTCTCATTGATCATATAGATACAATATCAGGTTCCAATGATGAGCAGTTCAGCAACAGAATGTCATTAGAGTGATTTGTCAGAGAGCTGAACAGCTGCTTGCACAAATAAGTACTGCCAAACATTGCGATCACATGATTAGCATGGGCTAACAACATTGGAAACTGAGCATGTGGCAGCTGACGGTAGAAGTCAATGAAAGTCTCTATGTGTGCGTGTGCTTCGCATCGAAATGCCCCTTATGATTCGACCACTTAAAAGTCCTGTTGGTGTTGTTGCATTCTAAATGTGGCTTTGCTGCCGCGTTGGGCGAAGAAAAATTTGTCGGTCCTTTTGGGTTGAAGACAAGACATTTGAGGTCAAACCTTCTGGAAACTGGTAGCTGCGCTTTGCTTCTGCTCTTTAGGCATAGTAATTGGGGTTACTGTGCGGGAACTTTTGATAATGCAACAATTCACTTGGGGTGGATCCAACAATAAATAACTAGGAGGGCGTTAGGCCGGACTGGAATACTGGCTAGGCTGGTGTTTCCCTACCTCTGGTCTAGAATCTAATTGGTCCAATAATACATTTTCTGGCTTCATGAGTAAAGGTAAAAAAAAGCAAATGTGTACTGTGGTTGCTATAGATTTTGATCAGTCATGGTGTGCATAGTTTTTGAAATGCACCCCCCCTTTCTTTCACATCCAGTTTGATAAAAGGCTGACCCCTAGAATAGAGAGATTGTGCCTAACAGACTGCATGAAATCACAGTAAAATGATATTTGGAGAACTTGACGTTACTTTTATCTGCAATACATATGTAAGTATCTGCACTGCTAGGATACAAGGCTAAGGGAGAATAGCTGGGTGTTCCAAGAGGTGCTTTTAGAATGCAGACCACCTAATAAGACGCTGATTTGATGTGTTGGGAAGCAAATGTAAAGGGCCAGGGAATACATAAATGGGAGGAGAGGGATGAAAAAGCAATGAAACACTCGAGAAATAAACATTCAAACTGGGAGAAAATTACAGAGCACTGATGGATAAAAGACCAGATGAGGGCTTTATAATAGATGTGGAAAGTTTAGCTAAGGACACAGTCCAGCTTTACTGTAACGACACTATGTGGGTAAGTTCACACGGGGCAATACTTTTGCAGGACACTTTATATGCACAATATTTACAAGTTACACACAGATTACAGCCCTAAATGTCTCAATATTTGTGTGAAAGGCCCGAACATTAACAGAGATGTGGCTGTTTTTGACCTTTCTAGAGGGGATAAGGACCTCCAGAGGTTAAACAGCTGACACCTCTGTGTTTAAATTAAACAAAGGGTCAAATTGAGTAGAATAATTCTGTAAAGGGCCAAAGCAAATGTACTGAGGGCTGTATGTAAGTAATATTACTTAGTTGTGACTCTGAGTCACTTCGTTGACTTAAATAATATTTATAACTGCAACTTTAAGAGACATAGTCACCATGGATGCCTATTTCACCCACTGATACTTTGCCAGTGCTCCCCGCCACTCCTCCCTTCATCAATGCCTGAACTTGGTGTCAGCTGGTGGCTGGCGCTAATGTCAGTGGATACATCACTTTTCTGATCTTGTGACAATGTACAGGCTTAACAATTGGCTGCTAGGTCTAAGCAATGGCAAAAGGTCACATGCCCCCACCCCTCCCAACCTGGAAACACCAGGTATTGTCACTGGGTGTGATAATATAAAGTTCCAGGAACTGCTGCCAAGGTGCGAATAGATTAGGCAACATGATTATGTCTTTAAAATGTTCAGCAGTGAAAAATAAAGTGTGCATACTATATCTCATGTATCTATTGGGACTGGAGCTGGATTTTAAGTAATTTTATTGTTGTGTATATATTATAATTCAGTTATATTTGCAAAATCCTCCTTGACATTAGAATCCTGGATTACTTTCAGTGCTAAATGAGGTGTCCCAATTCTTTCTCTGCTTACTCTTTTTATTACCAGACATACCAACTTCCCAACAACTATTCCCAAACAATACTCTGTAATCATTAAAAGAATATAACATGTTAGAGCAAATTTATTTAGGCATTGTCAAGACAATCTGCTCAAGTTCAAACCGAGCATCAAGAAAGGTTATTTAGGTGACTTTGATTGTGGCATGGTTGTTAGTGCCAGACAATGGGGAACAGGGCAAAC
>NC_092862.1:114427491-114436421 GCF_032062135.1 Pyxicephalus adspersus
TTAAGGAATCTCCTCAATTTACATCAATGTGGTAATAAGCCTTGCGGAGTGTTGGAGTGCTGTAAATTTTGTTGGGAGTAGGATACACTGCACTTAGGACTTGTTTCTATGGAAGGCCAGTCGGATACCCCCCCCCCACCACCACCACCCTTTGCCCTGCCCCAAATCTGTCCCTGGGCTAAATGTTTTGCCATAATTTTTAGTTGGCATCAATGCTGACATTCCCGGGTGCCACTGGGAGTTCCTGAAGGGTATTAGAGGAATTGATGTCCTGATATTTGATAGGGTTTCTAATTCAGGCAATACAAGAAGCTAAGTTATGGGAGTTCCCCCTCCATGTTATTCTCTACTGTCCTTTTTTGTTTTGCTCAATTTTGTGGAGGATCCCATTTTACTTTTATGTTTGCTATGTTTAAGATAATTGTTATACGGTTTGTATTAGTATCTTACAATTGCGAGCCGTTAGGCTCTAGATCTCTGTATGTGTTATTTTTTGTACAAGCTATGTTTTATTTGTTTTACTATTCAATAAAAAAGGATTGTAACAAAACCTACATAGAAACATCCGACGACGGCGTCATTCAAGAGTTTCCGACGGACTGACGACAGTGACGACGCGTGTCACGGCGGGGAGGGGGGGTTGGTGCGGTGAAAAGCAAGTACAAGTGGCTGATAGATAGAATCGGTGCCTAATCCTCGTTAATCGATTCAGAATGATTTTGAAATGTTTTTTTTTTTATTAAATAAATAATATTTGCGTATGGAACTAAAGAGCCGCAGCTTCACATCCAAAGAGCCGCATGTGGCTCGCGAGCCGCAGGTTGCCGACCCCTGTTCTAGGTGATTCCTTATAAATTTATGAATTGTGAGCCACAAACAATAAAATACATATAAAATTGTGTCTGTTAATTTTTTATATTTGTTTCCTTATGCCTCCCGCCACCCCATATGATTTTAGTAAGTACACTTATCACTAATTAAATGTTACACAATATGTAAGATTCCTGCGCTGTCTTTAAAAAAGTTTTCTCCAGTGTGTCAAGTAAGAAGATAAAAAAAACAGTGTTACTGTGTTTGGTATTCTGTGTTTCATGTATGTTACCAAGAGATGTCCTTAAAATTGTAGATTGCATTGTTTTCTCCTTTTATGCACCTGTGTTGAAACAATGATGATTCAACGGCCTACTGGCAAGCCTTCCCCTGAAGGAATTAATGTTGTTCACAAATCTTGAGAGGAAGTTGTGTTACTGGGCATACTACAGGGTAATCTGTACAAATTAGTGGATATTTATTTTTCTTTATTGATTTTTAACCTGATTGCCACTTACTATGCAACAAAGTGTTTGCTGCTTTGAAGAACACCAAAACCCATAATTATGATCAATGGTGTTTATTTCAAAGGCCCGATTTGCCACTTTTCAAAAGCAGCAGTCATGGCCACAATGTAAGTACTTGGCTATTGATTGATGAATTTTGATTGCCTAAAAAGTAGCAATCAGTTACTCTGTTCAAGTGCAAGAAAGCTTCTGATCTCCAGTTTAGGTACTTTACAGTATGGTCATCTATTACTGATAGTCACTACTAGTGTTGGTGTTCAAATTTGGGTTGTCCTTATATTCGACCCAAGTATGGACATTCGAATTCGAGTAGACCCGAAAAACATGAACTTGAGCACTCACCATGGGGAATAAGTACAGGGTTACATAATATTATTATGTATTATTATGTATCTTTTTATTATGTATCTTTTCAAATGTATTTGGAGGCTGTAGAAGCTCTACACAGTCCTGCAAAATAACCCGAATTTCCCCTGCATAATAACCCAAATTTCCCCCCATTGACTTTAATGGTGTTCAAATTCGACATTCGATCACCTGAACAAAATTGGCCTATTCAATCAAATAGCTATCAAAACGAATAGTGAGATATTCGTACCATCACTACTAAGCCAAAAAAAAAAATCAATTTTAAAAGAGTCATCAGGCAAAAGAAAAAGAGAACAAAGAAGTAGCAATTTGTAACTCCTTCATATATATATATATATATATATATATATATATATATCGTATATGACCCAGAGAATAGTTGGGCTATTGAAGGACATACAGTACTAAATACGTTTGTGGTACTAAAATAATCTCAAGGCATGTCTAATATACCTATAAATTAATAATAAAATATATAAAATAATTTTACTGCTAAATGATTGTGATACATTTCTGGAGTTTGTAAAGTTTGCAGTGAATATGCCTAATTGAACATTATATTACATTCTGTTATCTGTCCACCAGAGGTCTCCAAAAACCTATCCTGGATTAGCCTTCATCTACCAGGATATGTTTTATAATGTCCCTGCAGCAGGAAAAGCTAAGAAGAATAAATAAATATTATAGTAATGGTCATCCTTTCAACTCTCTCTTGCTTATATTGGTTATAAATTTTCATTGCCACAGGCTTAAAGCAAGAATTTTTATCTAAACAAAAATTCTGGCATTTCTAATGTTAGATCTCTAAATATAACGTTTAACTGCTTTTTTTCTGTTGGAAGCTTGGATGGCTACTGATTGTTGATTTCCTAAATCAAGTACAGAAGAACTGGTTTGTACTTGCCAAGTTTAGCAATGTATTGTACCTTTAATTTATTATTAACTCCAATTTAATATGACACAATTTGTATAGGAACAATAGCAATCCCATTCTGTTGCAGATATCACTTGGATGTAGTTACAAGAACTCCTCCTGTACAATTTATTAGGTCCATTCAATCACATCTAAGTAAGTACTACTTCCCAAATAATGCACTATCCCCCTAAAAATACTATAACCAACCTCAACAGAATTCTAGCCTTATAGGCATACATAACTTTTGTCTACACTTATTTTCCCATATAGTTTACTCCTGGATACTTACCTTAGAGAAGTTGTAACCTTCATTACACCAAGTATATACTAATTACATCCGGTTCAATTTTCATATTTCTACACCTAAGTTTTGAAATCAAGTAAGACACCTTTATAACATTTGACTGTGAATATATTTTGCACTCCTCATATATATCTTTGTTATTATTAGAATATCCAAACCTACTTGGTCCTGGTTTGAGATTGATTACTCTCTTCTCTGGCTACAGTTCTTTTATGCTTAAGTAAATCAGTTTGAAGTATATATCCCGTTGCTGAGTATATATATTTTTATATTATTCATTGGCTATAACATTTATAATTTGTATTAACACAATCTTTATCTCTTTATTTCCCCTGAGGAAGCCCACCCTGGGCAAAACGCGTTGGGTGAGACAGTAACTATATGTCAATTAATCATAATCAATACAATGTACATTCCGATGTTTAAAGACCTCAAAGGAGCATATGTCTAATTTTTTGTGTACTCTTCATATTTCCCTACGGTGTATTGATCTTGCCTATTGTTCAGTCAATCTTGTTTGAATCACAACTATGTTTCTTTTATATTGGTTATAAATCAAGTTTCTTTTGTTTTTATAAAAAAGTTTTAGAATACTCAGTTTGTCAGTAAAAAAAACATCTTTTCTTGTCTCTATTTGTATACTCAATCCCCCATGGCTTGGCAACTACTACAGTAGCCTTCTATTGAACTCTTAAGGGATAAAACTCTTTTTGTTTTGTTACTAGCAAAAACAAATGACTTTTAAGGAATCCATCCAGTGAAGTTGGGGATCACCCAGCTTCACTGATAAAAGTGTATCTTCTCCAGCCTTGGAGAGCTTTATTAAATCAGGCCCAATGTCTATGGCCATGAGCGTGATATAGACCATGCTATCTTTAATACAGTTACCTGTGAATAAAGCTTTGATATATTTGATATATTCTCCTGCAATACTTTGATATATGTTGTATTATATATGATTACTCAAAAACTATGCTATATTGGTAAATTCTGTTTTATTGGTTGATCTTGCTAAGTTATATCTGTGTCTGCTAACCTCAATCGAATATTTTTAAAAAAAGCAAATAATACATTTTAAAATGACTGCCTGTATCTTAAAGAGGTCACTCAGAAATACACCATGGGTGCTTTTACTCCTGATCCTGGAAGCCACTATTGCCTATATGTCTGACTGTTAATATTAATGAAAGCCCACACGTGCCCACAAAGACCATGCCGTCATATCTGTTACACAGGACTGGCGGCAATATATATTTTATTTTGTGGATATATCAGATGTGTACAGCATAATTATATTTTAAAATCATATAAAAATCATGTAGTGGCCAATGACAACTTTGCTTTAAAATAATGAATAATAAATTCCTATGAACATGAGTATTTTTATTTTTAAAAAGGTAACCCATTGCATTTATAGTGTTGTTTTATAGTTTGTATTTGTACTGTTTGCGCTGGATCAACTTTAAATAATCCAGCAGAAACACAGACATAGTATAATTCTGAAAAAAAATGACTTAAATAGATGACTCACTGAATCCAGCTGACTCTCTGCCTTACCAGTGTAATTTAAAAGCTTTTAGGAACATCAAAAAACACCTCTATTCTCAGAGACCACTAAACACCTGGTAAACGCTCTCACCATCTCTTGCCTGGGCTTCTGCAACATCCTTTAATCTGATATACCACTATCTAGACTCTCAGCTTTACCATTGTTAATTAGTGCTGCTGCTAGACACATCTATCCTTTTTACTTTTTCTCATCTGCTGCTCTCTTTTTTAAATCTCTACATTGGCTCACTGTTCCTGTTCCACTTATATTTTCCCTTACATATAAATTCACCTTTTACTTTCTCTCTTACATCCTTTTCCCATGCAAAGCTGCAAGACCTCTTCAGAGCTACCCTTTGAAATTCGCTCTTTGGTCCTATTAGGTATGCTGCTATCTTTAACACATTCGAAAAAGCTCAAACCCAATGCTTCAAATTCACCTACCTATCTACCTCTCTTAACCAACACTAATTACCTGCTGTTCCATTTCCCCTACCTATAGCATACTGTTCTCCCTCACCTCTTTGAAGTAAGCTCAGTTGGATAGGGTCTTCTTCCCCTCCTATGCCATTGTAGTTGTTGTGTATGCAGGCTTGTCATGTGCAGCTCCTATTTATTGCACATCACTGCTGTTGATGAATTATAAATAAAATATTATAAATAATAGATACAAGTTAAAAATAATGCAACACATTTTGAAGTACCAAAATTAGTCTGTTTAATTAGATCTTTTACACGGCTTTGCAGTTTTTAATGAGTGATAACACCAGGGAAGCGCTGATCGATCACCTTGTGTGTATAAATACAGCTGCTCAACTGAATTCTTTGCACTTCTGTAAATAAGGAAATTGCTGACTCGGAGATGACATTGATGGTTCGTCATAGCTATTTTCATTTGGCTCAGCCCTGGCTAGTAAAATAAACATAGCACTCCATTTTCCTAAAATAATAAGGTATTATAGGCTTGTTGAACACCATCTAAATAAAAGTTGTAGCATCCTATGTGTTTATTGTGATTTATTTAAAAGGCCAAATGAACTTTTAGTTCATTTTTTTAGAAAACTGCCACAGTTGAGTATAAAAACATGTCCCCTGCCAGAATGCTGCAGAGAAGTTACCTTGCTCTTTCTATGGAAGCAATGGTCTCTCTGTAAAAGACGGACTGCCATCTGCAGTCAAAGCTAAAGCTATCCAATCAGATGGGAATATAACCTTAATGACTGTAAACCCTGATTGCATGATTAAATTGGGCTTCCAGATTTCAACCTATAAAGCTGTGCACATCCTGCTGTTCTTGGATATTTTTCCTGAGATACAATGCTGTAGCTGATCTTTTACTGGGATTAAAAAATGCATCCAAACCAACGGCCCTTAATTTGTATACATATAAGTAAGTGATCCATAAGAACTTCACAAAGGTTTTTGACACAGCAGCATTTGTAATGAAGGAAATCAAGTTTAATTACCCATGAGGTTTGGAATTGGGTTCATTTGTTGGGTCTCATACGTCCTTGAAAGTGGATGGCTGACCTTCTCTATCCTTTCCAATAGAAAAAGGGATGCATCAAGAGCGTTCACTTTCTCCCACCCTTTTTACTCTTAGGATGGAGCCTGTTACTAATGATTTGTGTACTTACCCTAGTTTTATTGGGCTTTGTTTGGCAGCCCTAATTAACCTTAAATGTAGACGTTTTAGTATTGTTTCTTCATGACCCAAGACCATCCCTTTCTTTCTGAGGCCTTAAGGATTCTTAATCAGTATTTAACATATTCTAGTCTTAAGGTCAATTGGACAAAATCTAATTTACTTCCTATTGATCCTACTAGATTGATCCCTCTGAACATTTATATTTTTGGAAGGCATCTATGTGGATCCTGCAACTGTACTTTAGGCAACATGCAGTTGTTGTAAAAACAGTTGACTAATACTTTTCTTTCATCCAAAATGGAGTTTTCTTTTAAAAAACCCATATACACAAGTAGTATTAACAAATTGATTGAGCTTTTCAAGTGTCTCTCTATCAAATTTGCATAATTTATGACACTGAATGTGACAAATCCGGAGTACAGAATCTAAGAAAATCTTCATATTTTTAGAGGTGCTGTACCTGAATACTTTGAACACTGAAAATAATAAATTGTGTCAGATAGAAGAAACTCATTTTTTAAGTATATATATATATTTCCGCTTATAGGGAGTCATTTCTGTTGCATGGCAGGGCAATGCTTAACAGCAGCAGGGAGATAGATTATGCAACAAATTTACAACAAGGTTAAAGTCATAAATTCTTCCCTCAACTACTTTAAGGTAGCACTGGCGACAGAATGAAACTTGACCCTGATCACTTTATAATTGTGTGTCTGTTTAGAGTAAAAATCATCATCTCATCTACAGTGATAAATCTGTTACAGACCTTTGCAAATCTTTTGAAGTTGGTCCTAACTTACAGTCACAAGGGTAGCAAATGCAAGGAAAAAACTGTTGCAAACACCTAAAAAATGCTCCACATGGTATAATTGTTGTATTGTGATTTAGCACAGGTGTTGTATGTGTGAAAGGATACCTTACTAAATGATTGGCACTGCAACACACATTCCTTAACCCCCCTTTCCTGCTACCTAACCTTAACCCAATAGCCTGGTGCCTAACCATAACCACAATCTAACCTACCAAGGTAAAACCCACCTACTTAACTTCACACACCCACATCAACTTGGTCATACCTAAAAAAAACTCCAAGGGGGTGCCCATTCCAGGTTTTGCTTACTGATTTCTAGTTTGGCTTCTGTGTAGGGTGTTTCAAAGTCGAAGGAAGACTAGAATTTCCTTTTTTTGAATTCAGCAAAGGGCAACATCAGCTAACAAGTGCTAATAATAAGTACAGTAGGGTGTATAAGGCATAATTTCTTAGATTCCTCTGTTGCTCCAGCACCAGAGTTGGCCATATTCCCAGCCTTTGCATTTCCTAACTCACAGAGCCTATTGAAAGTAAAAAGAGAAATTAAGAATTAAGAAACACTTTTGTTTTGCCACAAACGATGGACATGTGCCAAGAGTTATGTATAGCTAGGTTTGTTCCTAAACACTCAGTTCTTGGCAAAAATTCTAAAAGCAAGCCAAACCAACCAATTAGAAACAATTATTAAACATTAACCTGTCAAACAAGTGAAATATTTGTAAATACATATTACATGACAGAGTAAGGATATCTAATCTGTATTGCTTCATCACACAGAGCAGAATTGTACAGCTCACTATTGTACCATTGGAAATGGTTACAAATCAACGAACTGCCCGATTAATAAACAATTATAGGAGTAGATGAATGCATACAAAGTTTTCTAAAGTAACAATGAAATGTTAGTTCCTAAAGCCTATTTGAACTTTCAGATAGAATTAGCTAAATACATTTCAGTTGCATTGAAACAAAGCACGTGGCATTAAGACAAAGGGTGTGCTAAGTCATAAGTTTTTTCTCTCAACCATAACCTAAGTAAAAGAGCCGGTCCCCTGCCAGCGTGCTGCCATAAAGGACTCGTGTAGAAGTAATGGTCTTTATGTAAAAACTGAAGCCACCTTCCGCTAAGTTAGAGATAAAGATATCCAGCCAACAGGCAGCATAGGCTTTGTTGATTGCAGAGCATTAGGCCTGACACAACAGGGAGTGTATTGGATCTCTGCAGAGAGATGACTTCTTCCACCCAAAGGTGGTTTCCTTTTACACTCAGGCTACATGTGCTTTCTAAAGAAGATAAAACTGTGATATTTGGACACTTTTTGTTGTGTGATTACTTTACACAGCTCAGATTCTTGAGTACAACCATTATTCTTGGGCAACGATTATATGATGTGTGTACATAGCTTAAGCTTGTTGTAGCATTGCCTTACATAGTAAAGTAGAATTGTCCTTTAAATTAAAAAATGCTTCATGCTGTAGTATGGCGGGTTAACGTTCTTTATTCTGCCCTTCATATTGTATTAGCCAGCAAAAGGTAGACCTTTCTACTTATCTAACATACCGTATTTTTCGGACCATAAGACGCACAGAAGTGGGGGAAAAAAGTCCCTGCGTCTTATGGTCCAAATGTATCAAAATGTATCCTTCCCAGCTGCTGTCCCGTCCCCCCTGTATAGCCCCCCTCTGCCTTTTCTCCTGTCTCCTGTTCAGCGCCGGCCGGAGTGACTGTGTCTCCTGTATCTTGCTCCCGGCTCCTCCCACTCTCAGCATGATTGGCTGACAAAGTCATGCTGGGAGCATTCTCCCAACATGACTTTGTCAGCCAATCATGCTGAGAGTGTTCCCTGAATCACTTACAGCACACATAGTAAAATCACACATACGGTACACAACACAAACACAATGTAAACAAATGTTATATTGCAATCCGATTGTCATACATTGTATGACAATCGGATTACAACTGAAAGGAAATACTCCCCCAGTGTCCGCAGCTC
>NC_092862.1:114437493-114489048 GCF_032062135.1 Pyxicephalus adspersus
TTGGTTTTTAATGCACATAAAATATTTAAGGACACTATTTGTTTCAGAATCTTTTTTTTCTTCATTTCCCTTCTCTAAAAAACTGGTGCGTCTTATGGTCCAGTGCGTCTTATGGTCCGAAAAATACGGTAATAAGACGTAGCCTGGAACTGGAACTGACGTAGCCAGTCTCAATAAACTGGTCACAATTTGTATAATGCATTGTGGGTATTCTAAGAATCACCAGGTAGTAAATGAAAGTTTTTTGGCCTGTGGTATATTTAAAGTACAGTAAATATTTCACGTAATTACAGTTATGTGGGTATAAGGCTAGATTTTTTCTCATCTTAATGCATATTTAAACATTTAACAGAGAGACTCTGGCCTGCTTTTCTCTTTTGACGCATTTTACACGTATTGTGTCCTATTTGTACTGTTATGGGAAGTTTAGGGGAAATAACGTCATGAAAAGCAAGTTCTGTGTTTATTTCAAAGCTGGTATGTTATTTACAGGTTGGGCATGCTGTGGTTTTAAATGTCCTAGGGCAGGGGTCCTAAATCACTACAACACACAGTAGATGTAGTCGGGGCCAGCAGATACAAGTACAGAGCCTGGATCGGGGATCTAATTCAACTCTGGATTACTGTGATGCAAAAATTCAGCTTTACTTTTAATTTCCGTGAGATCTGGTTTTTCCTCATTCTGACATAACTTTGGTTTATATATAAATCTTCCCATAGGCATTGTTTTTTGGGCTTGGCTACTGGAAGGTAGTAAATCAAGTTTTTTTAAAAAAAATACAAACTTACAAAAAATGATGTCTTAAAACTTTTACACTCAGATGTACATAATACAAGTTGGTTTTAATTAATACTCTTTAAGATATTTGGTAGGTTTAGTCTGTGATAACATTGGGTCATTTATCATTAAATGGCAAAATGGTTGTTTGCCCTAAAAACACACACAAATAGCACAAATGTTCTGTTCAACTGATTAGCTGAAAAGATTGTGGTTACCACTTGCAGTATAGAAAGCAGTGAGTGCCATATTATTCAAGTGGTGATAAACATAAGGTGTATAATTTAAACATGGCCACTTATGCTGCTTCACTCTTTTGAAAAGTGGCAATAAGTGTGATAATAGACTACAAGTAAATAGGCACTATGGGCACTTATCACTTTTAAAAGTAGCACAGGAGCTTGAAAAGTGTAGATCAGTATATATTATACTATATTAGTGACTGGAGCTTCTGAGTGACAATTTAGGGTAATTAGGATACTTCTGTTATTCACATTTATAATCCTGTTAACCAGGGCACAAACCTGTTCCTACTTTGATAAATCTGGCATCATTAAAGTAAGAACAAATTCTTTAAAACGTGGACAACAAATCAAAATCAAGCAGTGCTGGAATGACAGCAACAAAGCTAACTAACTTATAAAAAGCACCACACATAATCATGCTACTAAAGAAATAGACAGATGATAAATCAGATGTTGGAAAAATAGCCTTTTACAATGAACTGAATGAGAATATTTTTCTAGTCTATAATAATATTGTCAAGGTTTCTATGCAGGAGCAAACAATATTTATATAATTTGATGTTTCTATTAAAGCCCTGATTAAATGTCTAGACAACAAACTTGGCATGAACTCAGATTTAAGATCTCTCCTCCCCTGTAAAAAAGGCTGGACACTCAGGATAAGCACTGAACATCAGATGTGGACTAAACTAGCATATAAACAATATAAGAATATTCCATACATGGTAAAATTCAATCTACAATAAGGTTGCTTAAAGTATTCATTTGGCTTTCATACAAATAAAAGACAACAGAAGTAATTATTTTATCAGGAAATGGTATTGTCACAAATGACTGCACTGACAAGATAGGAAATCTTCATTGTTACATGTATTTATTACAGTGCATGGCACTGATATTTAAAAAGTATCATTCATAGATTTACCTTCAACATTTTAAGATAAAAAAAACAATTTGAGTTTATTGCTTTTCTTTAGTTTCTATAGAAAATAGAGAATGATTTAGGTTGCTGAATCTCACTTCAAAACATCTATACAAAAGGTTCCTAAACTTACTCAAATACCTTATTTATAATAATATTCTGCAAAGGTCTTTTTAAATTTGGCTGTGTGACACTATCAGGTCATTCATCAATACAACAATACCATCTGATCTCATGTTTAAAAGAGCTGAATATGCTGGGCTTTTCAACATCTTATTGGTCCGGGGGAAAAGTTCCATCATTTGCTCTTACAATAAATGCAGTGGTGTCAGCCAAATCATCTCTTTTCTCAGTAATGTCAGTACCATTAGCTTTTGTTCCCAACAGAACATATATTTATAGGTTTGTCTCCTCCTATATATAGTACTACCATCACTTTTGCACCCTGAGATAAGTACCATCAGCTGTTTTTCCTTTAATGAGAAAAACCATTAGCTGTACACACTCTTGGAACAGTAACATTTACTATTTTTCCCAATGGTGAACTCATCTACTCTACACTCCAGATAGAGCAATGCTATAATGACTACACAATCCCAGTAGATCAGTATTATCAACTCTTAAGCCTCAGAGCAGTTAACTCTTCTTTCCCAGTAGAACAAAACTATCAGCGGTCCACTCCCAGGATAAAACAATCATTATTTCTCCTCAATGCTGCACTACCATCAGATATTCTTCAATAGAACAATACTGTCACTAATGTTCTCATAGTAGTAGTACTAGTTCTTAACTCCAACAGAGAAATAACATCACCGCTGTTCACTCCTTGCACCAATATCATCAGTTCACTACCAAAACAGATCATGACCAGACCATGAGCTCTACAATTCAACATGGAGTAGTACATCTCTTTACATACAGAGCGATACCATCAAAATTACCATCAGCCAGACCATTATGGTCAGAAGGAGTGTTGTTGTCACGGTCCCTTCCGTGACAGAAGTTTGAGGATCTGTCAGACTAACTGCATGTGTGATTATCTGACAGCCTCTTTGGTTTTACTTGTTGCTGTGTTGTTGATGCTCATATGGTTAGGAGTCAGGGCTGGATTAGGGTTTTGCAAGGGGTGACCATTCCCTTTTCCCTAGGTATTTGAGGCCTAGTAGTTTATACACCTTCCTGTTACCCTCCCCTCCCTGTCATTCGTGACAGTTGTCCTCCATGCAGTAGCGTACATACACCAATTTTCAACAAAGCAGCACCAGCTAAGCCTTTACAATGGAGCATTGACACCAGATGTTAGCTTCCCCTGCCTAAGGAGCAGTATCAAAAAAGTTCTGAATTATTGAAAGTATAAATACATACAAAATCTAAGACACAACATATCTATATGTGTATGAGAGTGTTTGAACTACAAGTGTGTATGTGAGTGTCAGAGTTCAAAAGTCTGATAAAAAAGGGCTGTTGGCATTCAGAAATCATTTTTTTCCTAATTCAAAAAGGAAACAACACCTAGCATGATACAAATCATAGTCTGTATATCAAAATTATATTATACCTAAATTTTTTTTTTTTTAGAAAACTATACTTCTAAATAATCATTGTCTTGTGTGTTTACTCTGGGGAAGATTACTTTTTTTCCAGGGTTTATAACACTTGCTGCTTTCTTCTGTAGAATTAAAACTTTTAATTGCTGATCATTTAACAGTGGAGAAATAATAAGACATACAAAAGCATTTCTTTCCTGGTGTCTTACTTTTTATAGCAATTAGAACATTTATACAGAATACATATTCCCTACCACAAAATATGCTATTTCAGTCAAGGTGAAACATCCTATTTGTGTATCAAAGATTTAATGGCTTCCAAATGATTCCTACTGTAAAGAATAAAAATAATTTCTTTAGCATGCAGGCAATCAGTAAATAAATACAAGCTTGGTGAATGCACAGGGTATGCCTCCACAAATATTTCACCTGCATAATAGAAGCACTGTGGATACCAGATGGAGGATGTTTGAATGATGTTGAGAATTACACACGGCTTCTATTTACTCTTCCTAATATAAGAGAAAAGGGAACACGGTATTACTATATAAACTTAGAAAGTACACTGTTGCTAGTGATCTCTCCAGCTGAGTATAGGACACATTTTTCAGCCTCATGCTGAATCTGGAACCAATATATGTTTTTGGTTCCCATAACAGATCTATCTCTGGTGTGAAAAACAGCACAGGTCACAATTGTATACTTGTGGTTAGGACCACTGTCACATTTTTATTTCTATGTCTCTGTAAAAACAAATTAACTTTTCTAATTGTTCTGATTTTCAGTGTCAATGGGAATGAAACTCATGGGAAAAAAAAAACAATTTCAATTGCCCTTGGAGAGAATGGAGAGAAAACATTCTAATTGTGTCACACTTCCTGTGACAATTCCTGAACCAATAAAGGCACACTCTACAGATAACTAATGATCAGTGGAAGGAGACTTGTGCTTTGGCGCATACTGTAAAGGTTTTATGAGCACTAAGAAACATCATACAAGCTCCTAATGCACTGGTACACTACACCTGTGTGTAGGCACACTACGACATATCTGGTGGTTTTGTCCAGCGATTTCTTCGTTTTTTAAACAGGAGGTTTCAATCTGTAAACAAATTCTCACAAGTCTTTCCTCCTAATTCATCTACTAAATGCAGCCAAAAGTTTATTTCCTCTACACTGGATAAGAATGTTTACATAATCTATAAAAGACTGGCTCTCCATGGTACAAGAAATATATATGATGGAAGAAACTAGTAACTAGAAGAAACCATAGCCTTTGAATCACTGTCTAAGTTCACAAACACATGGTGGAATATGTTTCAATAATCCAACATCATGCAGCCCTAGAAATCCTCTGTGATCCCCCGGCACTAGAGGTTAATTACCCTTCAGTGCCCCGGGGATCGTATCTGTAACAAATGTATCATTTGTAATAGATACTTATATTACAATGTCAGGAGGTTCTCCTTTGCCAGGCATCTTCTCAATGATTGCAGCTGTAGCTCAGTAGCTCAGTGTGCGATCCCCGGGGCACTAGAGGTTAATTAACCTCTAGTGCCCCGGGGGTCGTAGTGGAACTGCATAGTTCATCTGCAGTTCAGTTCTCACGGTCACGCACACTGAGCTCATCAATGATTGCAGCTGTGGCTGCAATCATTGAGAAGAGTGTGTGATACCCGGGGCACTAGAGGTTAATTAACCTCTAGTGCCCCAGGGATTGCAAACAGGGAGATTCCCAGGGCTGAATGAAGCTCTGGGAATCCTCTTGTTTTAATTTCCTCTTCTGATGGTTTCGCAAAATGCCAGAGGCATTCTTGCTCATCTCTAATACTGACATGTACAAAGTTCTTGGTAACTATAAATGCCCTTATGAGTATACTGTGATACTTTTTTTTCCGCTTCCTTTTATTCTGTTATCGCTATTGTCTTTTCTTTTTTGCTAAGATATCCAAGGTTTAAAGTATACCTGACATACCAGAATTACACGCTTTCTTTTTTACATTCTTGAAATACTTATTTATTTGAATACTTATATTAGGCCAAAATGTTGTATGCGTTTTCTTATATTATATTATGTTGGTAACTTATTTTAATACAATGCTGTGATCCACACTTGCTGTATATGAGAAAAATTGTTTTTTTTTTTTCTATGATGTAATTATAAATGTTTGTATATTTGACAGTATGCACCAATTTGCAATAAACATATTTTCAAGTGTAAAAAAAAGGAACACTCACTGTTACTGAGAAAAGTAAAGGTAGATCTCCCTAATGAGAAATGGTGTCAGTTTTAACCTTCCATTACTGTTCGAAATAAAAAAAAAGTTTTGTCTTTAAATATACTTTATATCATCCTTTTGTGCATATTTTAAACTTAATAACTTGCTGCTTGAGCTTAGGGATATATAAAGGGATTGTGATACAATTGCATGCATTATACAGTATGTGGTCCTAAAACACAAAGCTGGAAAATTTAAACTGACATTAAAAACATGAAAAAAACATAAAAGACATGAGCAAAAAAAGTAATCAGAAAAATTGCATATTAAAATAACCAGGCAACCCAAAGACATATGCTGCTGATATTTAATGGAAACATCCACCTTTCCTAACCTCCTTATTAGAAATATTTACTTGGAGGAAGGGGCAGAGGCCTGAGGTTGGTTCTTGCTAACCGGCTTGAAAGCAGAGAGGGATTGGAAGGTGGGCTTTCTCCTAACTCCCAACATGGAGGTTTGAAGATTGAGGGGACCAGGGTTTGATTGACCTTTTCTAAGATGGGGGAACCCCTTGAAATATCTTTCAAGTCTTCAGGAAACCCCTACTATAAATACTATATTCACAACTCACAATACATTAGTGTGGTGGTCATTGAGAAGAATGCCATTTACATTGATGACCAGTGGTAAGAATGTCCCCCTTACAGATAGCCAAAATAAGAATTCTCTAGAGGAACCCTGGTTGAGAAGCACTGATATAGACCATATTACTTTGCCTGATCTGGTTGAAATGGCTGGGTTAACCAACTTTGCTTAAATGAAAAAATGGCAGACACATTACGATACACTAGTGGTTTTTAAATCACCCACCATTCTCATGTAAATGCTGGTAAAAATGAATATTTGGGTGTGCTACCTTAAAGGTAAAAGCATTTAGACAGATAACCTGCTGTCATGAGTTTGAAGAAAGAGATAAATGCAGCATGCTGTTACCACTTCACAGATCTATTTCCAGAAGCCAATTACAATTAGAAATAGCCATACATAAATCATTGTTACTATCTGCCAACATGAGGGGAAATACACAGGAGAAATTCAGAGATTTCATTTCTGTAAAGTGACAAAAATGATACCTTGTATGCTTTTCTCTATATCAATATCAAAAAAGATTAATTAGCCTGTTTGACTTCTTCTAATAATTTATGTCATTATGTTGCTTCTATTTTAGCTCCGAAAATAATGGTGACGATTTTGAAATCTTGGGGTCATTCTTTACAAAAGCAATGCTAAAAATACTCTTGGTATTTCTATAGGATTTATATATAAATTCACAATGGAAACTAAAATGTGAACCAGCAGTGCAGATACTTAAGATAACAAAATGACAGATAACAATTTTTGTTAACAGATAACAAAAATGGCAGCACATAAATACTATATATAAGCAGTGTAATTGGAACAACCCCTGAGTTTGGTGAAGCAGCTTAATGGCAATTCTAGCCAGTTAGAAAAACTATCTTACTATGGCTATGGTTGTGTATGTTAGAGATATTTTTGGTTGAAATATCCCCAGATGTGGTATTTTCAAATATGAATGTTAAGACTTTGAGGACACATAGTTGGATCTTTGCAAACCCGCAATTTGGTTGTTACTATTAGCTGCTCAACAATTATGGACAGCTCAACATCTATATATACCTAAAACAGAGATCATTGGACTGCTCAAAAATAAATATAAAGTCAGCAGTGATATTTTGATACTTAAGTGATAATATCACACACAAAAAGACTTACATATTGTGCGGGACAGATGCAAATATTGGGCTTTGTTCGGGTAAAATAGTAGGGTGCGTTATACAAATCTGTTCATAATTTTAAAATAACCCGCAATTGGCTCGTACTCAATGGAAAAAAATGCACATTTTAAAACTGAATTAGTTGAAAAAATTATCCTTGCAGTGGATTTGGGACCAACAGTCTTCTGGAGCAAAATAGAGAGGAGAAGCATGTTGGAAAGCAATGAATAAAGGGGCAAGGAATATTGCTTAGAAATCTTCTTTAGTGTTGGGGTGCCTCATCAGTAGTCAGTTTTACAATCATTCTTTGTTCTGGACTGTGACAGAAATCTAAATTCTGTGATTGCAGACATTTTGCAACATTGGTAGGGATTTGTGTTGGGAATTCTGATTTCTATGTACAGGATGAAAGGGGGAACAATTTTTCTTTGCTTTCCTTGTTTCTACAGATGCATGTAGAGTCAAGATTCTTAACACTTCACAGGAATAGCCATCCTCTAAAAATTTAAATGATTTATTTTTTTTCAGGCTTTTAACTAGTAAATTATTTAACAAACAATCACAATCCACTGTGGGTTAAAAAAGTTATTTGAATAAATGATTCTCTTTTTTTCAGGAATCATTTATCTTTTGGAACATACAGCTTAGAACCAGGGTGTTTTGCCTCTAAACATGAAGAAATAATGAAGACTGTGTGAGAATAGCCCCAGAGAAGTCAGCATTAACGTTCCAGAGATATAACCAGCTTCCAGCCTTGCTTTTGTTGATCCTAACCTTTAACATTCCTTTTAAATGTTATTGTAAAACCTCCTATTTTATTTTATTTTTTTAACTAAAGGATACAAAAATAAATGTTTTGTATTTACTAAAAGAAAACAAGATTGATTTATTGATCAATATTAACAATTAGGAATGTATAACATCCTTTAACATTTAACTTTTTTTTATCATTTAACATTTGTTATGGTGACACTCAGCAAACAAATTCTAAATGACATTTCTAATTACAAAGGTTAAAGGTCACATTCTGTGCAAGAAATGCAGAATCTCTTTTAGGAGGTTAGCTGGAGGAGAATTTGTTTCCATGATATTTTTATAATCAGAAATAACTGTGCCCAGCGCTCTTGTTTTCAAAATGACTTAGGCTTTGGGCAACTGCACCTACAATACTTTTATCCACAGAACCTTGAATTTCTATACCCAGCTGCCTAATGACTCTGCACAAACTTTTCTGGGTGCAATTAATGGCCGATTTTGTTTAAAACAATATTTGCAATCATAAATAAAGTGTATATTGCTATTAACCCAAGTGTCTAAACTTGGCCAGATGGATGTTTGCATGATCAGATAAATGATCAATACCTCCCTGATATTGATGTTTTACAATCTTGCATCACTCAATATCAGACTGTAGCGGAATTCTAATTAAATATCAGTCAGAATGCCACTATGGCTAGCTCAAAGCTGACATTACTGATTTAGCTGGTGTTGCAGATTATGATGAGCGACCTCATCCCCCACCATTGCAAAACCATGGAAGAGTATCTCTTACCACCTACTGCCTACCTCCTGCTCAGAAATACCTACCTTCTAATGAGAAAACTTTATGGCAAAGCAAAATGAGTTGTTTAAAGACCTTTGTTCTGGAGTTTCTAAGACATGTAAGAGAATGTTGGATAACATAAATTGTTTGATAACATATTTTATTTAAAATGTTGTTATGCTTTGCTTTTAAAGGCAAAAGATTGATTTACTGTAACTATTTTGATTGTTTGGAATGCTCATACTCTTTTAAAATGTAATAAGAACCTATCATGAAATGCCTATTCATGGGCAGATAGGTCTATATGAATGTTAAAGAGCAGGTGTGGTATACCCCATTAGTAATCTGTTAGTGTTGTAACTTCTGTAAGTACAATATTATTTTTGCAACTGAACTTTTTTTTTTTAAATTAAAAAAACTTAGTGTGCAGTTGTGCTCATCTGTAGATGTGTGTCTATCCAACCAGTCTTCTAACTTCTACTGCATTTTAGTGTCATGTTATTTGATTGAGCTCTCGCAATTGCTTACCACCTACTTCCTGTAAACTGCAAGTCCTGATTTCTCATGTAGACACAAGTTATAATACAGGGATGCTGGGAAATGCAGTCTATTGTTATTCCCAACTTGGATGTCACATGGTCATCTAATACTGACCTTCTTACAGCTGAATCTTGAGATGAAATGAGAAGAACAATTCTAAAGGCGTTGCATTTCATGTGAGTGGGCCTACGCACATTTATAGCAAAATTTGTCACATGAAACAGATATTGTTTTCACCACATTGCTACTATTCACTATTTGTATTTTTTCTATTTGTGTATTAGAATTTGCTTTGTTCAAATCTGTCTTTAGCTGGCCTATAAAGTGGAGCAACTCTCACACAAAAAAATCTGTCTGTCTCATTCTGCACTGGTGCAGGTAATCATTAAATTGGGATTACCTTTGACTTTTTGCTAAAAATGTTAATAAAAAACTTCAAGTAACAGAACAGAAATGAGATGCATAGATAATCAAAATTTATGTTTGGGCTTCCTGGAAGCCAACTCATCTGTCCTCTATTCTTGTGCTACCAAGTGACACAGCTGGGAGGTGACTTCTCTGTAACCCTCTGGTGCGTATGTTCCAGCTGTCTGACCTCCAGTGGCAGCGTGCTGCCTTTCTGATAGGTGCACATACAAGCCATGTCCTCTTTTCCTTGATAGACTGGTGGCACCTGGGGGCCATTCTACGATCCAGTTGTCGCAAGCTGTGCCTTCCCTTGCCTGTTTGTCTGATGGCAGCTAGGGGTTACCAAATGTCTCAGATATTCTTTGGCCATGCTCCTCTGTTTACATTGGTGAACCTGGGTGTTCCAGAAAACCAAAAATGGATTTCTTTGAAGTCATTTGGTATTTGTTAACACGGTGGCTCAGTGGTTAGCACTCTTGTCTTTGCAGTGCTAGGTCCCAGGTTCGAATCTCGGCCAGGACACTATCTGCCTGGGTATTCTCCGAGTACTCCGGTTTCCTCCCACATCCCAAAAACATGCAGGGAGGTTAATTGGCTTTCCTCAAAATTGACCTTAGACTGTATAAATGACATATGACCATGGTACGAGGTTAGATTGTGAGCCCTTTTGAGGGACAGTTAGTGACATGACTATGGACTTTGTACAGTGCTGCGTAATATGATGGTGCTATATAAATACTGTGTAATAATAATATTATTAATAATCCTGGGCCAGATCCATTTCAGGTTTGCTGGATCTCCCAGGTGCACTGATTAAAGTGTATCTTCTCCAGTCTTGAAGAGCTATAATAAATCAGGCCCATTGTTTCCCATGTTACTGACCTTATAGTCCTCCATCAACTGTTGTTTCCCCGATGCCATCTTTTGCGCACATAAATCTTGGTGAAAACCAAACTGCACAACGTGTCTACAAAGGTTTAGCAGGGACATGCTACAGGTAAAGAGTCCGATTTAAAAATTGGTGTCTAGTAAGTATTGACGCTGGACCAGTGGTCACTGTGACATTGTGGTCAGTTAATTTTTTTTTTCTTCAAACTTGGATATTTTCTTAAAACCAAGATATTGTATACTGTAATAAGGTAAATTGCATAATCCATCACTTCTAAATGCATCTGCAAATAGTTTCAGATATAAATACTATGCCCAGTGGTCAGTGAAGTCACCTGTAACAGTGATGGATCAATAGTGAGTTATGGGAGACAGTTCAGTTAACAGGCAACATCCTTGATGAATAGGAAATGTGTGTAAAAAAGCATATATTGTGTCTGATGTATTAAAGCTCTCCAAAACTCAGAGGAGAACCTGGGTGATCCAACAAACCCGGAATGTATTTCATTAAAAACTAATTGGTATTAGTTGGAAAATGTTTTAGGTCCTAGACCAAATCCATTGCAAGTTTGTTTGATCAACCAGGTTCCCCCATGATAGTCTATCTTCTTCAGTCTTGGGGAGGTTTAATAAATCAGGACCAGTGTGTTAGGTAAGTACATATGACTGTATGAGTGGTACACACATACGTGATAAAGATGGAAAATATAGGATGTAGAAGTACAGCCAGTTGCATCAAGGTAGGTGATAATTCTTTAGGCCAAGCACTTAGGAATATCACTGAATAAAGCATGCATTAATTATTGTATGTGAAAAAATACCTATTGTGATATTTAATTAACGGTAAATTAAACTTTTTCAAAATAGGTGCTGATCAGTGGGCCATTTATGTGGACAAAGATAAACACTGGAGAAGACTGGAAGACAATGGAAATACAAGTGCTGGAGGTGAGTGTCAACTTAGTACTGAGAGGATTGCCTTCCAAAGTAACTGTGCCATAGTGTGGAAATATGCTGTGCATACTTGCACATTATGGCAAAAAGCCGCTAGAAGCTTTTACTTTGACTGGTAGTTTACTGCCATTGTAAAAAGGAACAAAATTCCAGAAGCCATGCCAAAGAAAGGCGATTTGAGGGCAAATAACTGGAGTTGCTTATGGTCACCCAGCCGCCGATCTTTTCCCCATTACTAAGTTACCAGTGCAATTTCCTCTTCAGCAAGCAGCACAGTAGTGACATAATTTATTTTAAACCTTAAAATACTAGCAGTTGGTGGCAGAAATAGACAGATAAAGCTGTATGCCTTGGACTTATACCAAATAAATTTTCCCATAAGAAATAAAAGCAAAATTATTAATCTGTTCCCATAAAAAAAATCCTATTGTTATTGGCATACATTGATGGGGCTGTAAAAAAAAGAAATTTTAACACTGCTTAATACTAAAATACATAAATACAAAGGCAATTAGATGAAATAAATGAAAATTTAACCTCACTTTACTTTGCTGAGAAGAGTCAAGTGCCTACTAGGATGGTACTGAGAAGGGAGGAGGAGGAGATGTTCTGTAATTCACAGAGTCTTATAGCGCGGGTTGTTCACTGAATGGTAGCAACTGGCGTACTGACGCTCGTGGGCAGTCGTGGCTTTGTCTCGGGAGAGGTAAATAAAGGTAGCGCGCAGTGTTATGACTCATTTTGACCTATACAAGTTCTAGCACAAAGGTTGTATACCAAACAAAGGTTTTATACCAAACAAGATTTTTCGTGTCCAAACAGGACTTATACCAAGTTGGACTTATTTCAAAGCGAACTTTTACCACTGTATTCATATAGTGCTGACATATTACTCAGGGCTTTACAATATCCATAGTCATGCCACTAAGAGTCCCTCAAAGAGGCTCACAATCTACAATGACCCTACCATAGTCATATGTCATTACCACATCCCAAGGTCAATTTTTTCACATTGCAGGGGCAATTAACCTAACTGCATGTTTTTGGAATGTGGGAGGAAACCAGAATACTAAGGAGAAACCCACGCAAATACTAAGAGAATATGAAAACTCAATGAAGATAGTGCCCCGGCTGAGATTCGAACCTGGGACCTAGAGCTGCAAGGGTTAAAGTGCTAACCTCTGAACCACCATGCCGCCCGCATATTCACTCATATACTAGGAAGTTCACAGATCATTTTTAAAATAGAATTCAAAATAAAAGGTACAATTTTTGCTTTGGTCAATTTAAACTACTAGGTGTTCTCTTTAGCATGGCAATTCTTCTACTTTGGGTTTAGATGCACTAAACCTATTTTTCTTTAAGTGTCCTATAATATTAACATTACTCACATTCTACGTTAGTAGTTTAATTCATTCTGATGACATGAGATGTTATCAATTTGATGATGTTACAGGACTACGTCTTCTAGCTGATGAAACAGTTATATTTAATAAAGTAATTAATATAAATTAACAACAGACTAAATGCAGTGATTCAACATTGCCACAGTAGACAGAACATTACAATACTCAGCACAAGCTATTTAAGAGATTCATTAATGATGTTTCGTCTCACACCAAGCCATATATGGCAATGTAAATTTTCCAAAATGTCCAAATTTCGTATCACTTGCAGTCTTATAGACATAAAAATGAATGCTGAAAGTGGGAGGAAATCTCTTCAAACTGAGCGAAATTTCCTCTTAGGTATTCCAGAAACAAGCATCCTCCTTGGAAGATGTCCCTCTCAGTGGCCCTAACATATTAAAGCTCCCCAAGGCTGGAGAGGATACACTTTCATCGGTGAAGCTGGGTGATTCAGCAAACCTGGAATTGATTTGCTTCAAAGTCATTTGCTATTTGCAAGTAAATGGTATGAATTGTGGACCAGATCCATTCCAGAATAATAGAGATAATTGGCCTTTTAAACCCTTTCTATGCCACGGCCATTTTTAATTTGGCACACACAAGATAAAATGAAAAATGATTGGATCCGACAAAGTAATTTATAATAAATTCTAACTCAATATCCCCTTCTATGGCCAAAAGTGTACATCTTTTGAAATTTTCGTTCTATAAATAATTAATAATTAGACATGGTTTTAATGCTTTCTTCTTCATGACTGTATATAATCACTAAAAACCAGAATGTTCATTAGATAAACTAGAAAATCTAGAAACATTTCTATGCGTGCTGAACAATCTAAAAGAAAGATATATAAGAATATTATTTGTCCATCTACAAAGGAAACACAGGTTTGGGTGTGCCCATGTAAGACACTGAACAGCACATTGACATTTGATTATAAACAAACATATTACAATAGAGAAAGCTTATGTTCCCCAGGTGGGAATACTGATGAAGATTCTGAAACTGGATTTAATTGCTCTTAGCAATTTAGGGAGCAGTTAAGCAGGATGACTAATGGAAATTTTATATGAACAGTAGTGACTATAGAGAACCAGTGCCCAGGTAATGGAAGCAAATGCCTTTTGATTTACCATTCATGACATTGCAAAACAACTTCCATAAAGGTAATAGGAATCTTACTACCTCGTTATAATACGATTAGCCATAGATGATTGTACCTCTCCATAAAGAAAGAGTCCAAATGATTTTGAGATCCCATGCTGTTTTAATTAGAATTCAGATGCTGTGAGTCGTTCAAACAAAATAATAATGACTATAACCTCTCTTAGCCACCAATGCATCCATTTTAGTTTCGCTGTTTGATTAACCCAAAAATGTCTTAAAACAGCCTGATGGCAACAATTCCAAATTCAGGTCTACAGGTGCAACTTACATTAGAATGTGCCAGAACTGGCAATTGTGTTTTTTCATCACACATACATTTTATTGATACTTTGCGCAATATGAAGTAGATGGGAGAGAATGTGAGCATAGTCCAGGCGCCTTCAAAGCACATGTAGACTGGTATCCTTGGTTGTTATGATCATTCCTCTGCAGACAGCTTAATCATCAGGGAAACATAACTCAGTCCAGGCCTAGCAGTGTGGCCATCCCATACCCTAAAGTAGGGATTGGTTAAACAGACCTGTTTTCATAAGTAACTCTTTTCTCTTCTCTCAGGCAGGGCTGTAGTTTGATATCATGCTGTCCTAGGCACATCTAAATAACAAGTTTTGTATCATGGTATTGATATTGCATTTGGTAGTGGTATATTGTCTGATTACATGCAGAACTATTTTGCAACTATAAAGACCATAAAAGAATTGATGGTTTTATATTTCCTTAAATTCTATTATCACCCAAATCACTCCCTTCCCCCTGCAGATCCTTTCAGTCCAACACAAATGTACAGAGGTGGAGATAGGTCAGAAACAACAAACGACTTCCTATTGAATTCAAGGCTTGGTGCTGCCCCTCAGCCCTGGTTCCATAGCAGCTTGTCGGAGGAGTTAATCTATGGTAAACTCAGAACTGGTCAGTCAATTTAAAGCTGCATACAAAATGGTAAACTTTTTTTAGTAAATGACAGCATTCCTCCCTGCTTGGTAATTTAGTGATCCACAGTGGCAAATTTCTAAACATTGCAGGACTGCTGTTGAAATGTTAGCTTTTCACCTGACACGGTCAGGATGGTTCAATCTTGGCTGACATTATCTAGTATGTGTACATCAAATTCAATGTGATACATTCTGTAACACTGCTAGGGCTTTGTGAAATACAGTCCAGTAGTATAGTATTCAGCTAACACAAACACAAAGGGTTGTGGGCCAGTGTCCTTCTCCTTCACCCTAAGCATTTATTCAAGTATGTAATTTGGGAAAAACACTCATGTATTCATACATACTACAATATACTTACAAAAGAAGACAATATCTGTTTTATTTCCTAGGTAGCAGAGATATTGTTACTCTTGCTAACTCTCAAATCAAAAGTTGCAGATTAATTAGAGTTTTTCGCAATCAAAGTATTAAGCAAGGGGGCAGCGGGCATCACTTCTACTGCAGTCTGGTACCTAATCCATCAAGGTGTTCCTGACAGTGACAATAAGAATGTCAAGAAGACACAGCAGGAAGGAGAAACAGACAAAGCTGTTCAATACTGAAGATTGGAGGGGAAGGGTCAGGATTTCTACTTTTCTTTTTACATTGTTGGGAATACTATGTATGTTTAAAAAAAAAAAACACAACTACTTAGCCCCCTAGTCTAATAGAAGACAGAACCTCACAAAGGTGCTTATTTACCTCCAATTCCTCCAGTGTTTACAGCTTTTTTACAAAAAATCTTGCTGCCTGTGCAACAACTCCCCATAAACTCAAATGCAACCTAACTCCTAGGGTTTCCTATACTGTAGTGAATCTTTCATTCATCAAACATTCTCTGGTGGAGAATCAGTCATTGCCATTTTTAAACATATGCACTTGCAATATGCTCCGAGATTTTTTGCTGAAGATTGCTTTATAAATAGTTTTCTTGGCCCTGCCCTGTTCAAGTACATGGAAGCTACTGCTTAAACATGGACAGGACTAAAGAAGATTTTATGAAAAGGGTTGAAAATATTAGAAGAGGCTTAACTTCTTAAAGCAGAACTAAACACTTGGGATACTCACCTGTCCCAGTTCTGCTATCTTCTCTAGTGTTCTCTTCCTCATTCCAGTCCTCATTTATCTTGATTGGCTGCGCCAGGATGGCGTTGTGCAGGCGTTATTTCAACCCTAGCACCCACAAGGAAGATGGGATCGCTGGGTATCCCTGAAAAGAAACGTTGGGCAGGAATCAGGCAGATAAGCATATTTATTTGAGAAGGGAGATCGCCTGTCCCTCTCTGCAATAAAGCCCTGCTAAAGTGTAACTCTAGTTTAGGGAAGAGGCAATCAAGCACCCAGTTTGGTTCTATCTTAGTTTTAGTTGGCTACAGTAGTTTTTCGTTTCCTGTTAAAGGTGAAATTGCCCTTTAATTCTCCCTTTTTTTAAAAAAAAATAAAGTTTTATTAGGTGAGTACAGCACGGGAAATAAACAAGGTATATCATAATACAGCAAATAAATATATCTAACACACAGTCAGTAGAAATGACATAAAAAAACATGTAAAGTAGCATATAATCATTGAATTGTGCTCAGTAAACAATTATTGAACTTAATATGATAGTCTTCTAATAAAAACATTTTTGGTAACACGTCCCAGTGAACTCAACCTTCTTGTTTTTTTTTTATAAAAAAATCAAAAAACAAGGGGGAAGTGCCAGGACTACTAAAAGGGAAAAAGGTGGGGATGGGAGTACTAGTAAGGAGGGTATATATGATATTGTAAATAATATATCTCCGTTAAAGAAGGGTAGGGCTATAGGGCTAAGGAGAAGCAGGGATCCCCAGTTCTCTAACCCCGGAGCTAAGAAATATTAATTCTACCTTTTATTGCATTCATAAACCATCTATCCTGTTCCTCATTAGTGGTTGGAATTGAAGTCAGATGCAAGTAATTGCACAAAAGTGAATTCATTTTTTCATTAGTCCTAGAAGTTGGACTGCGTATTGTGGTCGTAAAGCTTCCAGGGTTCTTCTGCTTTTTCTCTGCACTTCTGTATGTATAATGTATGCATACATGGTGAGCCCACAGTTCTGCTTTAGGTAATTCCATAGTTATTCATGATTGCAATTTAAGCTATCACAACGCATTGTGTGTAATAGATAAAAGTAATCACATGATAGGTGTGGTTCCTCTTGTGTCACCGCTTTTGTTTGCATTATAAATAGATTTGTACACCTTTTGATGCCACATGGTTGTACAGCTCATAATGTAAGAATGTAGAACAATAAATTTTCATACAATGACAGCACTGCACCATTTAACCTTAAAAAAAAAGAAGAAATAAAAATAGATGAAACCCTTACATATATAAATCAGTGTAGTTTCCAATATGATGGCATCATTCTCAGAGGCACTTTGCCCTCAAAGTGGTTTAACAAAGCTAATAATTTATTATGCTGTCTCAGATTACTTTAGCACAGTACAGTGGCAAAGAATATCAAAGGAACTGGATTGTAAAGTAGTATTCTGAAAAAGGAATGATAATACATGTGAAAGATATTAGTTTAAAACAAAAAAAAACTCACTCCACTTTACTTACACAGATCCCTTGACCCCTCCTGAGCTTTCCTGGATTTAGTTCTGCACTGTGTTATTATCTGTTTTCTTCCCGACATTGAGCAAGCACGGGGCACCGCCATTTTCTTTCTTCGGTTTTCAGCTTCTGCCCACGTCACCCGGATCTTGCGCTGTTCAGGCACAAGATCAGGTAATGCAGCCTGCTGTAAATTGTAAAAAACAGTGCTGATCTTACTATGCATGCGTGAGATCAGCATTTTTTGCGCAGAGGCAACCTGAAGCCAGAAAATTATCTTTTTTTTGGGGGGGGTTTAAAACCCTATGGCTATAAAGACAGAATGACAGAGTTTCCTGGGATACATTACATATGTGTGCTCCCATTCTGTCCGCAGGGTTTTAACCCCCCTCAAAAAAACAAAAGATTATTTTTTCCTAACATAAAATGGTTCTCCAGGCTTTTATGTAAAGTAAAAATGTTGGTGATAGGTCCACTTTAACGTGCAACTCCTATATGACAGACTAAATATTTCCCAATTTGAGTGATTCATAAACCTCATAATGTGAACACAAAGCTTCCTTTACCATTACTTATAAAGCCAAATACTCCATTTGTGTCGTACATCTCGCCCTCCTAGACATTGCAGCTCACTGTCTGTCATTTCAGAATGCAATGGTCAGCACTAGGTGTGACAAGCTATGTGCATGTGAATCAACAACAACAATCTGAATCTAAAATAACACTGATAGCCATGCCTGCAACAATTTTGCATCTCACATGTGCAGGCTCAACCCACATGAGAATGGCAACTCTGCTTTAAGTTAGGAAGCAATGCAGCAGTGTTGTCACACCATCACAAAAAGCTACATTCGGCAGATTTCACCGGCAGGCCGATAGGTTATTTGTGGGACAATGCACAGATACTAGTAGAAAACCGTATTTGGTATTAGAAGTGCTGCAGCGTTATGTTTTGTAAATGGGTAAAGGCATTTTCACGTTCCACATTTCAAAATCTGTGATCAGTCAGAGTTTTTTTTTACAGAATGAGGACAGTTGGTGTTCCTTCTTCAATAAAACATGCTTACATGCCTGAATGTTTTTCTGAACTGTCAAAAATAGCTGAGTTGCGCATGTACACCTCAATGTATGATGCCATGATACCCAGCACCTCCTGGTTTCCCTGCCGCTGCCATGACTGGATGAACTCCCCTGTCCCTTTGCTAATATTGTGTCATCCAAACCTGGCCAATCAAGATGGTTGAAGATGAAAATAAGGAAGAGAAGATGTGTAGAACAGGGACATTTAATTGCATTAAAAAAAACCGTGATCTCATTTTTTTCAGGTTTAGTTCCACTTTAAAAGATTGATTAGTAATTTCACTATTCACACATTAGATATTCTTTGTTGTAAACTACCTTATCAATATGTGTTATTGTTTTAAAAAATGCTTTGATTTCTACAAACAAATACATTCTGTACCATAGATATCAATTGTTTCTGATTTTCATGAATAATCCTGTATTTTTTATTAATCTAATTCGGTGTTAGGTGCTGTACATCATAATACTCCACATGTACAAGACATATGGACTACAGTCCTGAATTTTGTTGGTGGCAACACTGTTTCATACAAGTGTCCCTTCTGTATAGTGAGGATAACTATACGGACTATTAGGAACAACATAAATATGAAAACATTGTGAGCTGGCAGGTTGAAACAGGCTATATCACCTCTGCCATAAAACAAAATTACTGCCTGTTCACAATCCTTCATATACATTAGGCTGCACGTGTGTACAATCCAGGCATACCTGGCTGCTGGTAGTAAATGAACTCCTGTGCATATTTGTGTAAGTTGAATCATTCTGGCCTGGCCAGTCAAGATAACTCAAGATCCTGAACTTAAAAGAACTTTGGGTTAAGTGTAGAGAGTTGTATTGAGACATACATTTATGAATAGGTAGGGATGTTTATTTCACTGCAGAAGGAACTTTGTAAAGTAAATACATTTACTTTTATTACTGAAGATTTGTCAATCTATTAGGAGGTTTCTTTGATCGGGTTCCGCTCTGTCCCGGTATCCTTCTTCAGCTCGGCATGGGAGAAGTGCTGAGCGCTGCCATCTTTTTAAGTCTTCTTCCTGGTTCTTCTTCGTACATCACCCGATCTCGATCCCGATGCAGGAGGAGCAGCCAGAGCCTTCTGCGATGCATGACGTATGTATCCCGAGAGGCTTAGTGATCCCATTCTGTCTTTTGTTGGACAGAAAAGGGCAGTGCTTTTAAAAAAAGGGTGTTGCACTTAAATACAAAAATTAAATAAATACACTTTTACTTTATATAAAAAGGGTTGTCTACCCTTTTAAGTAAAGTAACAATTTTGAGTTTAGGTACACTTTAAGTCCAATTCTGCTTTAAAAATAGGTAATGCAAACATAAAAGTCAGGAGGCCTTTAAATAAATGTGATGCTTAACATGTGTAACGTGTTGCCCGATTCAGGAACACAGCACAATAGCCCTGCAAGATCTGGGTATTGTTGGTACGCTACCTGGGTTGTTTTCCAAGTGTTGCTCCTTTGCAGTAATGGTTGCACTTTAATTATGTCAAACATACTTCAATCATTGCTCAACTTTGGTTTGAGGATCCTTCTCTTGTAAACCACAGCTGTAAAAAAAAATCTGGTTTTACTATTTGCTTCTGAAGCAACACAGCTAAACAAGATTTGCTCCGAATACTTTCTCACTACTGCGGTGCAGTGCAATCTGTCTATAACATTATTTTTAAACATTTTTTTTATTTTTAGCATTGAAATACCTCATAAACAAAAAGGCAATGCTAGTAGGAATTTAGTGCAGTATTCCAAGAAATCGGACATTTTTATATGCTATTTTGAGCATGTCTTGGCTGCATGTACAAAACACATTTATCAATAAGACCTGAATCTATCCATAAAAGAAGTAGAGAGAAAAAGGGGGCTGCCATTTCCCTTTCTAAAAATGCTAAATGCCTGGTTGTCTTTAGCTCCAGATGAATGTCAGATGATTGTTGCTAAAAACAATTTTTTTGTGATTGTTTCCAGTGACAGATGAATGAACAAATGCTATACACACAGTGTCACTCTGATGCAGTCACACAGTAGTCATGCCTGCTCAATTGTTCATCAATCTGCCATAGTGAATCGATGAACTACATCCAAGGACGATTATGCATATGTCGACTATGTCATATGTATTTTCATCCAAGACAAGCGGGACTGTATGTCTTGGCAATCATCTGATGTGTATCTGCAACTTTTGGCGTTAGTACTTAAATACAGAATTAAACCTGTTCAACAAAAATGAAAAAGAATTAAAAATTGTCACCAGGCAGGTCCTTTATTGATCTGACCTCAACTGTCTGATCACAATTTTTTTTTTTAAATACACTCACCTGTCCCTTTAGCAGGCGTCACCATTGTATTTCTTTTCCTTCTTCTGGGTTCAATCTTTGGCCATGTTGATCGGCCTGAGTAGGACAGAGTAACATTCCGCTCCAGCAGCTGCAGGGGAAATCAGGATGCTCCAGGTATCACAGATTTCTGCATTTGCTGCTTGGGTTTTTTTTGTCAGTGATCAAGGTAAGTATGATTTTTACAGAAAAGATATTGCCTCTCCCTTTTTGCATTAATGCCCTGCCTGGTCACAGATTTTGCAAGCAGAACTTTAGTTCCACTTTAACTGACAGTGTCAACACAGGGTAATCTTTACAATATTTTACAAGTCACTTGTAAAATAAGCATTTCTATACTTACCGTTCCAGCACCCCGTGTATTAAAAAGCCGCTGCTTTTCCCTACCCAGTCACTGTATATATTTTATACTCGCGCCCTCTCTGACCATCGTGGTACCTCATATATACATAATGTGTGAGCCAGCAGAAGTAACCACAGAAACTGGTGGCAAGCCTGTGATTGGATCAGTTGACATTTCCAGGCAGTGCTGGTCCTACGTCACCCAAAGCAAGAAGGCCAAAGTGACCCCACTATCATGAGCTGAGCTGTAAAATATTTCAGCAGCATAGGTTTTATCTCCTGCCTTCTTTACTACCCCCTTTTGCAATAGTGCCCAAGGTGGCTGCCTGTTCAGCCCACTAGGTGTGACAAGCAACAGGCAAGTGCATCAGCAACAACAATCTGCAAAAACAACGCTGATATCTACACCCCCTGCAACAATTTTGCATGTCACTATAGTGCTGCAGGCACATGAGTGTAACTCTGCTCTACATTAGAGCAATGCAGTGTTGCCACATCACAAAAAGCTGCATTTGGTGGACATCTTTGGCAGGCTGAATGATGATTTGTAGAAGTATGGAGGGATTTAAAGAGAAAACTGTAACTGTATTTTTTTTTATTATTGGGTGTTTTTTTTGTAAATTGGTAAATGTAAAGTTCTTCCAAAATTCCACTTCCATTGCAAAAATTTGCAATCAGGCTGGATTTTATTACAGAAAGGTACACTTGGTGTACCTTCCGCAATACAACATGCTTACCTACCTGATCACACTTCTGAATGATACCCAGCACATCCTGGCTTCCCCTTCAGCTGATGAAATCCTGCGCACCTGTGCAGGAGTTGCGTCTTAGTGACTCAGCCAATCAAGATCATCAAAGAGGAGAAGAAAGAAGGTGGCGGCACCTGCGACAGAACAGGGACAGATGAGTGCGTTAAAAAAAAATTGTGATCAGACAGGAACAAGAAGAGTACAGGACCTGTCTAATTGCAAAGTTTGGAAAAATGGGTTTAGTTCTGCTTTATAGGATTGTTTAATAATTATTATAATTATCTTAAGGCATACCTAAACTCAGAATTTTCACTTAAAGGTGTAGACAACCCTTTTATGTAAAGTAAAATATCTGTTTGTTTGTTCTTCTTTAAGTGCAACACCCTTTAAAAAAAAAAAAAAAAAAAAAAAAAGGGTACAGCACCAACCCTTAATTCTCGATCGCCAATGAATAGAAGTGCAAAACCTCCCAGGATACCACACGTCACGCATCCCATTTTCCTGAAAAGGGAAAAAAATTGCAGAGATCGGCATGTTTTTTCCAACCTACATCACCCGATCTTGCGTCTGGGTCGGGTGACGTAGGAAGAACAACCTGGAAGAAGAGGCGAAGATGGCGGCGCCCAGCGTGGGGGCTCGATGCTGGGATGTCCCATCACCCGATGGAAGACACCTCCAGACCAATCAACTGCGCTGGGGGATTGAAGGTAAGTGGATTTTGTTTTGGACACTTTTCAGTTTATATCCTCTTTACTATACGTGTTTACATTTTAGAAAATCTTTTGATTTGAAGAAAAAGGTCAAAGTGCTCCCGCTGCCAGAAGCTGCAAACTATTTCAGCAGCATGGGTTTCATCTCCTGCCATCTTGCCCATGGCGATTGCCTTCTCTGCCTACCCCTTGGCCCGGTTTCTAGGTAACCAATATGTCTCCTCTAATATACTACTTTATAAAACCAGCAGTAACATTTTCATTTCTATGAAGAGATCCTTAAAACCCGCAACAGCTTTGTCAGCTTAGTCCAGGAAATATATAGGTCAGCTGCAGAGTTTGTAACTTGTTACAGGAAGTAGCTGCTGGTGGTCACAGAGAATAAATAAACCTGACAAACAGGCTGACATGTCAGCTGCAGGTAACACACCTGACAATGCACCTGAGTCACATGACAGAGCTCCCCTGACTGCTACAGACTCCCAACCAAGCCCTAAACACCGCCACTGCTTCTGTTATCGCTCTCACCCCAAACTACACTGCCAGGGCTAAGCCCCGCCCACACACTCACCCTTTCCCTGACGTCACATTCCTCTCGCAGCTACCGTGCTGGGAGTGGCTGTCAATCACCGGGAGAAATACACGCCCTGTAGCTTTCTGTTCCCGCCCAGAGGGCGGAGTCAGACCTGAACCTGAGTGTACGGGGAAGTTGTCAGCGCTGCGGCTGAAGGGACCGCACGGCTCTCGTAGCAGGCACAAGTACGGAGGTGCTCGCTCCCCGGTGACGGAGCTCCCGGTGCCCATGGAAAGCCTCTTGTGCCTCTATCCCCAGTAACTCGGCAACGGAAAGGAACGCTTCTCTCCCAGGTAGGGCTGTGTGCAGGGGGGCAATGGGTTTGACCGAGGTGGGTGTAGCAGGGTGATTAGACTCAGAGATTACCATGTGCTTTATGAAAGGGAAGGATCATGACAGATTAGCAGAGGATGATGGTGTAATGGTGTGACTACATAGAGTGACTACATAGGGTGACACCAGAGAAGCATCTGCACTATCCTGTCACTCCAACTTCTGTATTGGGGCCACAGCTAGGAGCCCTCTGGCACACAACTGGTTAAGGGCCATAAAGACACTTTGCATGGTTAACTCTTTGCTGCCTGTTGCACTTTTTATTACCAATGCATGATAAAATGCTGCAGGCTCACAAAGTACACAAGGGAACAATCATGATCATGTGTCTATCCCCCAGAACCATAAAAACAAGGGTTTAACTATGGGGCCCAACAGCAACGGGGCCCCGATCTGACTACATTGAGATGAAATTATTGTATATATAGTTTACAGGCTCGTAAATGGTTTTCCTACAGAAATTTCTGGGGGTTCATGGTGTAGGGACTACCATTCCATTTCCATTTTTATGGCGTCTGAAAAATGCCAGGATGGCACCAATAGGCGGAGCCGATAGCATGGCACCAGTGATCTTTGAGGTTGCATGTCAGGTTGGCATTCTGATCTGATCTTAATGTTTTGCTGTGGGCCCCCATTACAACGAGTTCTGGACATTCCTATGGGTTTCTTTGAGCAGTGACTATCTGATCCCAAGCTGGCATAGTTCCAGTGTCAGTATCAGGACGCCAGTGATGGTTTAGCTGTCGGAAAGGTTGGCACCAGCATTTGCCCTGCCAAGGGTTTCTCTTGGGTAAAAATATAAGCAGGGCTGCTCTATTAAACTTTTGTGGCATAGCAATGCTAAAAGGACTGCCCTTGAGGTTAGAAAAACGAAGAGGCTGCTAATGGTTTTGCTATTGGGCCCTATTACGGGAACTGCGGTGGTTGATTGACCTCCAGTCTCATGGTGCCTACAAATTGCTAAGGAGCCTGAAAAGCCTGCTTTATATCACAGCTTTGGTTTGGAGTTGTTAGAGGATTTTCTTATGAGACCGATCTACAATCCTTTGGACTTTTCAACTTCTGGTGCCACTAGGTAGAGCAAATAGCATAATATTAATGATCTTCCTAGCGGTTTGTATTGCTGGCATTTTGACCATCTTGCAGCCTCCGAATAATTAAAATTAATTTAAAGGGTTCTTGTTGGGTGAAAAGTACAAGGATGGCTGTTCTATACAAATACTATGGAATTAAGACAGAGATTAGATAAATGGGGGCTCTAATGGTTTTGCTATAGGGCCCCTCTCCAGCTAGCTGTGGCCTCCAATAAGTGGAGCAAGTTTATTTCTACAAAAAAGTAGTTTTCAGCTTTCCTGAGCACACAGCGAGTACAGATAAGCCGTAGCTCCCTCCAAGTCTTCAATCGTCAGTGAGGAAATGCTTTGCTGGCACTGACTTGCTGCTTTACAGTATATCTTTGTATGATTTCCTCTATCAGCACAAGGCAGCCCAGTGCAAGAACCTGCAGGGTAATGGGAGCCCCCGTGTATTGGAGACCCTCAGGGTCGGTCTGGGGTATGAAATGGGGTCCCGGTGGGATTACACTCGGCTCGAGACAAGCTGACATTGTACTAAACATTTCCTGTATTAGTAAACAGTTTTCCTTCATAGAAGCTTGCAATCCAAACAGAAGGTTATGGAAATGACCTCTGCATTTGAAGATAAATATTAAAGTGGACCTGTTCCTGCAAAAGACAGTGACTGCTATTTAGGAGAATCCTCCAATAATTTAGAGAATGTTGCTTATCAGTTCTGTTGGCACTGGGATCATTCCACGTGACCCCAGACAAAAAAAGCCTGACAGCATGGGGAAGTTGTAAGCTTTCTAATGGGCTGGGGGACAGAACAATGATATAGGAAACCTGTCACAAGAGAAATACAGAGCATACAACTGATCATCACTTTCTGAAAATGCTAATTGCCTCCATGGCATGCTGTATTTTCTGAGTCACTGACCTGGAGTAAGATTGCAGAAATGGGTCAGATCTGCAGAGACTTTTTTAGGCAGTGGCTAAATGCTGTTTAAAGACATAAGGGCATTATGACTGCCAGGCAGCTGGAGATCAGATAGTGTCATTTCTATCTTGACTGATTTTATGAATGGAGCCAAGAGAACTATGGACTTTGCCACTGATGACTTCTTAAACTTCTAATTCTCTGACTTTTATGTTGATCCAATGGGTCCAGATCTGCAGTATTCTGATTGTTCCAGTTCTACATGAGCACCCAGGCCTCCAGCAGGTTCAGGAAAGTAGTCCACAATGTCATCCTGTGTGCAGGTGGACCTGACTTTGCCTAAAATGTTTTGAAAGTAACATCAGTACTTAAGTGCAGGATCTTGTAGTACCTGAAAAAGTATCTGTTCAGAAATGTGGGTGACCACATATACCATTGCTATATTATTATTATTACACAGTTTTTATATAGCGCCAACATATTGCGCAGTGCTGTACAAAGTCCAGACATGTCACTTGCTGTCCCTCTATATAATCAAATTGTTCCATGAAACAAATAATACAAAGTGTGGTAAAATAGGGAATGTTGGATGCTACATAGACCTTGGTTTTTTGTCAGGGTACTATGCTTTGTATTACTTTCATGGAAACAAATCTTACGCATTTCATGCTACATAGCAGTTAGTGATGGTTTATAGCCCTAAAGACTATATAGTGTGAAATGTTTAAGAGGTTTTTGTTGAGTTTCCTCACTATGTAGTACTTATTTCATAAAATAAAGTTTCTGGATTAAATATTTTTTGTTGCCCCCACTTCTGAACTTTGTATGACCAGTTGATGTGTTGGATGTACATCTGCCAATAGGTGCAGGGAGGGTTGGAGTTACCTGCAGTGCTACACATTTTTCTTTTTCTTCATTATTGTTGTTTATTTTTAGCTGAAAGTACCCATGCTGGCCTTCAGATGATACTTGTCCCTGGAGAGGCCTCTTAAAAAAAATGCACATCTCCAACCGCAGAGCAGTAGATCGGTCTGGGGGTCTCTTCCATTGGGTCCCGCCTCGTCTCGGCTTCTCCGCCATCTTCTCCTCTTGTTCCGGGTTCTTTTTCCTATGTCATCTGACCCAGGCAGGAGATTGGGTGACATAGATGGGGAAAAAAAAACTTGCTGCGCATGCTTGAGATCGGCAATTTTTTCCGCTTTTAAAGAAGGGTCTCCTTCTGCACATGCTCAGGTATGCGCAGAAGGAGCACCCAAGAGCCTCCTGGGATGCGTGATGTAGGTATCCCAGGAGGCTCTGCGCTGCCATTCAATTGGAAGGGCGGTGTTGCACTTTTTTTTTTTTTATTAAAGGGTGTTGCACTTAAAAATAAAAAACAAACATAATTTTTACCTAATTTTAAAGGGTTTACTCGTTTATGTAACGTGAAATTTCTAAGTTTAGGTACGCTTTAAATCCAAGCTTTGACTTACCAATTAAGTCCTTACCATCACTTTAATAGGCCACACCATAACCTGTCCAGCAGTGCAACTTAGTGTCAAGGTGTCAAAAAAAAAATATTTGCTGAACATTTCTGCAGTCCCTGCACATTTCACCATGTTTTATCTCTTTAGAAGTGCATAAAAAATGTGTTGTGAATAGGGAATTCACTCGGTTTATAATTTTTCTGTTGTGGGTTAATAACACAGTGCCTTTGCTGGACTGATTTTGAATGGAATGGTGTCAGCCTTGCCAAGTTATCTTTCGCAATCCCTCCCACAAGCCCAACTGAACTTTCAGCTTACCTTAGCTACATACATTCCAGGTGCATCAAGGCTAAAGGTGCTGAAATTGGAAATTATTTTTTTTAAAGCCAGCTGCACCCCTATGCTTTGCAATAAACACATAAACTACAAAGTTCTGCAAGGCATGTACTGTGTTGCTTTGCAGCACTGCAGTGCTATCTGATTTAAATTGCATCACCTGCGACAATACAGCACAATACACAGTAAGCCACTGCCATGCATTGTGGTATGCTACAAAAATGGTGCAGGGCTGATAATAGGCCTCTAATGGTTCAAATGAATGGGCTGCCATAACTCATAAAGCAAATATTATTAGGCAGATGCACCACAAAAGTCTGTCCCCTGGCATCACTCAGGACCCTTGATCTGTGTGTAACCAATGCTTTGTCTGCAGAGGTCCAACATGCCTTTTTTTTCCTCCAAATCAGAACAATAAATCCGCAGTCAGTAAGTCCCATGTTGTCTGCTTCTTGGAGGTCTCTTGCTCAGACCCAGCAGGTGGTGCATGCCCTTTGCAGAGAGACCACTGCTTCTACACCGAGAGAGAGGGTTATTATTTGCAGCATTAGACTGTGGCTGCTGTCTAAAGAATATAAACTGTAAAGCTGGGTACACAGGCCCAATGGTTCTCGCCTGATAATCGTGAAAGATCCTTTCCTATGACAAAAATTGCACGTGTAGCTTAAGACTTTGCACTTTTTGTTTGGATGCACCTGGAACATATTAAGTTGGTTTAAACTAAAAGTTTGATATTTAACAGCTCTCATTTCAGATCAAACTAAAACAGTCAACTCTTGCCTGACCATAACACATGATAACAAACTGTTTCCTGCCTGTGATCATTGAACATCTAACTGTATTCAAACAGTCATTTTTTCTAGTTGTTCAGTTTATATTTTTAGCAGAGATATATATCTAACCGACCCTCAAAGGTTTTTTTATGCATTATTTGAGTATAGAGCTTTACATTTGCATTGTATATGAACAGACGCCCTATAATTTGAAAGTCTTTTTCTTCTTACGCTGATTTTCTTGCATTTATGATTGGAGCTGATTGCAATCAAATTATGCAATTCCCCTGATATTCTGGATCTATGATGTGTTATGTTTTTCCTAATAACTATGAAATATTGTTATTTTAGTTAGTTAAAAACTAATATTAATAAACAGGTTTTATATAGCGCCAACATATTACGCAGCGCTGTACATTACCTACACGTTTTTTGATCAATTAGACAAAACTTTGAATCCTTAAAAAAATATTTCAAACAAATTTAATTTATGATCCTACTTTCGATCAATATTCTATTAATAATGTTGACATAATATTAACAAAAACTCATTACGCAAGCCTTTTTTATTTTGTGATTGGTTAACCATGGTATTAAAATTTTAAATCCATTTTTATATTACGATCAATATTTTTGTTAAATAAAAAAATGGGAAAATCAAATGGGAAAATTAATCCTAATTAAGATCATTTGTCTAACAAGTGTATGGCACATCAAATGCTTGTAGTCTATTCCAAGGATTGGAATATCAATCAAGTGATCATGGCAAGGGAAGAAAATTACACAGTGTATGCCTAGCAATATATAATGGTTATATTGAGGTGCCCATCAAGATTATTTGTTTGGTTTTGTGAAGTATTAGAGCAAACTTGAATTGTGCAGGTTTGAGAGTTGTACCTGTGTTCTGCTGTTTTGTATTACATATTTCCAAGATTCTGGAGTGTTCATCCAGATTCAAACACGGAACCATGCTAATGTATTACACCCGTTCTCCTCTGAGCTAGAAGTTCAGTCTTCTATTGACAGCTTCAGAGACCTCTTGTCTGTGCTATCTCTGCATCTGACTGCATGGTTAATTGGTGAGTGAGCTCTAAGTGGATGGAAACTAGATTTAATATTTATGAGAGTATGCACTGAGCATCTGAGGGTCACTGTTTTCTCACTGTTCTCTGCTGCGTGGCGAACCAAGTTGCTTTCCCTTGATGTCAGTGACCTAGTGTACTAGTGATGTTTAAGGCCTTGCCTCAGTCAAGAATTATTTGACTGGTATTTTCCCAGTTGGGTTGTTACCTACTCAAGCCACTCAATGCATAACGAGAATATATATGTGGAAAGTGTTTAACCTGTACAAAGATTTGTAATTTAGCCACTCTTGAGTTTAACTCATCCCAGCCAGGTCCTTAACCTAACTCTTCTACTAGGCTGGTAAAAGAATGTAGTTGGGTCAAGGAACTTTCCCATTTTATGATTGGATAGTAACTGGCTTTCCATATATTGAGGTGTCTGGTGTGTTTTAGTTCTCCTTTGCATGTTTCAGCACCTTCAGATACCTTCATTGTAAATTGAAAATTCAAACAGAAGTGGGTAGCCTTCATAATAAAGAAGGTGTGGGCAGCAAGTTGGCTCAGTGGTTAGCACTCTGGCCTTTGCAGCATTAGGGACCAGGTTTGAATCCAGGCCAGGACACTATCTGCAAGGAGTTTCCTGCCACATCCCAAAAAACATGCAGTTGGGTTAATCGACTTTCTCTCCAAAATTGTCCTCGGGCTACGTTATTGACTATGATAGGGACTATGACTTTGATTGGAATGTGAACCCCTTTTATACAATGGACTTTGTAAAGTGATGCATAATATGTTGGCGCTATATAAATACTGTGTAATAATATTAACTAGAAATTTGGATGTGAAAACATCACGATTCAACATGTATAGCAGAGGCTTTAAAACTTTAGAATCTACCACTTTTGTTTTTTTTTCATTATTACATAACTGATTATTTATGAATATTTTTTGCATACATTAATAAACCTTTCAAAGCTAAACCAAACCCGTTATTATTCACCTATCCCTGTTCCAATGCGGGGCGCCATGATGGGATGATGTACTCATTCCCAAATGCGCAAGGGAAGCTGGAATTGCTGGATTTCCCGGCACCCAACGCTGAGCATGCACGGCCCATCAAAGTCTGACAACTGGGTGGTAAACAGTTATTGCAGAAGACATTATCTGTCCCCTTCTGCAATACCCTCCTGCCTGAATCGCCCATCTTAAAAATGGGACTTGTTTTACTCTATCCTATCCAGTATCTATCCTGCATGCAATTCTCTCATATGGGTGGATGTTTGACGTTAGAGTAAAAAATGTAGGTTTCCAGCAATTTTGTCATTGCAGACATTCCAGAATACTTTTTTTTTAGTTTTAACATTAAATCCTTTATACAACATTCTGTATTGTTTTTATGTTTTGCTTAGAGTGGAATAGATTATAACATCAAGAGATCAGTGGTGAAGATAACATGACATAAACTGGTGTGCGTCAAGCAGAAAAGTAAAAAAAAACAAAAAACAGCGGTCTCATTGATCTTTTCAGTAGTCTGTGTAACAAATAACCAGTTGTAAGAGAAGTATGGGAGCTGCTGTTTCTTTTGAAAATGCTAGTTGCCTGGCTATGTCTAACTTGAGTAATTTTAAGATACAGACATGGAACAAGCATGCTGTGAATAGGTGTCCAAAATTAAATTTTAAATAAATGTCTGCTTACTTTATACCAGTGGTGGCCAATGTACTAAACATAGGGGGCCTCAACTGTGGCTGCAGACTTACCCAGGTAGGGGAGAGTCACATAAAATTGAGCATATGTAACTTTATAGAAGTCTGTTGACCTACCAGGGTCAGAGACAGGCGATATGCTACATGTGTGGTTTCAGATTTAAGATTTGCAACAAGAAACTGTTGAAGACTGGCTATGTCCGATTACTAGAGAGAACTGCCATCACAGCCCCATTACAAAGCAGTGTTCTATCTGCTGGGGCTCAGGCACTACAAAGTAGACACCGGAGGGCTGCAATTGAAGACTGTACACATTTACAGTAGCATTGTAGCTTAAAAGATAATATAGACCTTTAAATCTATCTGTTTTACCCATATCAAGAGGAAATTGTGTGTGTATTTTGCAGTTGATGGCATCAGGTGACGCATGTATTTGGAAGTAGGGAATTGAGGATAATGGAAAGCCTTATTCAATTGCTGTTGTTTTCCCCATGCTGGAGGTGTCCACATTAAGCCTCTTTACTTTCCATATAGCTTACTCACTTTAGTTAGTTTTGTTTTATAAAGCTTGTGTACTCTGCTACTGTTGGATGTCTATGAAGATCTTTTCTAAATGTTTTCGGTAACCTGGGCAGATCTAACCCAAAATTTGTGGAGCTAGCAGTGCTTGGCATTGCCGCTTATCCCCTCTCCTGTTCATAGGTATCCTTCAGATCTATCTGCTTCATTGCTGGACAGTTCATGAAGGACCTGCACACCGATGGTTGAGACATGTTGGAGGCATTTTAAGATTGGATGAGTTACACAATCTTGTTTAATTTTTTGTTTTTTAATCTTTAACAACTCTTCAACTTGAGGTGTCTGCATTGTGCCTCCTCAGCATTTCTCCAAAGCTGGAACAAGAATAGTCGCCCATGTTTAGGGACCCAGCAGATGGCCAAACTTTCTGTCGGTTGATTTATGGCTCCTGTAGAGTCTGATTGCAATGCACACCATTTTACTTTATTATTTTTAAAACTGGATTTAGATAAGGTTTTCTTTCTTCAAGAAAAGCAGCTGTTTATTATAGCAGGCTGAAATAAAGAGATATTACAGGTCACCTTGGCGTCGTATGACCTCTGCACAAGCCGTCCTCTCTATAGCCACATGCGGTGTTTAATTTACTATATTACAGATGCAGGTGCATTGCTATTCCATGCACATGTTTTAACCAAAAATAACATATATATTAAGTAATAATAATAATCATTAAAATTTGTTTAAAATTTTCATGGTATTCAGTGCACTGAAAACTACATCCTTTAACATGCCACGGTTTTTGTAGAAGGCTGTGCTTCTACATTTTTGTAATATTTACAACAGGGTATGTTATGGATTCATTTAGAAACAGACGTACAATAAAATCTGCTTTAAAGTACCCCTGTCCTAAGTACTTCGATCTGACTTTTTATAAGTTCTGTGTAATCTTCTGCAGATCAGTGCTTCAGCTATGAAAAGGATCCACCAGAGTGGCAGCTGTGCCTTTTATTATATTGCACAGTGCTGTCAGTCTAACACAGGACACAGACCATCACAGCACAAAGATGCTGTTGATCCTTTATTTCCACATCATCAGGCTGGAGCAGGGAGACAACCTTATCATATTTCTCTACTATACCAATGATAGTGGTGCCACCCTCCTTGCTATGTGGGGTAAGAGGTGTGTGTGAATCACAAACATGGATGAAAAGAATTAAAAATCTTATGGCAAGTAAAAAGGTTCTCTTGTATGTAATTTAACGATGTACTGTTTGACCAAGGTGCACCTTTAAAATGCTAATACTATTTGCTTTTAATTATCTGTTTCATGGTGGGTTAATCCATGATTGTAGTTTTTGTTAAAGTATAGTATCCTATTTAATTTACAGATAGAAATTCTGCATATTGGTAATTGCATTTCTTTACTGATAATTTCCTATTCAGAAACCAGGACTGCAATTTCCTGTAAAGCTTTTAGTTCAGCCAAGGGACTGTGGAATAACTAGAAACAAGCTATATGCATAATTTAAAAGATTTTTGGTTGATGCTTTCATAAGTGTGACTGCTGACTTGTGCTTGCATCGCATGAAGTAAAACCCTGACACATTTTCAGCGAACACATATTTTTAGTGTTATATTTAAGTTTTTGATATGCCCTTCACAGTTTTTTATAATGCAATGGAGTGATTTGTAGATTAGCCATGAGAAAGAGTTTTCAGTGTCTCACGGCATTTGTGGAAATACATATATTGCATTTCAGTGCTCAACACAGAAATTATTTTAAGCTGGGTGGGAAAAAAATGTAGGTGTGTGTCAGTCCCTGTATTGTGACCCACCTCTTTAGTAACCACCCAAAAGCAGCCGGGGGGTTACTGAAAAGTGCCGGGTGGTGCGCCCAGCTAAAAGGGGCTGGAGAGAACACTGCATTTTGCATTTACCTTCATCCTTATTGGCCCAACATCAAAAGGATATTTTTCATTACTATCTGGCTTAAAATGAAACTAAACTCCTTCCCCATTCCGCCATCTACCTTGTTTAGATTTTCGTCCGTCTTTATTGGCTGGGCCAGGACGATGGTGGTCGCAGGGGAAACCGGGATGTGTTGGCAACCAACACTGAGCTCCCTATGCACAACTCAGCAATTTTGACAGCTAGAGGGAATGATCAGGCAGGTAAGTATATTTTATTCTAAATGGGACATTGGCTGTCCCTTTCTGCAATACCCCCTGCCTGTTTTACTTTAATACCAACATTTCATAGGCAAATCAGACCTAGGATATAAAAGTTTCAACAAGCTGGCCTTGCAGCCATAAGTGCATATACGTTCACCAAAAGAGTCCTTTAAATTGCAGTTAGATTTTATTTAACGTATATGAAAATATGCCAGTGTCATGTTGCAACTTTTATCCTGCCAACATCACACCATGTTTCAGAGCTTGGTTGTGCCTTAATTTAAGGAATGACATGTCGGTCTGGGATTTGAGTCATCTTTCACAAGAGATGCTTTCTCATCTGAAATGTATGTTTTGACTGCTGGAAGCTACCTGTGTGAATTGATAATCTGAATTTTTCAGTGTTTGCTGTTTTATTTTAAGCTTTGTAAAAAAGTTAACTTTTCAAAAAATTATGGACCATAATTTATGAACATTTTGCAGCTGAGCCACATTACTTTATCCAGCAATTAAAGTAGGTTGGTACTTGTTGGAATTGGCACCCATCTGAAAAATATTTCAGTTTAAAAGTAAACGTAAATTTAAACGTAAACGTAAACGTTTAACTGTGTACATACTCATTCATTGTTATGCTCAGGAATATATATTTTAAAGCTTTTTATTTTAATCAAGTTAATCTGACACATTTTAAATGTAAAATTTGCAGCCAATAGGAATCATGTTGGCAGGTGCAACTTTAGGTTTTCTGCAAACTATTTATGCTGTGATTAGCTAAAACTGTCTGGATAATTTAAATTGTATTCTGTTTACAACAAACGCATGTGAATGGTTTGGAGGAGGAGCACCGTGCCCCTTCTAGCTCTGACAACTTGGTGTATATTTGGGTTTAATCCACTGTTTATGCTTTGCCACTTGAGTCAGGAACATGAAAATTACTAAAAACAGTAATAAAAATCTAAAATTTGCCCCCACTGAAATCAATGACTGCTTGGTGCCATCACATGGCAACCATACCAATGTCAATGATACATCCCAGCCTGGAAGATGCCTTTTATTTATGGGTAAGTGTGCTATGGTTTCTATCTTTGGGTGCCAAATGAATTTGAATGAAGCTAATTTGAAAAGTTGGTTACATTTGTGCTGTTTCTACTTTTTATACTTCCTGCAACAACTACTATGCATTATGTAAGCAGTATGTTCACTGTTTCCTGTTGTTTGCTGTTTAAAGATTTGCCATTAAACTCTGCCTCATTATAGGAGCTTTTATCTTCTAATTGTGCACTGAAGCACGGGCATAATTAATTATTAAAAAGCAGGTTTTAACTGGGCTTCTTGGGTGCCCAGCCAGCTGCCTTTGAACCACAGTACCTTGAGCCAAAAGATAATCTCCAGCACCAGATGTGACTATTGGCTTTCCTGTCATCGCTGTCCTGTGTTGTTTTGTTTTATGATTCAGTCGCTTGGGTGAAGTGTATGACTCATTTACATACATTCAGTTATGGAGCTGAAATATACAGCGCGTCTATTATTCTATCTTGTTCAGAATGATGTCAGTGAATTGTTGTCACCTCAGTCAGAAGAGTTATAGGTCTTAGGTCATTCAAGCTCTATGGAGATCTCAAAACACATGTAACCTAGAGAACCTGCTTGCTCCTTTTTTTTCAGTTTTGACTACCAGCTTTTTTAAAGAGGAGCACCAACTTTAAAACAAACCTTACAAAACATGTTTTGTCTCTTTTTTTTTTTTCCCTGGGAGTTGCTAAAGAATGACAAATGTTTGCTTGGGAAGGAAAAGTGGGTAGACAACTGTCCTGCCACTGGTGAGTTGGTTGGTGGACAAAAGCAATACAAAGATAGTCACCTACTTTCATTCATTTTTGCCTTTTAGTATAATTATTATTATAATACAGTATTTATATAGCCCCGACATATTACACAGCGCATTACAAAGTCCATAGCCATGTCACTAACTGTCCCTCAAAGGGACTCACAATCCAGTGTTCTCCCCAGCCCCTTTTAGCTGTGTGCACACCCCGGCACTTTTCAGTAACCACCTGGCTGTTTTTGGGTGGTTACGGAAGACTTGGATCACATTACAGGGGCCGCCACCCAGCTGCAATTTTTTCCCATCTGGCTTAAAAAAAATCTAATGTCCCTGCCTCAGTTATATGTCTTTATTACAGTCAATGTCAATTTTGGGGGAAAGCCAAATAACCTAACTGCATGTTTTTTGGAATGTGGGGGGAAACCGGAGTACCCAGGGAAAACCCCCGGAAACACGAGGAGAACCTGCAAACTTCATGCAGATCCTGTCCTGGCCGAGATTCGAACCTAGGACCTAGCGCTGCAAAGGCAAGAGTGCTAACCACTGAGCCACCATGTTGCCATATATACCTTCCTTCCTATATATTCCTAATTGATGACAGCAATAAGTATTGCTTCCTTGGAAAGCCCTAAATGCTCTAAACGCGCCCTTCTGTCCCATAATGCTACTGAATGGCAGACAAACAATTCATGACAATAGGTAATGAAGGGTCATATGGTGGCACCATCACTTGACTTTTACTAATTTTGACAGTTTGATAACGTCTAAAAGTCTGCAAGAGATATAAAGGTCCAGTTAATGATTTACATGACTGGTGCCCAAATCAAATGCTGTTGTAGTGGATGTAGCTGATCATCATTGAGAAATGTATGTGCATATTTTATATTTGGATAATGTATTTTGAGTGCTTACCATATGCAAGAGTAGCTTTGTGTAGACACAGCTTATTACTAAACACATGCTTAGGTGTACAAGCACAGGAGTTACATTATCCCAGCCTGGCCAATCACAATGAACTAAGATCCCAAACCCGGGGGGTGGGGGTGCAAGCAATATGTTAATCTAGGACAGTGTTTCTCAACCAGGGTTCAGTGGAATCCTGGTGGTTCATCCAGACGTTGCCAAGAGTTTCTTGAGCCATTAATGAGCAGTAACTTTCAGGTCAGTTATTTACTCACACCAAGGATCTTTTTGCCTAACTATAATGTGACATTCTTCCCACTGGTCAGCAATGTAGGAGGCATTCTTCTCACCAACCTCCACAAAAAAGCACTGTGAGCTGGGGATATTGATATTGTCAGGGGTTTCCCAAGACCCTAAAGTTGCTTATATATTCTGTGAAAAAAGTAAACTCAAACCTCACCCAAAACAAAAAAAAAAATACACTTACCTTCACTCCCACAGAGGCGCTGACATTTTTTCCTCTTCTGCCGGATTCTTCTTCCTACATCACCCAATCCAGGCGCAAGATCGTAGGTTGGAAAAAAACTTGACGATCTCCCTGGGCATGCGTGAGATCAGCAATTGTTTTCCCTTTTCACGAAAAGGCTCCTTTTATGTAAAGTGAAAATTCTGAGTTTAGGTACGCTTTAATAAGATAAGACCGTGAAATATGTTGTTGGCCTTTTTGGTATATTACATGCCTTGGGCACTTTTGTTATCTTTGAGCACCTGGCCTGCATCCCAGCTTATTCTATGCTTCTGCTATTTTCCTATTCGTGCTGGTAGACAACTTCCTCACAACCACATTAGTTGTAACATTCTAACCAAATTTTGTGCACAAACATTCGTGTATGAACATAGTTCTTAGGCCTGCAGGGCATTTCTATTGGTTCAGTTACATAATAGAACACCAAATAAAGTAAAACCAAGGAGTTTTATGCAGTTCAGAAGGTTTGCTTGCTGTATACATTTTGGTGGCTCATCTGTTGCACAAGAGTTTTGCCTTAAAGGACTTTACTAGTCGACAAGTTATAGCATAGCAAAAGCTTTTAATGCTAAAAATCAAAACAAGTCTGCTAAAGTCAGAAAATACTCTCTGTTAACTTTATTATATATTCTTCTTTCCTGCTGGATAGTCGAAGGGGGGCGGGTAGAAGTCCTGGAAAGTCCGCTGACATTTTATATCAGTATACATTCTACTGATGTGTATGCGACATGGTGTATTTTATTATCACCAGCATGTTTATAAATCAAGTAACTGACAACAGTTCTGTCACATTGTATTTAAAGAATAACTGCATGGAATAGATTGCCAATATAAATAATGTTTTGTTGGCTTGATCAGGTCTTTCCTAATATTTGGACACATTGAAGCAATAAAAGAGTGTTTAAAAATACAGTGTATAAATGTTTTACATGCAGCTGTAAAAAAAGTGTTTTCAAAAATTATATTTATAACATTCACTAATATTTAACTTACTATGTGGTTTTGATAATCCGGCATCCTCACGGCTTGGCTGCTAAGGTCACACTGGTAAATTTGTAGGTGTGCTGACATTAACAAAAAAGGGTGCCAACAAGACCTGTCAAAGACTGGCATGGAGAGTGGTTTCAACGAACTGGTTGTCACATCCACTAACAGCAAAGAATAGGATACTGCAATTAATTTTTTGTAAGCTAATTGTTATTAGGCCTAATATGATAGATCAAAGCAAAAAAAAGAAATCACATCTCCCTAGTCATATGTTTAAAAAAAATTTAGATAACATAATAACAATTGCATAAACAGATGAAAAAATGTCCCAAAAAACAAGATGTATAATACAAAAACATAGTTTACAAAGGTGTGAAAACCAGATTTGTGACTAAATGCTAAACATAAGGGAAAGAAAAATTCAGGGAGGTGGTTAGCAAAAAAAAAAAAACTGTTGATGGACCAAATGCAAGAACCTGTTTAGCCCCTTCATTTTAATACCTTGCCTTGTAGGATGTATTTATGTGCACATTTGTAACTGATTTATAGTTTTTTTTTTTTTTTATCATATGGGCATTAGCATTCTGGCTTTTGCAGCACTAGGTTCCAGGTTCAAATCTCTACCGGGACACTATCTGCATGGAGTTTGCAGGTTCTTTCTGTGTTTGCATGGGTTTCCTCCCACATTCCAAAAACATGCAGTTAGGTTAATTGGCTTCCCCACAAAATAGACCTTAACTGTATTAAAGACATATAACGATGGTAGGAACATTAAATTGTGAGCCCGTTTAAGGAACAAATAGTGACCTAACTATAGACTGTACAGCGCTGCATAATATGTTGGCGCTATATAAATACTGTGTAGTAATAATAATATATGATAAAATGCAGAATGCTGAAACCGGTGTCACCTATGCTCTTGAGTGATTTATTTATTTTTTTTAAAGCTTCTCGGTTTAACCTGAACTAATCAACCATATCAATTGTCAATGTTGACAAATGCGCCAACGTCTCCATGAAACTGATAGAGCAATTCCAAGTAGATTTTCCATTGTTCATGTTTGAGTTCTTGAATTACCCTTTTGTGAGTTTCCTGTAGAAGGATTGCTACATAAATAGACTTCAATGTGAAATAAATGTCACTAGAAGAACAAGTAAAAGGATTTCACTGTGAAATGAATGCCAACGTGTTGCTAAAGCTACACTGTACAACAAATTACATGATTTGTGTATTTTGTGAGCTAAAGCCCAACTCGCTTCCTCTCTACCTTTTAATCAACTTTATGCTTCAATTTGAAGTATTATTTGAAGTATTACTGGGTCTGTCGCATGATACCACACGGTTTGCAACACTGATGTCAGCACCAGTCTTTGTACTGCTACATTGGGAATGGATGGTGCTGCGGTGATGCTATGGTGATGCTACCACAAGGATCAGGAATTTGAGAAATCTATGTTCCATGTTGAGTACCATTGGATTAATGGCTACTCCAAGGCACAGCAACAAATTTGGCTTTACATATGAACCTAATAGGTTTTTTTTTATTCTCATAGATTCCTTAACCCATTAAAGGGAATGTTTGGGCAAAATAAAAACAGAAACAGAACTTATGTATTGATTACAAATACATATTATACATTTTGTGTATGCTCCAGTAAACACAATTAAATTGATTCTTGTAAAGATAATTTTCTCTTTAGAGAGGATAGCAGTATAATGTGTTCGTACATTCACCATGGCCCAGATTCAAACTGCATTTAACAAATTAAAGATGAGCCATAGTCTCGTCAGTGTGTTATTTTTAAAATGTAAGAAATACATATTTATTCCCAGACACCAGTGACATAAAACCAGCATGCAAATACAAGCCTCTTTCATCACAAGTAGATTGATTTTGAAAGCCCCTGAGTGGATTCAGGACAAGCGCTATACACTGCATGCAAACATCAAGCAGTTAGCTGCCTGCTGGCATATGTCAAGGTGCCGGTTGTCCTTGCAGAAACTGCCCCGAAATTTCGCAGTCCAGGACATTTCAATTTTTTTTTTTTTTTTTTTTGTAACCCCAAGAAAGGTGTACTATAAATGTCTTCAGCACACAGGGGTGTTATTAGGGATCAGCTTGGACCTCTTGGCTTTGTACTAGTTGATTTTCAGTTCTGATTTCTGATCAAATAAACTTTGCATATGAAGTGGGTCTGTAGTGAAATCACACGCATTCACTTTTTGTTTTTTGTGATCCTATGTAGAACGATAACATGTTGGTAAATATTGATCAAAATTTGATCGTTTTGTATGCGAGAAGACTAATCAGTTAGGCAGAATATTGTACACATGTGCAGGGCTTTAAGTCTATGTTAGGACTAATGCTTCAATAGATGCATTGAAGCAGAAGCATCCAGTTTATCTGAGGAAATATTAGGCAACAAGTAGGAGTGGTTTTCTAACTTGCCTTTTAAAATTTTCCTCTGACTGCTAATAGTAAATTAGATAGGAATGTTGTCCTCACAGTAAACATTAAACTACAAAAAAAAAAAAAAAAACTTCTTTACTTTTCCTTAATAAGCCAAATACTTATTTGTGTCTCATGCATTCCTCCTCCCGGACATTGCAGCTCACAGCAGGTTTCAGCAGCAGAAGCAAAGCTGTAAGTAAAGGAAGCCTAGTGGTCAGGACTAGATGTAACTAGATGCTGATTGACTAGATTCAGGCTTGTTTCTATCCCATTGTAGTGCAAGTGACAAACATATATGATGGTGACAACTCTGCAATGAATTATGAGCAGTACAGCACAGGCTCCACGTGATCTCATTAGGCTGCAATAGAGGACCTCCAGGGGGACAGGTTCATGAAGCATTTATGGAAATTGCAGGTCTAAGAGAACTGTTAGGGGCAAAAGTTCTTTTACAATTATTAATTAAAGCCAATATTTTTTATTGGCGATCATGAATGCAATTCTTTACATTATTTTAGCTGTGTGATATGTACATATACATATAAATACTGGCAAAAAAAACTTGGAATGATAAATTGACATACCTATCATCTTCAGTCTTCTGCAATGTAAGTGTGCTGTGTGCGCATTAGATCAAGAAATAGTTTTCTTGTTATAGCAAGGAATAAGCTTCTGATTGATGAATCAACAAATCAGGATCATTCCTCCTGACAGAGGAAACGGCAAAATACTTTTTTACATTACACATCTCTCACTTTGAGTATGACCTATCTCTAGGTTACAGGTTCAAATCTCGACCAGGACTCTATCTACAAGGAGTTTGTATGTTCTCCCTGTGTTTTTATGGGTTTCCAAGGGGCACCCAGGTTTCCTCTTCCCAAAAAAGTGCAGTTATGTTAATTGGCTTCCCCTTTAAATTGCCCTTAGACTGTGTTAATGACATATGACTATGGTAGGGACATTAGATTGTGGAGGAAGTTGTGGAATAGGGGTCCCCCCCCCCCCTCCCCATCGGATGACATTATATTGAAACAGGTAGGCGGAAAAACTTTATGGACACCAAGGAGTTGGGAAACAGGTTTTTATTGTATGTTGTATCGGGCTGTATTCTGCTGCAATCAAAGGAGTCACTTGTGATGAGATTAGGAAAGTCAGCACACACATACTTAATGCTTACTTTATGTTCATAGATTTTTATGTTTCGGCTGCAATACAATTTTTTTTTTAACTTGACATCTTACTTTTCTTTTTGCAGGTATTACAAAATCTGTGCAAACAACGTATGTAACTGCATTCAAGAATACGTTTTCCTTGTGGATAATGTTACGTCTGGTCTTGTCGGTTCTACATTGATGGTAATGCAGTAACTTTTGGTGTTTAAACCTGGTAAGTAAAATCTGACATGCTTGATCATTTGAATATACAGTTCATCTTTGCCTATCATTTATTTTTCCTTAACTGTCTTCTTGCGCTTCTTTAGAAGGTGTGCAGAATTTTGATTGTTTCAGTTTTACAGTTGGGTGGTTTTTGTCAGATGGGGAGAGAGTAGTGGATTCATCGTCGGAGCATGACAAATCCCAGGGACCCAGTAGCTATGGTGACCAGAAAGGATGCCGTACCGTAGTCCTTCCAGATAGTTTTAACCTTTTTTAGTTTACTACTTGCTGAAAGCTACAACTTGACTTCACTTGAATTGAGTCAAACCCAGGAAGTGAAAACATACATGATTTCTTGAATATTTAGCAAGTTTTTCCAGGCTACATAGGCAGGAAACTATGAACACCATTGAGTCATTACTGTATTCTGTTGGAAGGGTTTTGTTTGACCTTTTCATAATTTTGAGTGGTTATACTTTCTTTTTAATTTCCTCCTGAAGTCCACATATCCTCTACTGATGAAGAATACCTAGCATTGGCCAAAAAGCCACATTGTGTTTTCTGCAGCATGGAGCCCATTTACATGTTATAAAATGCTCAATTTAACTGCTGAATGATGATCCAAAAAACAAAAATCTTTTTGGCATGTCAGTATAGTTTTTAATGTGTTATGCAACAACCAACACAAAAACATCATGCCATTTATGCAGAGTTGTGCTGCACATCCATGATTCTCTCGTTCTACCACATCCCAAAGGTCCTGTATTGGATTTAGATTTGGTGAATGTGGATTCCATTTGAGTGCAGAAAACTCATTGTCATATTCAAAAAACAAATTTGAGATTTTAGCATTGTGACATGGCAATCAAAAGATAGGTACACTGGTCATAAAGGGATGAACTTGGTAAGCAGCAATGCTAAGGTAGGCTGTGGTATTTAAACAATGCTCAATTAGTACTAAGAGGACCAGGCTTTGCCAATAGAATATCCCCCACCCCATTGCACCACCACTATCCTGAACCGTTTTATAAAGCAGGATGGATCTATGCGTTCATTTGGTTGACACTAATCACTGACCCTACCATCTGAATGTTGTAGGAGAAACTGAGACTCGTCAGACGAGTCAGTGCTTTTCCATCATTGTCTCATCCAATTTTGGTGAGCCCATGAGAATTGTAGCCTCAGGTGTCTGTCCTAAGATGACAAGAGCGGCATTCAATGTGGTCTCCTTATGCTGAAGCCCTTCTTCTTCAAGTTTGGACATGTGCATACAGGGATGTTCCTTAGCTTACCTCGGTTATAACCAGTGGTTATTCAAGTTGCTTTTGTCTTTCTATTAGCTGAAATCAGTCTGGCCATTCTCCTTTGACATCTGGAGGTGCAGATTAGGACTCCCATCATCTTTTATTTTGTCATCTGCTGCAGATTTTCCCTCACTTTCTGATGAAACCCTTGTCATTGTGAAAGTAAGTAAAGGAAACTTTCCTCATGTAATCCTGGACAGCATTAGAAACAGATTCTGATACTTTCCCACTCTATTCAGAGTAAGGTTAATGCTTTGGCTGGTATTGGTTATGTATTGGCTGGTGTGTTATGTACGTATTTTTTTGTCTTCTTTAATTTCTCTATACATAAATAGTGCTAAAGGCACACAGTTTTATTGTTCTGTGACTGTACAATGCTTTCTTTGTGTAGGAAGCATGACCAACCAATATTAATGGAATCCAGGACACTGGCAATGCTAATATTTGTCTTGCCTATTGTTTATTTTAAGTACAGAAGTAGTTCAAAATGTCAGAATATCGCCTGAAAATGAGTAATAGAGAGATCCAGTGAATTTGAGCTGAAAGGTAAATGGGCATTTCTGGTGAAAAGACTGCTGATATACCAGGAATCATAGATAGTAAAGCAGTGGGGCCTGGATGTTTGCTAAGATTTTTTTTAAGGTTTTTTTTTTAAGGGATTAAAAAGCATTGATACCACACATGAGTGAGGGTGCCAACAGAAGCATGGGTTGATTTATGGATAAATATTCGATCAAATCTGTTGGAGGATCTATTTTATTTTGTTAGTATTTCATAATCTAATCTAATCTTAAAGCCTTCCTGGGCTTCCTCCAGCAACTGCTAGGTGTGTTCCCTAACATAGATTTCCTACCTACACTAACCACCATTGCAAGGGTTACATCTACAATGACCACCACCATGTAGATGTGACTACACTTATCACCACCTGTCTCTTTTCTAGACTTCATTATCATTTGTTTCATTTCATGATTAAGTACAGCCCCTTCTGTATTCTATTATTTGAAAGTCTCGTCAACCAACAGATGACGAAAATGTACTTTGGACAATATGTCTACTTTATTCATGTCACCTTTGGCTACTTTAAATGATATTCACAGGAAATGTATTTTTGTACAGATAAACTACCACGCTGAAGGTAAGCAATACAGACATGCGTGCCAGATGACCTAAATAAATTTAAAGCGTTAAAGGAAGCCTTTGGAAGCATGACTTGTCACCTAAATTATTTATCAAAGTCAGAGAACATATTTTAATTAGGCATGACTGACTGTTATAATATGTATAGGAAAAACATCAATTTGTTCCAGTTTAAAGAGAATTTCCAGGAAGAATGGAAACCTGTTTGTGCCTCCCCCCCTCCCCTTGCTGCCAGAAATTACAATGGCTCATATGGATTACTGTAATGGAAAGGTGGAATATCAGATTTTCCTGCTGATTCAGCTACTGGTATTGTAAGGCAGATAAATATCCTAAAATGTGCCAGATTTGTATTTTGTAAGGTTAAGGCTATGTTTCAGCTTTAATTTATCTATTAAGCGGATCTTTCTCAACCTTTTTTTTAACATGGGGGACCATTGCAATAACTTTGAAGTCTTGGGGAACCTCCTTACAATAATATCAAGATCCACAACTCATGGTATATTAGTGTGGGTGTCAGTGGGAGGAATGCCTCTTATATTGTTGGCCAATAAGAAGAATGTTACCCCCTACAGGTAGCAAAATGGCCTATTGGCCATAAGGAATGATCTGAGAGGCATAAATTGCCCATTGCTCAAGGAACCCCTAGAAGCCTCCTTGTCCTGCAGGTTTATAAAAGAATGATTGGATATCTGTGATGGCGATCACTGCTTTGATTGGGAAAATAACAGGTTCTCTTAATTCTTTTTGGTGGAGGTTGTTTTCCTTGCTGCTTTAACAGGGCATATTAGTGCATAAATATTGGATTGCCAATGTACTGGAGCAATTTTAGGCTGCCAAGAAACAATCATTAACTGTTGGGTTACACAGGGGAATAATGTTTAAAGTGCATAGGCTGGGCTCTTTCCTGTGATTGCCCATAAAATGAAAACATATCGATCATCCTGAAAGCAGCAGTGAGATCCTCTGGCGGATATGCTTGCTTTCTTGCTTGTTTTCCCACTTGATGCAATATTGAGCCCAGCTGTGCCAGTAAAACCCTACATCCACAAGACTGATAATGCTTACCTTCATTTGTGTAACAAAATACTTTCTCACCAAGTCCGGTAACATGTGACCTGGTATTTCCAAAGGAAGGAAGTTCAGCAGGATTTCACTATTTCTGACCGGGTACTGTGAGCTTGGTTTGTCTTATTTCATAAATCACCAACATCAGTTCAGCTAGTACAAATGTGTCTGTGTGGAAAGTGATCGTTGGTGGCTGCCACAAATGTCATGCAATTTTTTCCAGCCACTGTTCTGTCATAGCCAAAATAAAAAGTATAAATTACCAGATTAGTGTGTTACAAAGTCCATCATCACCTGAAATTATCCAGTCAGCAGTAGCATGTAAACCCTAACACTTAATGGAGTGCATCTGACTTCCAGGTTTGCTGGATCACCCAGCTTCACTGATGACAGTGTATCCTCTCCAGCCTTGGAGAGGTTTAATAAATCAGGCCCTTTATTGCTAAAACGCCTGATGGAAACAAAGATTTCTGTGTAACCATGCTGCCATGCGCCTCACTGTGTGGTGTGAGAAAGCAGACCCACCAAGCCTGACAATGGGAATCAGTAGATGTCTGAGAATCTGAGCTGCTGGGGTTGTGTAAATGAATACAGGAACTTTAGGAGCTTATGTTTAACTTCAAAAGACCACATTGGAATAAATTCAACATTTGAGAGGGGACTACTTTTGTAATGTTTTCTTAGACACATTTTTGAGTAAGTTATAGTGGTTTGGCCATTTCAAATATTACTACAGGTTGACAATCGAAAATCCAGCCATCAATAATCCGGTTCTTTCAGTTTTCCTGCATGAATTTTGGATCTCATTTCCAATACAGGGACTGTAGTACACTGTTTTGCCACTAATGTTTTGATGGCGCTGTTCTGCAGAAACTGCTGTTAGATCTTGCTTGCTAAGCTAAACACACGTTGAGACGTCCCTGCTCCCTGGAACTGTGCCAGATGTCCGCGGGTGCTGCGAGAGGAAGACTGGCCTGTGTGTGGAGGTAAGTATAACCTTCAAAAATCTGGAATTTTTAAAAATCCGGCACTCCTCGGGTCTGGAGGTTGCCGGGTTTTTGATTGTCAGCCTGTACAGATTGACAATCAAAAATCTGGCAACCTCCGTAACTGAGGTGTGCCGATTTTTCAAAAATTCTGGATATTTTTTTTTTTATACTTGCCTCCATACACAGACAGCCTTCCTCTCGCAGCACCCGTGGACATCTGGCACAGTTCCAGGCAGCAGGGACGTCTCAACGTGTGTTTAGTTTAGCAAGCAAGATCTAACAGCAGTTTCTGCAGAACAGCGCTATCAAAACATCAGTGGCCAAACAGTGTACTACAGTCCCTGTACTGAAACTGCGATCTGAAATTCATGCCGGGAAACTGAATGAACCGGATTATCGATGGCCGGATTTTCAATTGCCAACCTGTATTTTTAAACTGTATTTTTATAGCACCAACATATTATGCAGCACTGTACATTAAATAGGAATTAAAATATGGACAACTTTATTGGGAATCTGTCATGGTCAAGAATGATAAAGACTGTCATTGCTTATTTCTTTTTAGAATGCTAATTTTCTTAGATGCCGTCTTATATGTTGACTTTTGAATTCAGACACTTTGCCTTAATCTCATTATTGTCTTTTATCACAAATACTGCGTGATTTAATATTTTAATGGATGCAGCTGCTCACACCAAAGTGTGTAAGTAACCAACACTGGAAAACACATAAAATGCATGTTTTAAATGTGTTAAAACTCACTACAATGCACAAAAGAATGTAGGTAAACACATGTTCATTTTGTAACTGTAAAAATAACAATAAATAAATAATAAAAATAACCTCAACAAAAGTTAGCCCTCATTTTACATGATGAGCCTATGTCCGATACCTCCTCCTTGTGTGTAACTTGCAGACACAACCTATCATGGGTTATGGTGCTACAGAATTATATATAATGTTTGTTTTTTTTTTTTTGTTTTGCCCCCAATAAAGTAAACATTATGGTGTTCAACCCAGAATTTTTTTAAGCCGGGTTAGGAAATTGGTGAGTGTCATCGGTAATTACCCAAAACCCCAAAACAGCTGGGGGGTCACCGAAAAGTGCCGGGTGGTGCGCCCGGCTAAAATTGGGTGGGGAGAACACTGCAATACACTTTACTAATTGCGGGCAAATGAAAATTCTTTTGATGCCACACCTTCTCTGCCATGTTACTCTTTCCAACTTGCTTGCCACAGCCTTGAGCAAACAACCCTGTGTAAACTCTGTGTAGGTTTTTATTAACCTTTTACCAAGGGCTAAAGACAATCCCCTCACCCCAATTTAAAGGTGCAGTTGGTCACCAACACTTCATCATTGGAGAAAGAGGAGTGGATCACATGCTTCCCCATACTCACAAATTTGTTCAGTCTACAGGGATCCAGTTGGTGAACAGATAGGTGGGGTAACTCTGGAAAAGGTATAGATCTACAATGGAGGGGATGGGTTATCGGCACCCTAATGGTAGCGGTGTGTAAAACAAACTGTAGTCATACCAAACGTATATGGTGTTAATTCTCTCTGGGCACAAAGCTTATTTTAGTGACTCCTCATGGCACTTGGCAATTAAGACACACAAACCACAAGTTTTTTCACTGCCATCCTTCATGATCATGAGTATGTCACAGGGTGATGTAAGGTTATGTATTTTTTTGTTAAAAATAAAAATGATATTCTTTGAATAGAGTGTAAACGAAGCACTAAATGGATTCATCTATGTTGGAGTAGGCCGCTCACCCTTCCCTTGTACTCATTAGTACAGTAGTAGATGAAACTACTTTACGCTATGTTTTTCCTAACGGCCTTTTCTCTTTAATGAGGTCAGGAACGCTAGGGGCAGTGTGTCGGAACACATGCGTAACTTATACAATTCACTCAGATATATTTTAGGCATTGTGCTCCATGTAGAAAGATACTGTCTCCTAGAAAAACTGTGATTCCTAATCATGCCGGGGTATTTTACAGTTAAATAAATATGTGTGTTTATTACATTACACGTTAGATGTAGCGGCTACTTTCCATCATTTGTTTTTCTTGCTTGGGTTAATCTAACCTATAAAAAAATAAAAACATTTCAGTCTCTGGGTCTTGCTCTTGAGAATCTTAATTGCTTAGCCTTGTCTAATTACTCTGACTCCTCAATCCCTTTGAAGTTTGTATAAATAAAGGGGACCAAATCTAATTATTTGTAGTTCAGTTGAATCTACACCTGAGATGTAAGACCCTCGTCCCGTGCCAGTGCGTGCCAGGCACCAATACCCTGATTTAACTCTGCACCTAAAGTAAGCTCCCGCTCAGTTTCAGGAGTTTAGTTGCGTCGTCCCACCAAATGGTTGCCCCCATTGACTTAAGTGCACAAAAGATTGGGTCTGGGGAGCACTGACAGAGGATCGGGAGCCCACAAAAGCCGTACAGGGGACACAATCGGAATTCAGTCTGGGGTCTGTTACCAAGTGATCCACAAATATGCAGTAAAGGAGAGTTCAGCAGATGCAAATCCAGAATCAGAACCAAAGGGCATAAACAGGTTATCAGTCCACCAAACAAGGTATACATCGGCTAAGACAAAGCAGAGTCAGGGTCACAGGCAAAGGTCGGTCCAAGCAGCAAACATTTTCAGATCTAGAAAACAGAGCAACAGGGCAGAATCTTTACCCGAAAACAGGGCAACATCTAATGTGTTAATTGGCAGCAGCACATGAAATCCCTTCAGCTGCACACAGTCTCAGAGCAGTGGATGTTGAGACAGAACATTCACAGCCAAAGGGAAACTGGGGATGCTGAAGACTGCAGAGCAGAGGACGGACAATTATTTGCTCAACCTGCAAGCAATGCCATAGGAGGGAATAAACAAGGCACAGTAAATGGTTAGTAAATCACCAGCCAGATAATCATCTAACAGGCAATTTACTGAAAAAATAAATAAAGAGATCCTTTTATTATTGTGTGGTATGCCTAGCAACTCCATTGAGTAATCTTTTTTAAATGGTTAACATTAACTACATAGTTGTAGCACAGAAAAAAATGATAAAGGGAGAGGGTAATAACAAATGGAGGTATATGCAATGAGCAGTGTTGTGTTTGAAGCTGTGCCTTCTCCAAACTGCATGTTTCTGTTTCTTCCATAAATTTCTGATAGTATTCAAATCAGGACCTGTACAAGGCCACTCAAGAATAAACTGATGTATTGTTTTTAACCTTTCTTGTGCGCCTTTGGATGTGTGGATCATTGATCTGTTAGAGGATCTATGACCTGCAAGTGAGACAGAGCATTCTCATACCGGGCAATACTCCAAGAAGCATTGTGGCTTGTCAGTATGCATTTTATGAATTCCATTCTAGCAGTTTTTTAAGTATTCCTGTGCCATCCTCCACTAAACCCACTGTCACTGAAGAAATGGGAGCACAATCAGACACCGACGACCTTGGAGTTTGGCTGCAGTGCCATGCACCTTTAAACTTTATAATATTTTTTGCAACTGTTTGGACTTGTAGTCTTTGCCTTTGACACTCTCTCTGTAATTTTTATTCTGATCTCCTCGGGCAACTCTCCGTTGCTTTCTCTGGTCTATATTCAACCCACCTTTCTCTATTTAAATAAGCCAAATGTTTGCACAACTAGATATAGGTTTAGTACTATTTAAAGAACATCTTGTTAAAAAATCTTCCTTTTTTTTTTAAAAACCATACATTTATTGAGTTTAAATTAGAATGGTAAAAGTATAAGGAATGCTTTATCTATTTTCGGAAAAAAAAATTCTTTCAGAATACAGTAAAGCAGAGATTATCCCCCTCTTTCCCCCTCTGAATATGTGAGTCACTGTCTACCATGCTACTGGCTATCTTGCATGATTCTCCTGTGGCATTATTTTAAATTGAGAGAAACTATATCCTTAATGTTAACAGGAATATTTAGTAGTAAAATGAACTTTATGTAATAACATCTCGGGTTCTTTTTGCAAATTGGTACAAATATCTTTTTTTTTTAAAGTGAGTCTGTCACATGAAACACATAGATCAGACTATTTGTAATTTCAGTTAAAAAAAAAAAAAGCTGTGCCACCCAGAAGGGAAATACCTTGTCAGTTGAACTTTTCCCTATTATTGCCCTTGTTTGCACAGTTTTACTTTGTTAATGAAGCCATTGTGGTTCAGGCAGGGATTTGTTTCCTCATGTCAGAGCAATCTAGCAAGGAAAGCAATGAGCAGAGTTTATAAGTAAGAGGCAGAAGTGCCTTAGGTATTTCATTGCAGATATCCTGGAGAGACAAAAGTTGTATAAGGCTGCATACACACGTGCAATATTTGTCGTTGGAAAGGATCTTTTACGATCCTTTCCAATGACTGCACGATGCATGAACGAGTGCTGTACATACAGCCCCATTCTGCACTATGGAGAGGGGAGGGGGAGAACGAAGGAGCGGCACCCTGCTGCACGCTCTCGCTCCCCCCTCACTTCCATTAGGATTGTTCGTCGTCCGTGGATCCGCCAGGATGGTTGTTCGGACGACGGGCGCTGTACACACCCCAGATTCTTGATATCGGACAAGAACCATTGCAAGTGTCATGTGCTGGGGTGACAGTGACAAGGGCTGTGTGCTGGGGTAAAAATGTCAGCCTGTCATTGACAGGTGAAAGATATAGTGTTTTATTTTTCTTTTATGGCCTGTGCGAGGCCCCCGATTTTTCAAATCAGAATCTTTAATAGGGTTGCAACCTTTTTCATCAGGATAGGTGGCATTGGACATGTGTGCTCCCATCTCTTATCCCTTCCAAAGGACCTTTGAAAACCGAATTTTAGACAA
>NC_092862.1:114489304-114492949 GCF_032062135.1 Pyxicephalus adspersus
TTTTTTTTTTTTGCAATGCCCAAGTATAAATGGTGATTCTTTTTTTCCTTGTCATTTTCAAGTCAAAAAGTCTTGGTTTTTACTCAAGTATTTATGGTAACTTTCCCTTTTTGAGTTCAATATCAAAAAATGATTTTGTTGGTTGTATTTTTTGCATTTACGGTTTGTGAGGGTTAATATTTTATCATAAAATCTTTATTTTTATGCTGTCAGTGTTTTTTTTTTTTTTTTTGCATGCATATAAACTTCATTCTCAACTGGAATACCCTGTATATCAAATTTCTAGGTATTGTCTGTTTATTATACTGAAACACTTCCTGTTGCTACAGACATGGTTTAGAAAGTATCCTGGACCTAGTCTTCAGTTTTATGCTTCAAAGTGCGTAACTTTGTTTGCTTTGGAAGAGACTTTACATTAATACTAATTGTGGTAGCTTGGGGCTACTGTTATCATTCATGAATACAATAGCTCTGTTCCACAGAACACTGTGTAGCATATCCTAGGTACTGACAGTATGTCATGTAATAATGATATACAAATACATGAAATAAGAAACACCAGCAGCATCTACCCACATTGAAAAACGCAAGCATATTCAGCCAAGCCAAAGACAAGAGAGGGAACTCTGATCATGTCCACATAGCTACCTTCAATTTTATGGGGCTATATTGGGTGTGAGTGGTTTTTAGGGTCTTAGGCTGAATCAGGTAATTGCTTCCAGTTAATGCCTATGCTCTAATCCCACCACACATTATGATATATCTAATTTCATCTACATATAACAGCAAGTAGAAATGCAAGGGCCTGGCTGATTGGGTACAAATTTATTGGATAGTTTAAGTCCCTGTAAAATAAAGTTTTAGTAAACCCTACTGGAATTAGCATACCATTGTGTAGTCAGATTGTTACATTTCTGGTGAGTTTTTTTAGTGATTCATTTGCAGCATTTTTTACATTGATTTCCTACTTGGTCACTCAGACAATAATAGGGGAGAAACCAAAAAGAATGCTATATAGGGTCACTTGAGTGACAGCTCTAAGTTGGCCCAGACTGGCAACATATTATCCAAAATAGCAATGCCCAGCATTTGTATGCCTATACAAGAGGAGGATTTAGGTAAATAACTTACATAAAATATTAAATGCACATATAATCTATCGGAAATATTTTTTGTTAAAATGAATATTCTGGTGACAGGGTCGCCTTTAAGACTAAATTTTTAGATTCTTGCATAAGCTCTTTTTTCTTTAGTGGATAGTTGGGTTGAAAAAAAGTACATCAAGTTCAACCACTAGGGAAATAAACATATCTCAAATGAAAACCCTATAGACAGTTGATCCAGAGAAAGGCAAAAAACCATTATAAATCCTCATTCAGTTTTCTCCAGCAGGGGGGGAAAATACCCTGTACCTTTTCCCAATTTCAGAATGATCTCTCATTCTATATTCTCAGACTCCTTTCATACTTGTGGTGGAAACCCATGTAGTTTTCTGCTCCCATGCTCATGGAAAACTCCTGTAAATATGCCCAGGAGAGGCAGATTACATTGCAGGTAAATCTGTTTGCACGCGGTTGTGGCTGTGGTGTGGCTCTTCTCCAGAGGAAGCAACCACGTGGCCTAAAGCAACTTGTTTTTGGGGGACTTCACTACGATCAACCACAACCATGTGCGAATGTGTACCCACAATGGTTTTAAATGGCTCCCATTCACTTGAATGGTAACATTTGGGACAGTAGTTGAGCCTGCAGCAGAATCCTTTAAATAAGCCACAGCATGGGTTTTTTTTTTAAAGGCTGTGATAGAAATTCTCAGTATACAAGTTTGTTGTTAAAATGATGCAAAACTGGACTTGGGCAAAGAGCACTGTTGAAGTTCAGAGTTCTGTTTATATCAACCAATCAGTATAAATCTCCTAACTGATATGAATATAATAAACTGAAATGTGGGTTACAGGTTACTGCACTTTGCATAGTATCACTGCTCTTGCACTGCATCAAATTACTAAATAAACCAGTTATACTGGAAGCATTTCTTTTGAGGGAATTTATTGTTTTTCTTATCAATACAAGTACACACAAGCCATACACAGTCCTTACATTTAAAAAAACAAAAAACAAAACAAAAAAAAAAAACGTTATGAGTAGGAATACAGATAGGGGAAAATGTGGTATTTCTTGGTGTTACCATTTAATGAAAGCATGTAAAAGGGCATGATCTACATAAAGCACACATTTTTGTAGTATGTCTGTTTTTAAGGAAAAAATAACAAGTGCAGTGTTCTCCCCAGCCACATTTAGCTGAGTGTACCACCTGGCACTTTTTAGTAACTACCCAGCTGTTTTTGGGAAGTTACTGAAGAGCTGGGTCACAATACACCCGCCTACAGCTTTTTTCCACCCAGCTTAAAAAAATTTTTTTTTTATTGAACACTGAAGTATATTGTTAAATAATTATTAGAGTTCCTTGCATATATGTATTGATTAGAAACATCTTCTTCCTTTGTGCTTTCATGGTAAACTAATCAAACCTAGCCAAGCCATCTAGTACGACCTGGATAGATTGTGTCTGCACATGACTGTTACCCAATGTCTGCCGCCACCCTAAAGGGAAAGTAAGGTGCGTTTTTGATAAGCTCCTAAAAAAAATAATGTGAAGACTAGAACCCAATCTGCATCCTAATGCAAACAGTCTTCTCCTTGTGACACTTCCATGCAGTGTTGCATTATTTTCTGCAGGTTTTCAGACTTAGGAAATTAGGTCTGATTAACTAATGCTCTCCAAGATTTCACATTAGCTGGATCACCTAATATAGTCTATCTTCTCCTTTCTTGGGGAGCTTTAATAAACCCGGACCATTTTATGTTTAAAAATTTTTATATAGACGAACCAAAAGTACATTTTGAACAAATTTTTCGTTTACTTCAATTTTTAAGCTTATTTACACTAAAATAGGTATGCTGATTCTGAAAGAACAATTATTTTTCTTCTATCACATTGGGGTTTTCTCTACTGCTCAAATTAATGTGATAACTGTAGCGTGGATTTGTATAGGCTATTCACTTACACGCAAGACAGTATGGTCAGCAACACGGATAAACCAAGTATTCCTGTTATCTGTGCATGTGAGACAGCAGAGCTGGTGAGAGGCATTGGGTGGAAAGGAATTGGCCTCCAAGATCTGCCCTAAAATTAGGTGATCCAAACGTTCTACATGAGCCACTTGTTGATAGAAAGAAAATTATATTCCCGCCTCTGCACATGAAACTGGGTCTGATGAAGCAGTTCGTAAAATCTTTACCAACTGAAGGAGACTGTTCCAAGTACCTCATTTTGGCATTTCCTAGCCTGTCATTTGAAAAAAAAAAAAAAGGCCGGTGTTTTTAATTGTCCACAGATTCGGCAGCTCATCATAGATGAACACTTCTTCAGGACAATGTCAGAAGTTGAAAAGAATGCTTGGTTATTATTCCATTGCTAAGGCCTTTCCTGGAAACACACAAGCAAATAATTACACAGAAATTGGCCAGAAACTCTTGGAGAGCTTCAAAATGCTTGGTGGCAATATGAGCATCAAGGTTCATTTTCTGCATAGCCATCTTTCTAACTTCCCAGAAAACCTTGGTGCAGTCAGTGATGAGCAAG
>NC_092862.1:114494219-114495741 GCF_032062135.1 Pyxicephalus adspersus
AAACTTGAAATAAAATATGGTGCATTTTAGGTGCTTGAATTTGCTTTACATAATACATCATACAGGATGAAAAGCCTTGCTCCACATAATACATCACTGATGGTTACTGATTGCCACTTGCTGCTGGAGGGAATCTGATTTCCTTCTGTACATTACAGAAAATTCCTTCCATTAGAAAACCTTTGAGTCCTAATAAAAGTATGGTGGAAAGCAGAAATTTTGTGTTCAATGACGTTAAGCATTAGTAGAATAATTGCTTCTTAATAGGAAGACTGCTGAAAAGGTCCGTTCTTATTTCTAGCGGTAATTGCTGGAAGCGATCGTATTTTTTTTTTTCTTCTCTCCCTAAAGATGTTCCCAGATGTGTTTTCGCTCGCTGTCTAACATTAGCTTCAACACAGAATCTGAATTTGCCTTTCAGATTTGCTGTCTGCACGCTGATGGTTTATTAGTGTAATAATGAGTCCCATTAAACAAGGAAATATAGTTTTGCTTTGCTGGAAGCCGGTGCCTATAAAAAGACGTTTTGTCCTCATTTATTCTAGCATAATTAATTTAAATAGTAAAATTAGATTTTGCTTCCCTATACGCCGATAACGGTATTGTTAAAGGAAACTTTTGTTAAAAAGAGGCAGGTAACATGGGTGTCTTGCTGATCATCTGTCTGTAATACATTGAGCCAATGACAAAAAATATGAACGCAGGAAGTGGCAAAACTCCTGAATTGCATATGTTTTCAGGTTACTGGTTCAAAGTAGGCTTTATATCCGCATGGCCGCCAGGCATCTAGCATTTTTACAAGTCCAGGTGAGCAGCCTCCATTCGCTTGACATGGGGGGGGGGGTAAGGGGGCAAAATGCTGCTTGAATTAAATATGAAAATTGAAGGTGCACATAACCTGCAGTAGCCTTCCTATCGTGGCCGGGCTGTTCTGACACGCCTTTCTATTGGCCCATTGCTATGATAAATGGCCAAACCAGTCCGTAGAATATGCTTGAGCCAGTAAGGGGCAGGCAAGTATCTGCTTTCTTAGAAATGGACTGCCTGGGGCTGTAACAGGAGATTGATGAAGGTATATCTGGAGGTACTTGCATGTTATAATAGCTGCAGTCTCTTCTCTTAGCCACAAGAAAGCAAAGACACCCCTGACCACTAAGTAATATAATGCATTGATTTTGCAGTGTACCTCAACTCTCAGATATTTACCAAACCATGCATTCGGGTACTTTAGAATGGCACATGCTTGATTTATCTCTCTGCTAGAGTAAATTCACAGCCCATTCAAGTAAACAGGTAAAAATGCAACGTATCTTAATAAAGGGCAACCCATAGATTCCAATGGGTCATTATTATTAATATTATTACAACACCGTATTTATACAGCGCTAACATATTGGGCATCACTTTACATAGTCATGTCACTAGCTGTCCCCCAAAGGAGCTCACAATCTAATGTCCCTACTATAGTTATATGTTTTTAATACAGTCCAAGGGCAAATTTGGGGGGAAGACAATTAAACTA
>NC_092862.1:114496552-114591081 GCF_032062135.1 Pyxicephalus adspersus
TATGGGTAACTGTTAGTTTGGCATAGAGGATGATGAATAGGGTGAAAGGCTCAGCTTATTCCTTGCTCTTGTGGCAGCTGGCATTTTCTCCTTTGCTGTCTGGGATTCTGAAATGTTTGCAGGCCCTTGGCGTTCCCTCTGTAAAATGCAGGGATATTTGTTCTGCATAATACCCCAGGACAACACAGCTGAGACTGGTTTGGCAGCAAAGAGAAAGGACTTTATAGGACCAGTCGTATTGGAAGCTTGCTGTATAAATAGGAAACGTTCACTAAGAAACTATATCACCCTATTTATTGTCCTCTAGGCAAAAAAAGAAGTTTACCTTTACAGTGGAGAGGAAAACATGATGCTGGAGTAGATGTTTCATGCTTCAAGTAAGTAAGTTGCTTGAGACTCTAAAAGTGATCTAATATTGTCAAGAAATCAGGATATGTCCCACAAATTATGATTACACTTACATAGGTTAAGACACAATATTCTGTGTGTGGTCCCTAGGTTGAATGCTTTTTGGAATACCAAGAATAATTACTAGCCTATTGGTTTATATGGTTTTCTCTTTTTTCAAATATGTGAATAAAATCTTTTATCGCACAGACTTTACTATTTGCATATTATCTGATTTGACGTGACGGGTAATAAGAGACTTAAGCACTTCACCTTTAAGGGTATAACAAACAGATCCTGTTGAATAACCTAAACAGGATCTTTACCTTTATTGGTAATGTTCCTTAATAATCAGGAGTGATTGTCTAGAAGAAAAATCCCCCCTTCTTCTACCAAGCATTTTGATAATTGTAAATACACATTATGTCATGTACTATATGTATTAGTCTCTAGACTTGTTTTGAATACATTCCAAAAAAAAAAAAACTCCCTTTGTTTCTTCTTTATTCTCTACTATTTGATCTTAGGGGTTTGCTTTAACACCTTTATGATAATATATGCAATTATATCATACATGCCCCTTTCCACTTACCAATGTCAAGAAACATTTTATTACAGGTTTAAATGTGTTGCAATGTTACAGAAACGTTTGTGTAGGTAGTTTCACAATTAAACACATATACTTCAGATTGTGGTTTTTTACATCAGGCAGACTGCTTATCTGATTGTAGCTGTATATGCGGAAATCCTTCATGCTTCATTCATAATGCAAAATAGAAGGGTTACAAGGGTTATTTTTGGTCATTGCTCATTCAGGGCAAGGTAACAGGTTCCTTTGACGGCTTGTCCTCTAATTCTTCCAGGTATGGAGGAGCACTTGACCCTCTATCATGCATTGCTTATCGGCCAATTCTCCATACACAAGTCCATTGCACTATAACAAAAAATTGAATACTGACCAGGGCTGAGGCTTTGCTCAGGACTGGTTTATACCATTTCCACAATGTGCGTGTGCTGCTCTGCCAGTTGCCTGCTGCTAAATGTCAGCCTAATGTCGCTGGTGTGAACCTACTGCCTGTGTTCTTAAGGTTAGAAGAGTGGGTGGACAGTTAGGAGTGTCTTTCAGTTTGTTCTCTGAATGAGCAGAATAACAGGTTTGCTTGAAACTAAAACTATAGTCTCTTAATAAAAATGATTTTTTTTGCCGATAATAAACTTTAACATATTTATCACTTTTATATATTGATTTTTTTTTGTTTTGTTTTATGTTCTCTGCACGGTTCATTCTTGCCATGCTAAGGATATAGTAGGGTGCTGGGGACAATGTTTCTTCTGCTAACAATGCCCCAAGCAGTGTAGGGCGCTACAAAAAGAAGTGGACATGGTGGCAGCAGATGGAGCAGTGACAGGACTGTCATCTCTGCATTCGGGCACAGTTGGAAATGATATGCTATAATGCTGTTCATGCTTGTGTATTATGCATGGGTCCAGCCCAGTGGGTTTTAGTTTATGAAAGAAGAGCCACGCAGATAATTCTCTAGTTATTTTTTTTATGTGTGTGTTTGCCTTTTAATGGTCTATTTTTATTTGACTATATTTTTTGTGACTTAAGTTTTACTGGGAATAAGCGCAGGTCTTGCTTTTTTTTACAGTTACACAATTACCTCAATGATTTTATGATCATCCGATGACTATTACCATACTTATATTGCCGTTATGTTAATAACCAAGCTCTGACTCATTGATATTAAAATATTAAGATCACATTACCTGCTTGAGTGGGGTCATAGTTATGTAAGGTGCTGCATTTTTCAACTGACTGCTTAAACAGAAGAATATATATATAAAGTTACCAACAGAAATAAGATGACTGGATTGTACTGATTCTTTTTTTTAACTGGAGTTGTCTGTGGGTACTTCAGCAGATGCCATCAGGCGACAGACCTTGAACTGGAGGAAAAGATCACTCAACCGAGTTTTGGAAAATTGCCATTGTCCTTTGAAAGATAAATGAAGCTGAATGTGTTAGCCGATTATAGATGAACAGATCAATATATGTTTTCCCACTTCACTGATAGACCGGTAAATTTGAAGGTGCACAAAACAAATGATTTTTTTGTAAGGAATATTTTAATCTGCCCACATATGCATACTGCACACAAAACCTTATTACACATGTGTGTTCTGGTGGTTTGAGGTAGCTTTTGTGTTGCTGTGTATGGTGTCAGAAGGTTTTTGATCTTGTACGTTGGTTACCTATTCATCATTGGTGGGCTGCCCTAATGCATTGCATAATAAATCATGAACGTAGCGATGTATAAGTTGTAATGTATTTGCAAATTTGTATCTTTATGCAAATTAGTGAAAGTGAGATGACCTGCACTTTAATTTGGCAATCCACTATTAAATGTGCACTTTCATTTGCTAATCTACCAGTGAATTTGCACTTTGATTTGTCAGTACACGTAAGAATTGATAATTGGCATGCATGCGTGCATGTCTGGGATACTTGTCAGAACATCTAAGTAGCGCAGTGTTCTCCGCGTTTTTACATGGGGAACTCTTGAAATAACCTTCAGGTTTTCAAGGACCCCCTGCTATAATTACTAAGTCTACAGCTCTCAGTACATTAGCATAGTGGTCAGGGAGAAGAATGCCTCTTTATTGCTGACCAGGGGGGAAAATGTCACCTTTGCAGATGTCCAAAAAAGATCATTGGTATCATTTTAACGGACCGGGGAGGCACATTGCTCAAGGAACCCCTAGCAACCTTTGGAGGAACTCCAAAGGTTGAGAAACAGTGAAAAATAGGGCATCTTCATTTTGACAACAGCATTCCAGCTGTATGTGTGACCCTTATATTTGCTGCACTTTGCATTATTTTTGTGTTTTCAAAATATAGAGCAGAAGTTCAATAAGTATTGTTTTGGAACAGTGGCTCACAATCTCACCTTGCAGGACTAGGGGTTCATACTTTTGCCAAGACACTCTGCATGAACTTTTTATAGGTTTCTTCTGGACACTCCAGTTTCCAGCTACATCCCCAAATTACTAGTAGGTCATCTGACTCCCTCAAAAAAAAAAAAGGACCCTACAGTATGGTGGTAACTGAGCACCTTCGAAAGACAGCTGGTGACATAGCTATGGACTTGAAGTGCTTACTTAAAGCTCTAAGAGGTCGGCATTGTTTTATACATAACTATAATTGTAATTACATAGAAAAACAAATTGTTAAAGTAAATGTGTTTTTGCTGATGTGCTTTTATTCAAATTTCATAGGACTCTGCTAATGGGTCATCCTGACATAAACTATGTTTACCTCCTGATACTGAGGCTCATGTTCGCTATTGATATGTCTAGCTCCTTTAATTGGTTCTAATGAACTTACTGAGACTTCTGTTTATCATGGTATCAGAGGTTTTATTATGATGACAAAAAGCAAAAGTGCTGTCATAAATAAATGAGGAATCAATGGAATGTTCACAATGAATGGTGTTTACCTAGTAGGTGGGTGGCAGACAATGGGGCCATTACAGCTGCTGCTGTTATTAATGAGCAATGAGTGGGGGATGCAGCACTGTATACTGCGGGGAATACAGAGGATAAAAGATGGCAGTGGGAGGAAATGTCTTCACCTTTCATTACCTTACAGTGTGTATAATGTAAGCAGCCATTACCACAGGGGCTTTATTTTGACAGAATAGGAAGCATGCTGATAGTCGTATGTGGGCAGGAATGTAACAGATTAAAATAGCTGCTGCACGTGGCAATTAAAGGATGATTTTCACAATGAGGATTTGTCATCACTCTTGTTTTATTTAGTAGGCAAGATCAGGTTTGTTCTGCTTGCCTCTTCTTTAACTTTGGCGAAGATGACAGATTCACAGAATCCATTGGAGGTTTCTTTGCTAAGCTCTGGGTGTAGTTAGAGCTTGGCAGAGTAGAACTCAATGAGTTTGCCACCTGAGTTTTAAAGAATAACTTTAGGATTGGGAGTTTTAAATCTGAACTCCAAAGAGTTCTAAAACAACACTAAATATTGTAGTTGTATTGTAGAGCATCTAAATGTGTCTGTCCCTAACTTTAGAATACAGGCTGGGTGATGGCAGGACCAAACTAGGATGTTTGGGACGAGCAGACATCCTGCAAAGGACCTTTTCTGGTAATCCGCTGACATTTAGGTTAAAATTTCCAGACTATGGTCTCCACCACTTCCAAGACAAATGCTGTATTAGGAATGCCAGTAGAGAGAAATGATAATCTTGTATGAGAATTATCCTACATTGAGAAGAACACAAGTATTGCTTATCATTTGGAACATATGAATGCAAAAACCTGTAGCATTTCTAAAAACAAGCTTCAAGACGTGGTGACTCTTCCATGATGTGTTGAAGTATCTTGGATGTATTTATGTGTTTCTCTACATGTTAGAGTGTACTCGTTGTTTGCATGCTAAAGTCCCAGAGAACATAGATTGATTCAGACTACTGATGTTGACCCTACTTTTACTTAATCACAGCCTGATGTATGAAACCATTACAAACCTGTTTATCTCCTCTACATTTTATTGCTATATTTGCGTTGGCACTGCACAGAGCCATTTAATGAATTAATGGCCAGTAAATTGCATAACTGCCTCATCTAATCTGGGATTTCCTAAATATAGCCTGATGCTGTGTTTACCTCTTTTATCCTTTCTGTGATTCTTGTGATCAGTATTACAATTTGTTCTGACTTGTCAGTACATTTCTTGTCATAAAGAACTAGTGATTTTGTGGCAGTATTGAGATATGCAGCATGTACCCGTCTCATAGGGAGGAGCAGCTATGAACATCTCCTAGCAGCTGACAACACACACAAGATTGTCAGGGAAATGAACAAAATATTTTGACTGTGGTATAAACCTAAAAAGTAATTTATTCATAAAAATGAGACAGCTGACAAGTATAATGTATGTATGTGTGTGTGTATATGTGTGTGTGTGTATATATATATATATTTTAGACTGCTAACTTCAGGAAATGTTGGTTCTTTTAAAAGGCTTTCGGTTTCCCAAAATATGAACATAAACAGCTAGTGATCCTACCATTATCTTGACTTTTCTGGCACTTGCGGTATACTGGCTACAATAACCACAAGCTGCTAATGTACTGGTAGCATTGGCACAATTCAAGCTGACTGCAATGTCATCTGCAGTGGCCAACTGTAGCTTTAAAAATGCAAGCAGCCCAGGTTCATCTTGGATTCAACAGCCAATTCAAAATCTTGTGACCACTGATTAAAGAACAAACCGGTTTTTGTCACTTTTTTTTTAAACTGACAATATAGTGTTGTGGTTTGCTGTTAAGCCTCCAACTCAGGGCTTTGCCTATAGTGGCATGGCTTCTATACTCTCCAATGTAAGTTCATTTAACAAGGACTACAAAGCATTGTCACTTCATAGGAGGAAGTGGCTTAACAAGGAACAATATAAAAGGATGATGGGGACTGGGGTATTTTAGGACTTTTTTTTAGGCTTTGAGAGCTTCTGCTGATATCAATAAAAACTGAGCCCCTAGTGCATAGTATGCATATTTAAGTATTCCTTTAATAGAAGAGGCTAACTTTTCTGGTGGCCTGTTGCCTTTACGGCTCCCTGACCTATTTTTCCAGCAACGTGGAATACTGGCTCCTCCACCACATGCTGTGGTTCTTTATTCTAGTGTTGTGTGGTTTTCATATATTGAAGATACTGAGGGCAGAAAGATGTGTGAAGTCCAGCATCTTCAGACAAGAGCCCCTAACCAAGTATTGGGTGGTTTTGGCTGACTTTATAGAAAAAGGCCCATCTGACTTTAACTCTGAGTGGTCTGCCTTGGTAAGGAGCCTTGTTCCACTGAAAGTCAGGAAAGGGCCTGTTCTTTTCAAGAGAAGTACAAGTGACACACCTTTTTTATATGGGTTTCACTTGTTTAGATGTGTGTTGTCACCTTGGCTTAAAAAAAGTATCGGTATTCTCACTGTTCACAGTAAATTAGATATATTGTTATAAAGGGCCTTTTAATGAAAAGGTGAATGAATATGAATATATTATAGATATGTATTGATAATTATAGCAAATTGAAAGAGGGCTTTCCCAGAACCTATTTTACGTACTTTAAAAATGTAATTTTCCGATCCTATTTAGTAGATTTTAGCTAGGGAATGTACAAGCAGCATGCCACAATGCCAAAATGTTACAGCATAAAACACATTGGAGCCTTAAAAAGTGAAAGCAGAAATGCACTCAGTTTGCCATCCTTATAATTCGTGTCGGCCAACTGGAATTGATTACATGTCTACCGTCAATAATCTGGGTTGTAGTTTATTGCAGTTTCAACTCGGCACCTAATCATAAAAGTCTTAATTTGATTTAATGACTCAACATAGGAGGTGATCTCCCGAATAACAAGATGTTAATGCTGATCTTTCAACTCTTTTAGGCTGACAAAACAAAAAGATCTTCATTACTCAGTATGTCCTGCATTATTTAACTGCGGTATGACCAATGACTTTTTCTGTGTGTAATTAAATTGTAGGCAACAGACAGTTGGTGTCCATCTTCATGCAGTATAAACATGAGGTCTGTGATTAATCTGACCTTTCTCTCTGACCTTTTTTGTGACTGCTGGGATGTCTACCTCTGATTTTTGCATTTGCTGTGATAATATAAAAAGAGTACCTGTTACCACTGCCAAATGTTAATGCATTAAATCATTCCAGAAATACGAACACCATTACATTACATTATATACTGTATGGGCATTTGAAACAGTAATATCCTGCTGGTAAATGCAATTGTAGAACAGATGGCTGGCAGTTCTGGTTGTATATTGATGTATTGTGTTTTGTAGGACATACATTTACCATTTATATTGATTTCTTGAACTGAAAGAGCAATTATACAAATGCTTAGGCCATTGTTGGTAAAGCTGGTTAACATTCCAGTGTTTTATTTTTATTTATTTTTTTTTATTATAGACTGATGGCTAGGAGGTGACCTATCTGTGTTGTTTTGATGTAAACCCTAACAAAGAACTTTTTCAACTTTGACTTTTGTCTGCTAAATATATAAATTAAAAGCATTATATATGTTGGTAAAAAAAAAACTTTTTGATTTTGCCATAAATCTTGTGAATTTTGTAATTTCCTATGGTTATGGCTATAACGAGATGTTTTTGAAGAGGAGAGGTTTGTGTTCTTTGTAATTCACCAGAAATAGCCCGATGCCTCATGTTTTAGAATTCTGATCCCAAAATACATTGTGTTGTCATGCCAAAGGGAACAAAAGGCACACTTTATTTTGGCAAATGGGCAGTTTTTGTTTTGTACTTGCAACAACATTAAAGTGATAAAACATGGGGAAAGGGGAAATAGACATGTATTGCAGAGTGTATAAAAAAATGTTTGCCTTGACATAAGCTTCAGTTGTCCTTCCTTGCACCGCTTTTGGTGGGTGCTAACCACCGTTTTCCAGGAGGACTCCACAAGACCTCTCATTTTGGATATGTTGGATCATCTCCGTCTTAGACCCAATCCCCTAGTCCGTTATTTTTTGGCCCTTGGTAAAATTTTTCATATCCTTAACCTATTTTTTCTTTTTCTAGCACATTACTTTCAAAACTGTTCCCTTGCTGTGTAATATATCCCACATATTTACAGGTGCCATTGCAGCCATATAATCAATAATATTCACTATACCTGTCAGAAATTTTCTTATTTTGGCTGATTGGTGAATGTATTTTAACTTTGCACTTGCTCTTATTTTTATTGTCCCGTGTGGATGTGTTGCTCTTCTTTGCCTCCATATTTCAGAATGTTGGTATTGTTGAAGGCTGACTCCAAACAGATGGTGTGGGAGCAAATCATACTCATAGACATATGTTAGAATCAACTGTTGAGCTGTAAGAATCATGTAGATTTTGTGCTTTAGCATGGGTCTGGATAATTAGCTATGCAGTTAATAAATTCATACTTGCATTATGAGGATAGTACAGGAAATTTGCATTTAGTTGTTGAGCTGGAGTCCAACTCTGTACTGGATGTAGCAGGCTGACTAGATAAAGCTGAAATTATTCTGCTAATATTTTGCACTTTTCCTGTTCCTCCTTTTCCCCCATTATAAAGCTTCTAATTTAACTAAATACAATCTGTTTTTACTATATACATAGTTTTAAACCCATTAAATCTCCATTTTTGTTTTACTTCTTTATACAATGCAGGCAGATCTTGACAGATGTGAGGACCAGAAGGTTTTTACATAGCCTCCTGAAAACAGGAAGGCTGATAATGCCTGTATATGATGTTGAGTGTCCCCCATGGAATGTACTGTTTGTTAATGAATGAAAGGGGTGGAACAGTGACAGTAATGGCTGGGATGGAGGGGCTAGATAATGGTGGTTTCCACATAATTGTGCAAAACTGAAGGTAAGAATAATGTGAAGCTTTAAAGTGTAACTAAACCCCGACATCTTCTTCTTTCTTCACTTCTTGCTTGCGATCTTAGTCAAACTTGATTTTAATGGGCCAGAATGATGTAAATCCTTCACAAGCACGCAGGAGTTTGTTTATTATCGGCAGAGGAAGTTAGGAATGCCAGGTATGCTGGCAGCCTAAGCTGATGCTGCGCATGCCAGAAGACAATTGTACTTTCCCTTCTGCAATAATGACCTGCCTGATCATGATCAAGTTAAAATGAAGCATATAGATTAGGCAGGGCTTTATTGAAAAAAAAAAAAAAAAGGAGCAAGTGAAGTCACTTCTGCAATGAGCATTTTAAATTGCCTTGTTAAAATTTACCAAGGCGCACATGCACAGCAGCGTTGCTTGCCAGGATACCCGCCACATCCCGACTTCCTCTTAAGATGCCAGGATTTAGTGAACTCTTGCACGCCTGTATTGAAGTTACATCATCCTGGCCAATTGAGATGGAGGAATATTGGAACAAGGAAGAAGATTGTGGCACCTGTGACAGAACAGACAGGTGAATATACATTGGGTTTAGTACCACGTTATTGTAATATTTCTACATGTTAGGTGCAATTTTCATCCTAGGATTCCAGAGGCAGTTGTTTTTACCATTCTGGAACGTTTCCATGACCCCTGCGTTGTTGTTTATAATCTATTTTGAGGTATCTTAGTACAAGTGTTGCTCAGATGGGGTTGTACATTATCAGTCTATTATTGTCATTATTATTTGTTTTAGCTGGTAGCATTTGTTATGTTGCCACTATGAAAACAAAGACAGAAATCCAGGAAGCCTTGTGCTGTTAGTGGAATATAATATATAGCATGCCTGCGGTAATATGTTACAAGGTATGTAGGTTGTATACACATTTTCCTACATTTACATGTTGCTATGCAACAACACACAGGTTGGTGTAGGGAGTCGTATCCTATAGTGGCTGCAGATACAGCTTTACAGGAGGTGAGATTCTGTCCTAGACATTTGCATTTAAAAATGTTTTTTCCTGTTAATTTATTGTAAAGGTGCAGACAGTCAGGGGAATAATAGGTGTAGTACAGTTCATAAATTACTGTACAATCACTTTTATTTACCGGCAAAAGGAAGCCTATAGAATATCAATGTGGCAGACTGTTATGACTAAACGGCAGCTTTTTTTTTTCCCCTGAAAGGAAATGTCACTTCTCAGAAAGAATGACGGAAGAGTTCTGTAAGCGTGGTCTTGTTTGGAATTAGGTCAGTGCAAAAGGCAGTGCTAGTGCAAACTGGAATATTATCCAGCAACCAATCCAACATGGAGATGTGTCTGGTGTGGAGGGAATATATAGAACTACAGAGTTATACTTTCAACTGTAAGTTATTTTTAAATCAGGAAAGGAAAAATGTGCTACATTGTCTTTGGAACAGATGGTTAGTTAGGAAATGTAGCAATTTGGGATAGCACATAAAAGTCTACAAAGAAATATTGTGCTGAATATGATTTTTTGTAACTTGCATTCAATACATCTGTTGTTTTCGCTAATGGTTCAGCATTAATTGTAAAGAGCGTTTGACAGGAATTGAAGGCAAACGGTTTTGGACTCTTAAGCACCAGTGGAGATTGAAGGTTTCATCATCATTTGTTTTACTTTCCAGGTTTTCTTGTTGGCTTAGATACAGCTAATAATGTGCCAGTTGTGTCTGGCACAGAGCGATTGGGCTGTTGCATTAATTAAAAGCTACGTCCTAGTGAAATTGAAATATAAAGCGTTGAAGTTCATATAGGGAGCACAGATGGTTGCTCTTTTTCACCTAGGCATAGTTTTAATCTGACAGGCTTCAATAATGCCTTGTTGATTGTAATTTGATGATCTGGTACCTCCTGTAGCTGAGGCACAAAATAAAAACAGGCCGGGCAGCTAATGCCACCCATTGTGAATTTGTACTGATACCAAACCGCATATTCATGAATTTGTTGGAATCCTATTCCTAAATCATAGCCTTGATATGGAATGGACTCCTGCTTTCAATTGACAGAAACAACCGCTTTTACAGAAAGGCTTACCACATGATTTTGGAGGCTGACTGTGCCCATTTATCTATTGACCTTTTGTGAGCAATGTGGGCTCTCTTCCTCCACAACATACCCATCGTCCTAATTTTGATTTGGGGTGAATCATAATTGAACTAAATCTAAGGCGGTGGGCAGGTTCTGGCATCATGACGTCACTCTGGGGGAAGTGTCTTGCCCTTTGTGTGACACATGGCTCCCTGCGCATGCGCGGTTAGTGGTCTGTGATGTCCAAAAGGTTGGCGACCGGTGCTTTATACTCCAACTAATGCAATCATTTCCCTGAGATTGAGCATTACTTTGTGTTAGTGTAAAAAAAAAAATAAACATAGCTGAATACCTTTTTTCATAATTCTTTTATGTGGTCACTTAACCGCTAAGCACCCCTTAATTCCTTCTCCTATGTGGCTCATGTTTAGGAACTAAAGACGCATTGGCATCACAACCGGAAGCCATCTCCTGACCAGCTTATCATGTTGGCCATCACTTGGTGTTGTTGTCATTTTATCATGTTCACTGATTTCAACATTGGCCTTTAAACATTGTCAACTTTGTGGAAATCCTGGTAACAGCAAGGAACTGGCTGGTTCGACTAGTCATTTATATGCATGAAAATGCAAAATAAAGGTCTACCATCACTAAACATGCACACAGTGGTTCAAAGGTTAGCACTTTGGCCCTGGCAGCGCTGGGTCCCAGATTGAAATCTCAGCCAGAGCACTATCTGCATGGAGTTTGCTTGTTCTCCCTGTGTTTGCGTGGGTTGCCTCCGGGCTCTACCATGTTGCAAAATCATGCAGTTAAGGTAATTGGCTTCCCCCCAAAAAATGTGAATCTTTTTAGTAAAGTGCTACGTATTATATTGGCACTATAAAAACACTAGTTAAAAAATTGTGCTTTTATTCACCTGGAGATACTTGTCAGTGTCATACATCATCCCTATAAGCAGGTATTTCCAGATAAAGCTGTAGTTTTAGTTACTTAAGCTGCTCTGTTGGACAGATTAGTGTAACAGTAATTATTGTTCCTATTATGATTATAAATTTATATTTGTGACACTCATTAAAATGTAGTTAGTTCTCAAAAGGGAAAGGTTAAAAGAAGGGCAAAAAAGATAAGGGAGGACAATGGGTAGTAAATGCACAACCTTTAAACAATGCAGAAGCAGTATGTTATAAGAATATATAGGGGTGCCTAAAGATTAACCAAATTAAACCAAAGGATAAAGAAAAAAAAATACCCAAACAAAAAGGGCTCAGTCATGTTAGGTTGTATTATATAAAATGTTAATTGTAAATGACCTATTTTTCACCACATACATCATGTCAAACCTATGTGCGTTTTAAAACCACTTTGAAAGTAATGCAGGGTACAGTAATACAGATGCTGTGCATTATATAGTTCAGCGAAGATTCCCCTGGGCACTGTGGCTTTCTTCCACAGTGCCCTCCTGTTCTGTCTGGTAATCTCTGACCTTGAGGGTAAATCTTTGCTTTGGTTCTTTCACAGCAATTTAAATAAAATGGTGTGTTAAGCCCTGTATATGGAAAATACTTGCTAGTCTGTATAATTTCTTTAGCTCCTATTTCTCTCATTTAGTAACTAATTCTGGTGTAAGTGTTAGTCATATCCAGACAATTATTCTGATCTGAAGCTCAAGAGATTTTGATAATAGCAGAAGCATTGAACACCAGTGCGCCAAAAGATAAAAGTAGCTGGTGGATTAGTCAACCCACAGGTGTCCTTTCAGAACTGTAGTATCCGGTTTCTATATTTTCAACCTTAACCCATACCCATACTTGTCTCATACAGAGCAAAGTCATGAGTTTACAAAAAAATAAAATTTGTGATAAGACAGGCCCTAATAGAAGAAAGGGACAGGTGATGTCACTTCTGCAGTAAAACATCCTTACCTGCCTGCCTGATCACTGTCTCCTCTCAAAAGAAACGCTGAGCTTTGGGATACCCAGTGTATTGGCTTGGACTGAATGAACTCCAGCGCGCCTGCCAAAGTTTGAAACCAGGAAGAGGAGTAGAAAGAAAATGCTGACATCTATGACAAAACAGGGATAGGTCAGAGTTAATAAAAAAAAAAAAAAAACTGCAGGTAAGGTTAATTTATTGCAGAAGAGACACTGCCTGTCCCTTCTGCAATAAAGGATCTGCCTGGTTGCATTTTTTTATTTCCAGAGTTTAGTTCTATTCTATTTATTATTGTTCTTCTTCCTATTATTATTACAATACAGTATTTATATAGTGCTGACATATTATGCAGTGCTGTACAGTGTACAGTGTCACAATCTAATGTCTTTAGCATAGCCATATGTCATTACCACAGTCTAAGGTCAATTTTCGAGGGAAGCCAATTAACCTAACAGCATGTTTTTGTTTGGGAATGTGGGAGGAAACCCATGCAAACATGGGGAGAATCTGCAAACTCCCTGCAGATAGTGTCCTGGCCAAAATTGTCCTGAGACCTAGCTCTGCAATGGCCAGAGTGCTAACCTCTGAGCCACTGTGCTGCTTATACATAAGGATTCGTCTAAAATTCTGTCTTCTCAAGCACAGAAACCGTGAGGGCTTTGTAACACATTTATTTTTTTCTGAAGATCAGTATAGACTAAGTTAAAGTTCAGGTTGGTTTGGTCTCCTGGGGGTGGGGGGGTTTCCTTGTTGTTAGAGAATATCTGTAGTTTGGGTTCTTGGGAGTAGCAATGGCTCGTGTGTATTGTTCATTGTACTCAGATTGGCTGGCTCTTCAATGTATGACGTGTTTTGTTTCTGCGTTAAAAATACCTTTGTGCACATGCAGTACAACCTTACAGGTATTGTCCTATTTTTAAATTGCTGCTTTACAAAAAGGGCTTAATCTCCATGGCAATAGGTTCCCACACTGAAATCCTGTGGCGAGGGCTTTTTCTTCACTTACTACCTCCTGGCTTCTCTATTAATATTTTCCACAGTCTCCCACTTCCCACTTGTGCTTCTTATCTGTGTTTTTTTTTTTCTTTTTTCACTTGTCTGCAGGCATGTTTACATATTATATATATATATATACACACACACACACACACACACACACACACACACACACACACACACATATACTGAGTGTGCTATCATCTTCCGAATTTAGGAGTTGACAAAGCTTTGCTACCGGAATTATCTATTGGATAAGTTACAAGGATTGTAAATCAGGTTGAAAAAAGACATAGTCAAAGTCGAGTTCAACCACTAGGGAAATAAATATATCCCAGACATAAAACCCTAAAAGACATAGTTGGTCCAGAGGAAGGAAAAAAAAACCTTCGTACAATTTGCTTCAACTGGGAAAAAAATTCCTTCCTGATTCCATGAGGCAATCAGATGTTCCCTGTATCAACAGTCACTGTTTTTTTTTTTTACTTTAAAGCCTTAATACCCAGTTATATTCTGTGCTTCTAGGAAAGCATCCAGCTTTTTCTGAAAGCAATCTATAGTAGTTGCTGAAACGACTTCCTGAGTGTTTACTGATTTTATGGAGACCATGTACAGCCAAATCATTCACAATTGACCTGTGACCTGTCTGCACCTTTTTTTATTATGCGACAACCATCTTTTGAATGTTGGTATCTTTAAATAGAATGTATAGTGTATTTTCAATAGTTGTTACATCTTGCCAAAATGAAGAGAATGCATATTAGATTGTTTTCCCCAGAAAATATGACAACTCTTTTGAGAATGGCAACCAGTATAAATACAGAGATAAATCTCCCCAAAGGGAACATGCAGATTGCAATTAAAATTTGATAAAGGACCTGATTGTTCCGCACTGTATTCAAAACTTAAATAAAGAGTTTTCCTGAAAATACATATTACCTGTAGAACTGTGTTTAAATGTTGCTCCAGGCAGAGTAGATTTCACTTAATACAATATCTCTAATTGCTCAACAAATGTTGCAATAGGAAATCATAGGGTCTGTGTCATTCTTAGTGAGTCAAATAATTTAAAAGACTTTAATTTATAAGATAAGTGCTATATTTCCCCCCCCCCCCCATAGATTAACCTTCAAAAGTAAGCTGGTCATTCTTACACAGAGTGGAAGGTTCTAGATATAAATAACAGAAGTCTGTTAAATATATGTTATTAAATATGCATTTTAGGTGTCAAATTCTTTTATTATTGATGTATTACTTTTCTTTATCTGACTAGGTGCTGATGGAATGTATGCAAGCTTTGTAGAAGATGAGTAAGGAATTGTGTTTAACCGGTGTTCCCCAGCTAAGTGAATGCTGCACTGTTTCCTGAGACCAACTGTGATTTATTAATAATGGGAGAAGAAAGGAACCTAGGAGTGTCCCAGAAGATGCTCTCTCCCTCTCGGAGTACAAGCAGTTCCTCCTCAAAGTTGGGGAGTCGGCAGGTTAGTTACTTTGTACTCTTAGCTGTTTCTTCCTTCTACAAACACCTGTAATCCCACCTGGTTTGTGTACAGTAGAAGTCTATGACATATTTTGGTTCTTTTGAGATGCATCCAGGAAAGGTCATCTATCACCTGCCCTGCAAGCTGTAACAATTCTAAAAATGTAAGGTTAGTTAAATGTGGCTGTTGTTGAACAAGTCACCTTCACAGATTACAAAGGTAAGTTCTTTCCTAGGAATTCATGGTTTGGTCTTTTCCTTCTTTTGTAATAGGTTTCATGTGTATGAAATGGAAGGATTTGTTTGGGCAATAGCCAGTGGTGTTAGGAGTTTCATACTGATCCCTAAAACAATACAGAATCTTTATCTGCTTTGTTGATATATGGCAATTAAAAGTTAGTAGATTTAAATTATATATATATATATATATATATTTATCGCCTACTTCTACATGAACCGTCTTTCAGGTATGTTCATGTCCTGCAAATGGGTGGAGGCCATTCCAGATTCTGGGCAGACCTTTTTTATATTTATCATTTAAAAGCTTAGTGCTTTTGTTTTGTCAGTACTTTACAAAACAAGATTAAATTTACTGATGTTATGGGATGAAATAATTCTTGCAGTTCCACCCAATAATTCTGCTGTAATTAATTTATAACCTAAAGTTTACCTTTTTCCATCTTCTGCTGCCTAACCTAAAGCAAACCTGAAACCTTTTGTAGTTGACCCCACAGCAGAATGCAGGCCTGAAAGGTCCAAAAGTGTGCTAAAGTTACAGGAAAGCTTGGCCCCAGTACTTAACATGGTTCTGTTACAATTTCTAACAGTCACTTACTTAAAGTCTGTTTTTAGTATGACTCCATGTCTACTGATCATTAGCAGCTCTCTTTCCTTCTTAGCCAAGAACTCACAGCAGGGTTGGCAACTAAGTTTACAATTATATTAAAGTGTATGACTTTGCATACACTATATTCGGTTTTGACTAGAGAAGGCAAGAGTAGGAAACCTTATCTGTTTTATTAGCACTTCCTTCCCTGCTAGGAAGATTACCCCCACAATTTTTTTTTTTTTAACATATCCTTATTGAGTTACACCAGTGGTTGGAAATACAAGAATAAAACACATTCACCAAGTAATACAACAGGAGTAAGAACAGCCATAGGAGAATGCAACAACCTCAAGGTTTGTGCAGAGCATAGGAACTGTTGGGGGAAAAAAAAACAAACGTGCAGTTACAACTATAAAGAATCATGCGTGTTTGTAATTTATAGTCTTAAGCTACGTACACACGTCAGATTTTTATCGCCCGATAATCGGCATCGGCCAATTATCGGGCGAAAATCTGCCGTGTGTACAGTCGGTGTCGTCCATCGTCCGGACGACCGACCTGCCGGATCCACGGACGATGGACGACAGCCGATCCTAATGAAAGGGAAGGGGGAGAGCGCGCAGCAGGGTGCCGCTCCGTCGCTCTCCCCCTCCCCTCTCCATAGAGCATGAACGGTGCTGTATGTACAGCACCGTTCATGCATCGTGCACTCCCTTGTCGTTGGAAAGGATCATGAAAGATCCTTTCCAACGACAAAAATTGGAAGTGTGTACGCAGCTTTAGTAGCAGAGAACGGTCTGGGGGGGGGAGGGTGGTAATTTGGGTTCTTCCTATGCAGCTGGTGTTTAAAGAGTGATGGGGAGATAACCTTCCAGTGTTCTCCTGAGATACCAGGTTAACCCACACTTTTTTATCCTGGTTACCACTGTTTTCAGTAAAGAAAATTATGAGAAATCTAAAGTCTTTGGCTACAAATCTAGTGGGTGAGGGGGAAATCTTCCTTTGGTGAAACCTATTTTGGTTTGTCTGTCTTAGTGGATAGCCCTTTCTTTTTGGAGGTTTCCTCTTATGTCCAGTGGTGTCCCTGGAATAGAAAGTGAAAGGAATCTCAAAGTGATAAAGAGAGTGTGATAAGTCTAAACCATTCTCCACTTTATTCAGCAGTTTCAAGTTTTGGCTTTACATACTGTAGTTAAAATATAATTTGACGAAGAACTGTTTCCAAAATGAGTAGAAATTACACTTTTTCTAAATTGTCACCAAACAGGTAACGCCATTGAGAATTGCCTCTTAACACTGCTCAAGAGCCAACTGCCAACAGTGGCATTTATCTTCACTTTCTACCTAAGTGACAAGTTCAAACGGCAAAAAAAAAAAACCCTGGCTATAGGTCCAACATGAAATGGAAAATCTGTGCCTATATGAGCCAAACAGGCTTTTTTGCCTATTACGTACTATAAAATTAACAGGTAGTATATAGCTTGGTCATTTGGACAACGCCTGCATTTTCTTTTCTTTATAAATTTATATAGGAGGGGAAGTATCTCCATCTTTATGCAGGATGATGTAAGCTTGGCTTGATTTATTTCAGGACATTGAAAATTAAATTTGTTTTGGCTGTTTCAACATGTATTGTGATTTGAAACCAGACTGGTGAAATTAATTTGGTGTCTGCAGAATGTCCTTCAGTTGGGGCTGAAGGAGCAGACAAACAGATTGCTAAGAATTTCCTGAAGGTTACACAAGGCCAGGAAAACCTCTCTGAAATCAATATATTGCTCACATTTTGCCGGCTGCTCATTAGGCTCTATTTCCAAATGCTGCCTCCATTTTTCTTCAAAGCAAAGGTTGCACTCCTGAGATATTTCACTTTTAGTCACTGGAATCAATGCTTTTAACATGAATGAATGTTCAGTGTTAACAAGAGTGAAGCAAGTAAAGGTCAGTATGTAGTTAGTTTTAGGACCATGAACTGGTAAAAAAAATTCTTTGGATTTATATGTGATCCTGTAAAATACAGAAATTAATGATGTAAAATGTTATTCCAAATGAAAGAGTAATCTCTGTGAGTCATACCTGTGTGAATCATAGTAATATTGTTTGTACATGCACCATATTTTTTTTAGAGGATCTTTGGTGTGTTTTATTCTGGTAGAAAGAGAAAAGGTTCACTTTGGTCCTATATAAACTTTATTGAGCAGAATCATTGGATGTGTCTAACCAGATACTCCAATTTGCCTTTGTGTCTCTTAATATAGCTGAAGGTGATGATGCTATGTTTTTATGTGGGTTTTAACAATAAGATTTGGTTTGGATCTGTTCATTGGCTTGAACTTGCCATGCCACACACTCCCTGGCTGGATGCAGTTAAAGTAGAAATGTAGTACTGGGAAGATTTTAGAGTGGAGACACAGTAAAGTAGAATGCTACAGACTTTATATCATGGTAGAATGGAAGTAGAGATTCTGGAGATATTCTGGAGTGGGTGAGAAGAATAGTAGAATGGGAGTACCTCAAAGATTCTGGAGTGGGAGAGAAGACACAGTACAGGGGAATGCCGCGGGCCTTAAGCTGGGTACACACGTGGAGTATTTGTCGTTGGAAAGGATCTTTTACGATCCATTCCAACAACTAAGGACTGCACGGTGCATGAACGAGGGCTGTACATACAGCACAGTTCTGCTCCATGGAGAAGGGGGAGAACGACGGAGCGGCACCCTGCTGCTTGTCTCCTCTTTTGCTTCCATTACGATCGTCGTCATCCATCGTCCGTGGATCCGCTAGGACGGACAATGGATGACGGGTGCTTTACACACGCCAGATTCTCGTCCGATGTTGGCCCTGAGCCAGTATTGGACGCGTGTACGTAGCTTTGGATCTTGGCAGAAATACAGTACTGAGTAAACTCTAGATCAGGTATGGAGACACAGGAGAGGGTTGCAGAGCCTAATAACCTGGCATTAACAAGCTTTTCCAAGTTCCTTTTTCTGCAGTTCCAGTTATCATTCATGGAGCGTATAGTTTTAACGTTCTGTAAATTGGTCAGTTACTCAAAAAGACATTTTCATGCAGGTCAAGGAAACAGGTTTATTTTATTGTGACCTTTCCTAGAGGCATACCTACTTGCCTGAGCTTCATGGTTGCCCTGTTCAGTCACCAGGTGTGAATAGTAGAATTTATCTATAAGCTCTAAGTTGCATATTGGTGCTTACAAAATTTTCTCCCCTCCTCCGGGTGATAGTTATAGGTGCTTGATCCGCCAATTGCCAAGTACCAGTTATTTCATGTGTGTGAAAAGCACAACGGGTTGAATTCCATCCATACCCAGAAGTACTGGGTACATTTCTTTGATCACAGAAGCTCTACAGAGAAATGGGGAAATAAAAAGTAAGTGAGTGAGATGTGGGGCATCCATTAGCATGAACTGTGAAAAAAATCAGAGATTCGTATGGCAAGCATAACATCAATCTACTATATACTTTATATGTGGAGGCTAAAAAGGAGCAGAATTCATTCATTCGAGTTGATGCAGCCTTTTCCTAATTTTTAACATGGGGGAACCATTGAAAAAGCTTTTCGATCTTCAGGGAACCTTTGCTATATATACATTTTCCACAGCTCATAGAATATTAGCGTGGTGGTCAGTGGGAAGAATAGCTCTTACATTGCTGACCAGTGGAAAGAATGCCACCCTTACAGATAGCTATAAAGGTCCTTGGTTTCAGCGATGACCTGAGAGAGACAATTTGCTTATGGCTCAAGGAACCCTTGGCAACACCTAGGGAAACCCTAGGGTTCCGCGGAACCTGTGAGAGAAACACAGAGTTAATGTATCATCATGCATTATACATCAGTTCATGTCAAGGTTAAACACAGTGTAAATGTAAAAATGGGCTCCTTTAATACTCTAACAAGCAAACTGCTAGGATTTCTGGCATTATGTAACCTTATCATGGCAAGAATGTGCTTTTAGTTATTCACAAATCTTACTTATTTATTACTAATTTCACTTTCAGTAAAGTCTACTCAGCTTTGCTCTCTTACAGGTCCCACTGGTGCAATTAAACATTAAATAATTGGTATGTGGTAATATTTAGGTTTCTTATTGTAATATTAGCATTTACAATTCTTTATATTATATTTGTGATAGAATATTATGACATTCTTTGAGGAAGTGCAGTGATTTGCATTTTTATTCATTATACTTCCCCCATTTCATGCTCACAGATTTCTTTGTACATTAATTAAATGTTACATTCTTTTGTTTTGTTTTTTCATTCTCTTTATTGCATTTTCCTTTGACTTAAGTCACAATCTTATTATCTATGATCTTAAAAAAGACTTTCTAGATGGCTTCAAACATTTTTTATTATTACAGATTTTTAAATATATAATTTTACTGCCTTTTGTGTGGATAACTGGATGTTACTGTCTATGCAAAATTATGTCAGTTGAATCAACATTGAGACCAATTATTTAACAGACCGAGAATTGACTTCCCCGATGCTGTAAGATGTGATCTCTATCTTATTCCTTTGATCCACATATTTTCCTGCTAATAATATTAGCTATTAAACTTTATACATTATAGGGTTTTCAACTAACACCCCTTGCCAATCATGTGGCCAGTCTCTACACCAGTCACCCAGATCTCCCTGCTGTGTAAAGCAGAGAAATAATTCTGTGACATGGATCAGGGGGGGGGAGAAGGCATCTCTTTCCCTTAATAGAAAAAAGGCCCCTATGCGTGACGTTAACCTGGGAGGCTCTGCTCTTCCATTCAGGGAGGTGCTGCACCCTTAAAAAAAAAAAAAAAAAAAAAAAAAAAAAAAAAAAGGGTGTTGCACATAAAAATCATCTACCCTTTTTGTGTAAAGTAAAAATGTTGAGTTTAGGTCCGCTTTATAGAGGAAATCCTCAACATGGGACACAGATGGGATTAAATAAGTTTTTATTTTAGAAACAGGTTAGAACCTGTTTAATGGTGTACATGTGTTTGTTGGGACTTTTAACTTCCTATACTTGGTCCTGGTAAGATTGAATATACAAGGCTACATTCACTACACACCCAGTACCCTGTGATAAACATGTGCACAACCCTATTCGGGTTTAAATACCACTGTTGTAAAAAAAAATTAAAATGTCATTAAAATATCAAAGCTTTACTTTAAAACAAAAGTTAATACGGAAATATATCTCTAGGTAATGTATGAACACATAAAAATCAATTGCGGAACATAAGGTGTAGTTTAATGGTTGGAAGGCTTTGTCAGTGCAATAACACGTTTTAATATGTATAGATTGTAGGTCAACTTGGTGGAAGATGGGTAAATGTGTCATTTTACTACTCTAGCCTACCTGCATCTCAAAAGAAGATCCATAAAAATGTGTGCTTTTGGTTTTGTCTTTATTCTTGATGGAAAGTCACTAATCAAAATCATTATTTAAACTTAAATCATTTTGTACAGCAGGCTGGCAACATGTCCTGTGCTTGATTCTTACTTGTATGATGTAAGAGAAGCATTTCATAAATATGACTGCCTACTATACTAAATCACTGCTTGTTTTTATTAACCTGGTACACACTGATGGGCTTTTGATAAATGGAGCAACCTCTCAGAACATTGGATCACAAATCAATGGGCATTTTGTGTGAATTTGACAAGTGAAAAAAAATAATGTAGCTGGCGATGACCTAAGTGATCTCAATCATTTTATGATTTGATTAATTTACTTACTAAAGGAAAGTCATAATTATTCTTATTATTTTCCATCCAACAGTACCTAATCATGAAGGATGTTGTATGTATATAGTTCCTGCTCTCCTGCCATAAAACCGTTTTGAAACGACTATAAATACTCTGTGTAAAAATGTGGATTTTTCCTATATATGTATAAACTGCAGCCTATGCTGTTGTGTTTGGCTGCCCCTGGATATTATGACATCCTGCCTTCTCTCTCTTTAGAGAACAAGTAGGCCTGGTATGTGTCTGAGTATTTTAAAACCTAATATTATTTTTGCATATGACATTAAGTCATACAGGATCACAATTTTTTGAAAGATATGAAATTACAATTTTTGAAAGATATGAAATTACAATATTTAATCATTAGACTGATGTTTTATTTCTTTCTTTTAGGATAGCTGGGAGGTTGTAGAAGGTCTGCGGGGAAACAATAGCTGCACCCAGGAACCACAGAAGCAAGAAGGCTTTTTGCTTAAGAGAAGGAAATGGCCTCTCAAAGGCTGGCACAAAGTATGTGTATTCCTTTATCCCGTTTAAGGGTTTGCACTGCTAATATAGTTTGTGTTTTAATAAACGGTATAATTTATCCTTATATCAAAACTCCTGGGTAGTATTAGTACACTTTTCACTCTTTTTCTGAATTAGATTTTTTTATTTGGGCAGTGTGAGGAGAGATCAATGAAACACCCAAAGCTTCATTTCTCTCAGTAGTTATAAGTGTGTGGAATTGTAGGTAGATTTGATGTCTGAAAGACCAGAAGAGACAAACAAAGAGGTTGAGTTGCCTATGCCCTCCTACTAGATTGAGCAGTAACATAACTACATCGCTGTCTGTAGAAATTAAACCACAAAAAAGGGTTACAAATGGCTGATAGCCAAGAAAAATGGCTGGCATAATGGTCACCTATCTTATGTAGGCTAATTTTGCAGAAATAAGGAAAAACACTCCTGTGAAGGCTGTTTAAAAAAAGGTCATTTCTAAGAAGGCTGTCTGAAAAAGAAAACAAATTTCCATATAATGTGAGGGTTCTGCTCAACAATGGTGGACCAAGTAGCTGTAAATTCTTGACTGGTTTTCCAACAAATTGCCTTTCTATCCAAAACAAACCAGACATACATTTGCTAAGTCCCTTTGACTCACTTTAGCAAAACACATTCCCTTACCAAAAAACCCATCTTGGTGCCTAATTTTTTGCCTCCTCTGTTACTTAAATCTTTGTGCCAGAAATGTTCTCCAGTGCTGACCGCGTGTGCATACTAATTCTCATAGACTTATGCAGGCTAATATCTATGAAGAGACATTGACAAAGAAACATACCAAAAGTATTGCAAGCTTGGACTGTAAAATCTCTTTTTAATCTTCCAATTGTCTTTTCACTTAGCAATCTAGACTGTATATGGAATAGCAGTCTGCAGCTGCTTTAAAGCAAAAGCAAGGGCTTAATAAATCAAGTAACTTGATGGTTAGGAATGTCATTAACTGCTCAAGTGCCTGGTGAATTATGAAATCTTTGTTCTGCATTGCCTTGAAATTCATATATTCTATGTAAATGTGCTTCTTCAGCTACAGAGCTCATTAGCCAGGATGAAATCAAAGTGAATGTTTCTTGCCAAAATGTATTCTGTTTCATGCTGCAGTTATAGTCCTGTCTCTGTTTTTGAGATGACAGCCAAATACCACAAAATTAAATTGTATACATAATATTGTATACATAATTGGTTGCACAAAAGGCCTTAGATGGCTTTCTGAAAAGTATATTCTTTACTTTGTTTTCATGATTTTCTTTTTATTGTTTAGAGATATTTCTACCTGCACAAGGGAATCCTGAAGTATGCAAAAGGACCAAACGAGGTAAATTAGGTTGTTTTCTTTGTAGCAGGAAGATGCCGTTGCAGCTATTATAAAATACTTAGATTGGGTTTACCATCCATGATTGTTAACCTGTGTAGTTGCCTGGGTGTGGTTTGAATACATTTCAGTAACTGAACTAAAACAAATATGTTGAAAATAAAAGAAATATGAGATAAGTCAGAAAGAGTAATTCCTTATTCTTAGATTTGTCTAGTGAAACCAAAGAGTTTGTACCAGAGCCAGGCAACTAACACCAACAATAGCAGGCTGCATGTTTATTTACTGATTTCCTTTAACAGTGGCTATAAACATTCAAGGATGGTGGGGACACAATTAGGCTACCCTGAGGCCTAACAATTCATGGCAGTGTCAATCCTTAGAGTAGTTGATTTGGGCCTGCAAACGGCATACATTTTAATAAATTGAGGAGGGAGGCCAGGCCATGCTTTTCAACTTCCCTGGTTAAACAGTATTCTTTTCTATCAATGTTCATCATGTGAACAGATTTGCTCACCAGTCTGCTTCATGCAAGTTAAAAGGCAGACCATTGTACTCCATAGGTGTTATGAGCACATGCTGAGTAGTAGAGAGGATGTCAGCTGTGCTGCTGTTTGTAGAACAATGCCTTTGCAGTGCAGTGAATGATGAAGAGGTAGTTTTTTTCCTATAGTATATTAGATAAAGGGGGGCATATTTTAATTTTCTTACCCTCATAGCAGTTTATTCTCACATTTCCACCACTCCATCCACAAAGAGAAATACCTGGTACTACATGTAACTCACTCATTCCCCCTCCTCCTATGTAGACAGTGTTGGTGTTTGTCATTTGACTGCTAAGTTACATGGGGTGGAGAGAACCTCAGCCCTTTGTAAGCTTCAGCTATGGTTGACTTGCAGCTTGCATAGGGTTTCCTTTCTTTATTCCCAACTGTGAATGAAACGGCAGAAAAGGGAAATGTGCCCGATCCTTAATGCAGTTTAAACTTCTGCAAGTTCACATAGTCTGTTTTTATTGTTTATTCCATGTATGTCTTTTTATCTGATAACATAGATCGAGAAAGGGAAGCTGCATGGCCGCATTGATGTGGGGCTTTCTGTTATGTCCGTTAAAAAATCAACCAAGTGCATTGATTTGGATACAGAAGAACATATATACCACCTGAAGGTGAGTGTAACGGCTAATTCCTGTAAAAATGCTTTTTTACTTAAGTGCACATTTTTGTCATATGATACATACCCAAACCCAAGAACAAAAATGTAATTTTACCAGTCTTAAGATGTGACGGCTGCATACGTTTTCTCTTTTCAATTTAGGAATACTTTTGCCAAGCACATAAAGCACGCATAAGATAAGAAATATATGTTGTCTTTATCACTTCCTGTGGGTTTTCCTGGAAACATGAAACAATATCATCTTTTTTTGTGTAAACTGCCAATCTCATCAGTCCCTATGTACTGTAGATGAACAAAGGTAGACCTATTAAAAGTCCAGACTGGGTGCCTACACTCTACTCTGCTTTAGAGACCCAGAGACAGAAAGGGCCTGATTTATTAAAGATCTCCACGGCTGGAGAAGATACACTTTCATCAGTGAACCTGGGTGATTTAAAAGTCATTTGCTATTTGTAACCAAATGTTTTCAATCCCAGACCAGACCCATTCCAGGTTTGCTGAATCACCCAGGTACACTGATGAAAGTGTATCTTCTCCAGACTTGGGGAGCTTAAACAAATCAGGCCCAAAGTGTTGTTTTTTAGGGATTACCAGGTGAAAATAAACCCTGAAAATAAAAAGAAAATGTAATGCTGGCACCTTATCTTAAGACTGGTAATCTGCAATATACTGTAAAATTTTTGGGTGTTTGGGCTTTGATTTATGTTAGCACTAGTTTTAGACTAGAAGTGCCATTGGATTCCTTGGATGGAGTCACAGTAAATGTCTGGGTTGATAGGTGTCTTGTTAATCCTACAGTAATGCTCTGGAAAGGCTGATGCTTTTACTGATGGTCATATGGGCTATATACTTTGCAGGTTTTCCACCAATGCATCATGATTTAAGCAATTAGAAACACTAGATAGTATAAAGCTGTTAAGTGGGTGCTAGTTGTTTGCAGATGTCTTTACCCATTGATTTTCAGACCACAGGATACTAAGTATTTCTAGCAATATTGTAATCATCACTAAAGAGAATTAGATATTGTTTGGCTAGCTTAGCCAGTGTGAGAGTTTAGAATGAATGATTGCATCCATTCTTTTATTCCAGAGTATGAAAAAACATCTTCCTCTAGATTAATTCATCTTTCATCAAACTCACGCTGTGTTTAACTGACATTTAAGATTTTCGTATAGTCACAGCATGTCTGTTTGGCATCTGCCATCTGACAGATGATGGTGTGCACACAATTGTGGGTGATTCAATTCTCGGGTTTTTCTCAGCTAGAACACACATTGATGAATTTACTCCAATCATATATGTGAGCAGGTGGACAAACAGCAAGTTAGTCTCCATGATTACCCTTCAGCAAATCCACCCAGATGGCATCCAGAAAGTTAGAGCTAAAAGATGTGTTGCTCTTTTTTATATGTATGTTTAAAATCTTTTCAGGGGAGATCAGGTTTAAGTAAATGTGGATTTTTTTCGGGTGGCTTATTTTATGCATAAAATATGCTTTTTGTTCCGGTCACTGGGAGCCAATCAGACCAAGTATATGGAGTCATGAAAGTGAACAGCTGAATAAGTGCAAGGATAACCTCATTGGTCTGCTAATAGTTTTTGTGCACTTGCAAAGTGGAGGTATTATTTGTTTAGTAAATGGCATTCTGTAAATCCTAGGTTAAATTTTGTGTATTTAAAAAGAATTCATATGCTAAAAAACATTGCAAAGTGATGTTTTTTTTTAACCAGGTAGGTTGATATCCACTCAGCGATTCTTCTAATTTGCAGATGACAGATACTTCTGCAGAGAGACCATTACTTCTACAAACAGAGCAAAGGTCCTTCTGTGCAGTCTATAGGCTTTATTATGGATACTGTGGGTGCTTTCTAAATAAAATGAGCTGTAAGACTTGGGCTTTACTTGCAACATTTTGTGTGCATGCTTGTGTCACAGGGAAAGAGTAATGTGCAGTTAGGTCATTCAGCTTGCATTTGAAATCCATTGAAGATACTTCTGAGCTCCTAAATAGGTGCTCTGGACCTCATTCTGACTTCTTTCTAAGCCACATCTAGTTCCTTCAAGCTGCATTAGCATTCCCTTGCCTTGTGTGGAGACAGAAATAAGTAAATGAAAGTGCATGTAATAGTAGTGATGTAAATAGCAGGCTCTGTGTTTGTATAATTCCCAGGAACCTGTGGGTAAAGCCTATTGCATACTGTATATCACCTTGTTTTGAATGGCAAATAAGACAGGAAATAGATCTGAGGGGTGGACCAAGGTCCCTGTGGATCTGGAGAGGGCATGATGATGTTAGTACTGCATTAGTCCAGAAATGAGGAGGGTATTAAGTAGGAGTGTTACAGGAAACATCTAATGTTGGGCTGTTCCACTTCAGTCTTTAAAGACACACAGACCAAATTACCATGAAAACTGAGTAAATTTTTGATTCTTATGTAATCTATACCCTACTAAGTGTAATGCTGTCTGTAAAATTTCCTGGCCCTCGTGGACCAAAGTTGGACAGCCATGATCTAACACTTTTTCTGGGCAATCCATGGTAATTCTAAAATCTATGTAATTCTAATCACTAAAATCATGATTGCAGAGCTACATTTATTTGAGTTTTTTTTTGGTTTGGAGTTCAGCTTTCAGCATTTTCAAATCACACTTTAAAATGAGTTGAGGTGTGAAAACATTTACCAATGTAGAAATTTGACTTGCATATGCTTGTTTTTTAGGTTAAATCTCCAGAGGTGTTTGAAGATTGGGTAGCAAAGCTCCGTGACCATCGTCTGTTCCGTCAGAATGAAATATCAGTGTTCCCACATGATCTGAATTCTCAGTTCTTCCCTATGCTGTCAACCACCGAGTCTGCTTCTAGTTTAGATCCAACATCAACTCCACAGGTATATATAAAGATAGAGATGGCTGCTGCTTCCAAACAAAGGTGTATGAAGTACAAATACGGGTTCTGTAAAAAATTGCATATAACATTTGTTGCATCAAAGTTTATTCAAACCCAATGTAAAAATGTAGATTTTTTTTTTATCCGCATCCATTGTGTTAAGATGTTTTGTTTTTGCTGTAGAGAGTGCTCCTTTGTGCACAGTGTTCCTAGGTTTTGTTTAAACTTAGAAATATTGCAAATTGAACCTGTGTGGTGATACTGCAAATACAAATGTTACAGCTTCACAATAATAAACTCCTGGATAGCAGATCTCTCACTGAGCTCTGAGTCATATTAAATTCTTGATGCGGCAGTGGGCAGAATGTTTGTTTATAAGATGGTAACAAATTCATTGAGGTCATGGGCTCGCTAGATGTGGATCTTTTGACTCTTCAGGCCCAGGCTATGTCAGATGAGCAGGGGAGTACATTAAGCTCTCAGCAGTCTCCAATTAAATTATTATTAATAAGATGGATTTGTATAGTGGCAACATATTACGCAGCGCTGTACAAATAAATGGGGGGTTCAAATGACAGACCGATACAGACAGTGACACAAGAGGAGGAGAGGACCCTGCCCCGAAGAGCTTACAACTTGTTAAACTAAATAAGTAAGTAAGGTAAAACAATTACAAAAGGTTAATTGAAACTTTTGTGTTTTTTTAGAAAATTTTCATTTTTTCTTTTTTGGGCCTAATTTTTACCAGGTTATCCCACCAATAACACACATGCTGTCCTTTCTTGCCTACACCTTACCAACTTCGTGAGCTATGGTTGTCATACAGCCTAGACTTGAAACATGTTTGTCTTTGTTCATCTCCATTACAATATGGATTAAATAGAGAAGTAGCTTACATATAAAGGTAAACTTTTTTGTGCTTTTTTTTAAAAAATGTTGTAACCTTTTTAAAAATTAAATTCACCAAATGCACTCATTCCCTTATTTATGTATCTTAGTATTTAGGACATGTCTGATAATTATGTGAAAATATCCAATAATCCTGTCAGCACATGGGTTTTTCTCCAACATTCTGACCACGCCACGCATGCAAGAAGTTCTCTGCTGTTGCAGTAGGTTTGTTTCCCCCAGATCCTAATTAGAGCTACTGAATGCCATGCCAATGCAAGGCATATCTGTAGTCCTGTTGTCAACCTGGTTGGCATGCTGTATGCACAGCCCTACTTGCTATGTGTGATATTAGCTCTCAGCAGGGACATATCAGACTAGCAGCCTGTAGTAGGTTGCAATGTGGAATGCAATTTTACCAATCCATACATTATACTGCTTCCTACACACACACACGCACGCACTCACGTTAAGGAGAAGCCCAACTATGAAGTTCCAACTAAAAAATGAAGAACATTTTGTTGTTTGCTAAGACCATCAACTCCCCCCCCACCTGGAGCATGTTGCTTCAATTGGTATCTGCAGACTGGAGGGTCTCATGTAGCTGGGGACTGTTTGAAGGTTTTGTATTTATTTATAAACTTGTGAGAGCTCTGCATTGATGGTAGACTATAAATCTCTTTGCTTTGTCCCATTGGGCTTTCAATTTTGAGTCTTAATCAATAAATGCTAACAGATGTCATCGATCTTTATTTCCTCTGCACCACTGCACTTAAAATCCAGTTTTCCCAGTGATTTGTTTACGTTTTGTGATTCTATAAAAAATTCAATGAGCAATATCTAAACCTTGCATGCTTTGCGAGCTGAACACCCCCCTAAAATTGCAGTGCCCTTACTGTCTGAACGTGTATGTTCTGTTTTGAGCCCACTGTACACTAAAATGTTTTTACCAGGCTGTAACCATATATGCCCCACATATTTCTGTTGATACATACATTATATGGGCTTGTAAATTTTACTTTTGCTGCACTCATGCTGAAGGTAGAAAAATCACAAATATGCTGCTAGTTAATCACAAGAGATTTTTTGTTTTCAATATAACGGGAAGGATTTTAACCCTTATAACTTTTCTCTTTACACATAATTTACTGATGTCCTCTCTTGGGAATAGAAGAAGAGTCTTTGGGAATTGTATTGTTGCCACAGGTATAGGGAAGGTGAAATAGGAGTTTGGCCAAGTATAGTATACTTTACCTGCCTGCCCCTTGCTACACTCTACAATACATTGTGAGCTAGTAGTGATCAATCATCATCAGTCCATTTAATCTTTAGAGGTGTTGATGCACAAATTGGTGGAGAAGGTATAATACTATAATTTTATAATATAATTTTATAATATAATTTTATTAGTGTATTATAAAGCCTACAGCTTAGCTTTAAATACATTTTTTTTATGTACATAGCATATGTGCCTTTTCTCTTTAAGTTATCCTACTATCATCCTTTGCACAGCAGCAGTCAGACTGGTTGAGGAAAGTGCAGTAATAGGAGCTTATCAGGCTTTGTGGAATTCGCATGTGCTGACAAGGCAAGAAGAAGAGAGAACAGAGTGAGCATAGATGTTGACTGGTCAATGTGTTGCTGCTTCCCAATTTTACAACAGGCTGCATTCAGGAAGGTGATTACCAACTTTTAACTCGGTGGTTGGGGCTGTGCTTTTTTGCAGAAGCGTATGAATCGCAAAAATGGCTGGGCAGAGTTACAAATCCTTTTTACACCGAATACATTTTGTGTGTATATTTTTATTTTCAAAAAGCACATGGACCTGAATCTGTCCTAATATCAGATGTCTGGTATCCTGTGCACAGCAGTAAACACATTGCTAGAGAGGGGCAGGACTGTGAGGAATCAGGCACGTGTTAAAATGCTAACATGGTTAAGCACAATTAAGAGATCAGGTATAGGGTATACCTAATAAGATATCCAAGTAATTATTTTAAACTATTCCCGCATTCCATGTATAACCATATTTCTAGAAAATTTGTTTGTCCACAGAGAAAAAAGGGAATTTAAAGGCAATAATTCTCCATATATCATTCTTAGAAAACATAGTAAATGTTTTTTTACAAACAATTTTTTCGACAATAAAAATATTTTAGTTAAAACAGTCTCAATCCTTTCAACTTGCTCGACACGTTTCGTGGAGCTAGTCCACTTCTTCAGGAGTAGATTGAAAGAACTAAAAACTGGCGCAGAGCCCAAAAGGGTGAAAGGTAAGGATGGCCAGGGTTCCAAAAGTAGGTAAAATTTGTAAACCTTCCACAGGATTGCAAAATACCATACCAGCAAAAAGAAAAAGAAAATTGGCTTCACAAACAACTCCCATTTCAATTTGCAGCTGTCCCTCTCTCATCTCGTCTTTACCTAACTTCGTTTTTCAACAAGCCTCTGCCACAAACATGCTAACATGAACAGAGTACACAGGAATGATCTAATAAATGTGCTGGTTATAGACTAGGAGTTCCTCCAACCAATGTGCTGGTTATCCTTCATTGTCACAACTTTCAGGTATAGGGTGTAAATTGAAATATCTATCTTAACCAATTCGCCTTTTCACAAAGGATTTTCAGAGAGACTGTTAGGCTGCATAGACAAATATATGCACAGTAATCCTCCATTATAAACTACTTTGAGTGATGAGCTTTTTATTTTCTGTTGGCATGTTTATTCTCTTAGATTTCAGTCTGTAATAGATTTCTTCTTGTTTCATGCACATAGTTGTTCTAAATCACATCACTGGTGCCCTCCTGCATAGCTGCTTTTACTGTTGATTGATTGGCTCATGAGAGGAGGTCTGTGCACAGGCAGTGATGGATGTGTTTTTGGCTCTAGCTCCACCAGTGATGTGTCTATTCTATAGACAACATATAATTCCAGATTACAGCTGTGCATTGCACGCAAGACAACTCAACACCTTTTTAAAAACTGGAAAAACAGAAGTGTAATAAAATTATCCATTGCTGTCTTTAAGCTGGAACAGCCACATTTTTTCGAATAAAGACATAGTCTGCTCATAGTTAATGGTAAAGTTTTGGTAGACCAACCATGAGTTTTATCGCTTAGCAATTTTTGTGGCAATATTTTTATGCCTGTTCACCTTCTTTGGCCATCTGGGCAAATCTGTTTTCTGAAGCCAATATGAAGTAGTATATCCAGCGACTCGGTTTCAGTTTATAAAGAATGGCCAAGTAAAACTTCACAAAGACACACACCCCTGCTAGGATAACATATTCAACATTGCTATTTGCTTTAAAAAAAAAAAAATTAGGGCAGCAATTTTTGTGATGAAACTGCTTCCTGCTTACATCAGGCACTGCAGCAGATCTTCACAACATTTATGTCGTCCCTTATCATCCAGAACTTTATTCTAAATTTTAATATTCATCGCAGTAATCATATCAATATTTTATATAGTGTTCTTTTATTATATGTTCTGCATATATAAGCAAGTTACACATTCGTTCTTTATAATTAGTATTCTCATCAAGCCTAATGAATGCATTACACTAACAACACTTTTTTTTAAATTTTGCTTTCTACTACAGGAAACTCACTTCACCAGACAGAACTCATTGAAGCTGGCAGGCAGCCGAGTCCCAGCCTGGCTCCAGTCTAATGATGATATGGATAAATGTGCTAAAGGTACCAAAGTATTGTGAGGCTAGAAATGGCGCCTTAGATATAAAAGGCTATGAATTTTTAATACAACATTGTGGCTTGAATATTATTCACTTTGTTAGCTTGCAATGCATTATACCTTCTTCAGCTCTTTGATGAACATCAGTTTTGTTAGCCAGTTCCCCGTAAAAGACTTTCCAGTGGAATAGTTTTTGCCCCTTATTTTCAGAGATGGCCATATTTGTGCAGTCATAACTGAAATTCTTGTGTATTTACAGCTACCTTTATTACTTACTACCATTTAAATTTAATATATTATTGACAGTGAATATTTTATTATCTTTGTTACAGTGTACCTTTTAAAAAAATTAGAAACAAGAGAACTGGAGAGTGTTCACTTTCATCAGTGAAGTGGTGTAAACAACACTGCACAACAACCATTTTGCTACTGGGGGAATAACACGTGATTTACATTATAAATGGTCGGTAATTGGGTAATGTATTTTTACATGGGAACATTATACCAGTTGCAGCTACCACTATGCCTGCTGCTGCCTCAGCTGAATCAAGTCCCCTGGTGGCATGCATGTTACAGCAGCGGCTAAGCATGTCTGGGCAAGTCGGTGAGCTGACGTCAGAAATAGGTATATAAGGCGAGATGGACCAAGGGCTTGTCTCTAGTAGGAAACCATCTTATAGGATAGTACAGCTAGGCCATAGTGATTCTGTTTTGAGATAAAGATAAGTAGGCGCAGCTATGGTAATAAACCGGACAATTTTTGCTACATTTGTGGCAAATATATCCCTCGTGATCAACGCAAGAACCTAACCAAGAGAGTGAGATTTGCTTACAAGTATTACTTTGAATGTGAAATTGGAGATCAGGATGAACCTGGGCACCTCATATCTGGTGGTTGAATGGTTGAAGGGGAAAAGGAATAAAATGCCTTTTGCTGTGCCTATGGTTTGACGTGAGCCAAAAGACCATCACTTAGACTGCTACTTCTGTATGAGTAAAATTGCTGGGTTTTCGAAGAATACGAAGTCAAAAATCATCTATCTTGATTGTGAATCTGCTCTGAAGCCAGTGCCACATGATGCAGAGAATCCAGTGCCAGTCCCTCCCACATCTATTGTTACTGACAGTGACATGTCGGATGAACAACAGGAGGATGATGTCAATGTTAATGAATGTTATGAATCCCAATTTAAAGAGGGTAAGTCACATTTTATGAGTGAATCAGATTTAGATGATCTAGTAAGGGATCTGTCTTTGTCAAAAGAGAAGTCCGAACTGTTAGCCTCTAGAATAAAGGAGTTGAATTTGTTACAAAAAAGGAACAACTACTTCACACTTTCGTGATTGTCACATAAAGTTTGCAAGTTATTACAATCTGGAAAACAACATTTGCTTCTGTACTGACGTAAGTGGTCTGATGATGGAGTCAGGTTGCAAATACATACCAGAGCAGTGGAGATTGTTCATAGACTCAAGCAAAGCAAGTTTGAAAGCTGTATTGCTGCAAAAAAGGTAACGGAAAAACCTTCTGTTCCTCATGCTCATGCTAAGGGAATGAAAGAGACATACGAATCCATGGAGGTTGAAATTGATTTCAACTATTGAAAACACAAGTGGAACTTTTGCTGTGACCTGAAGGTGGTGGTACTCCTTGGCCTGCAATTTAAATATATAAAAAATATATGTGCTTTCTGTGCCTGAGGAACAGTCGTGATGACAGCAACCATTACAAAGTGAAAGAATGGCCACCCAGACCTGAACACACTGTTGGCCAGTACAACGTGAAGCATAAATCACTCATTCGTCCACAGAAAGTTTACCTTCTGCCACTTCATATTAAACTTGGATTAATGAAAAACTTTGCCATTGTGATGGTATGGGTTTTCATTATCTGAAAGTTTGGAAAAGTTATAAAAGATGCTAAAACTGAAAGCAGGCATTTTTTGTTGGTCCCCAAATCCACAATGTGATGCATGATGCCACATTCAGAGACAAACTCAACCAACTTGAATTTGCTGCTTTGGATTCATTTGTGCTAGTTGCACAAAACTTTCTGGGCAACCAGCGAGCTGAAAACCATGCTGAACTCATGAACAACATGCAAACAGCATACCATCAACTTGGCTGCCGAATGTCACCTAAAATGAATTTCTTACATTTCCATCTGGACTTCTTCCCACAAAATTTGGGTGATGTAAGTGATGAACAAGGGGAGAGGTTCCACCAGGACATTTCTGTTATGGAAACAACATATCAAGGCCAGTTCAACCCCAACATGATGGGTGACTACTACTGGTTTCTGCAACGGGAGACAGCGGAGAGCCAAAAACGCAAAAGCAAGTACCTTGAAACACTTCTGAAGTGTACATGTGTGTTGAACAAGGACTCAGGTCAATTATGTGTAATTGTATGTTGTTGCAACATAAAACTACGTTTTTGTAATGTCATGGAACTATGAGGCAAAAGTTAGTCATGTATAGAGATTACATAGTGACACTGGTACAAGAGAATGTAGCTAATCGTGTCTATACACATAATTAACTTAAGATCCTGATGTCCTAGGCATCGGAGTTCAGATTTGGATTCAGCGCACTTGATTGAGTATAAGACACATGGATTAGACCAAGGAGCAGACAATTATTTATTTTTTGTGATGCAGTGTAATCAAGCATGGAATGGATTTCTTTAAAGTCATTTAGTATTTGCTAGCAAATGTTTTGAATCCTGGACCAGATACGTTCCGAGTTTGCTGGATCACCCAGCTTCACTGATGAAAGTGAATCTTCTTCAGCCTTGGAGCGTTTTAATAAATCGGGGCCAAAGGGTTCTCTTGTGAGTTCATCTCTGCAGTCCATATATTGGTTAGAACATCTGAAGTGTCACCTTGAGTGGCCTTTGAAACACCAAATTTTAGGACATAATACTTTGCAACATTTAACAATTTGCAGAAATGTAGAAACCAATTCTGTGCTGCCTACTGCACTTTTTTATTGCCTGATCGCCATGATGAACAGCCATGTTATCCAATAGGAAAGTGTGGAAGGCAGCTTAGACACACCAGGAAAGTGGGTGACTCCTGGGATTTGGGGCTCCAAGTTATTGAAGGGACATGCTTGTATTTTTTTTCCTCTAACCATTGTAGGTGTTTTAAAGACCCAGTCCCAGCATAGATGCTTAAAAAAGTTTCTGGTGATCAGTAAACTTTTATCCTTCAGTTTTTTCAGGTGCACATTGCAATAACTAGCACATTGTGTACTTTCTAAAAAAAAAAATAAAAACAACATAATAGTATCTCTTTAATATTTTAAACCAAGGTTAATAATGTGCTGCAGTAAAAGCTGACATGTAAGCACTGCATACATGGTATGCATACAGGTAGTGGGTATCAACCAACCAAATCTACTCAGTGGTAATTGGTATTATGTGTTAGAATTTTTAGCAAATGGTTTTCCTAATCCGAAATAAATCTACTTTGGAAGGTCTATGTGCTTTTCAATATACAGAAAACCCTGCTAGTTGCTGTTCTTTGTTCTCTCCCATTTATCCTTTATTTGGTATCCAGCATGGCTGCTTACTACTAGATAGCTGTCTATTCCTACTGCTGCTAAAGTTTGAAGAAATAAATAAACAAACAAATCACCAGGGGAGTCTATTTATAAAGTAGTGAACCTGCCATTTAATGAAACATTCCCTGATGGAGAATCTTCCAGGCCTTTGGGTTTCAATGGCAGTAATTGATTCTCTACCAGGGAATGTTTTACGGAATGTCAAATTCACTGCTTTATAAATAGACCCCCCAGAAAACACTAAACAACGTCTGTGCTAGAGATACACTGCCTGGCTGTACATTGTTGGTGGTTTGCAGCTTACCACGTTTTCTTCATTGTTTTGAGTAGGAAAGTTTTGTCCCAAATTCTAAGCAACTATGGAAATTGTTTTAGCTGCTGAAATTTTTGTACTTATGCCCATTCATTTCAGGGATTTCAGCTCTGCCACATCAAGGAAGGAAAGAGACATGATTTGTCTCAGTTGCAGTTGTGTAAATTATTAGAAGCCTCTTCTTCATACGCCTGTGACTGTAGAAGCTACAAAATGAGGAGCTCAACTGTCACCCCCTTCCCAACCGTTTTATGCTTTGCAATACAACACAACTAATTGGCTCCTTGTTCGGCTTCTCACTCTCCTAGTGTAAGCTTTAAGAGTGTGATTATTCAATTTTAGCTACTAACACTGCTTGTATAAAAAGAAAATACATTTATTGGTGTATTAATGAATACAATACTGCAATAATTTGAGTATTTATATCTTCACCTTTATTGTTGTATAGAATTGAATATTGAAACAATATCTGTTCCACAAGAGTTATTTTTTTGTGGCAGTTGGATTACCATAATTGTAACCTTTTATTATCTTGTGTCCACAGACCTTTCACAGTGTCAGAATTATTTGGTGGAAATGAGTCAACTGCTACAAAACATGGAGGTTCTTCACAGAACGTACTCTGCCCCTGCAATAAATGCCATCCAGGTATGCCAAGATTGCTGGTCCTAACATTTTTATGTGAATAGATCAATACAAAATAAAAGAACTAATGCAATACATGTAGCGGTGTTGGCAAGTTTTTTTTAAAAATCGGTATTCATTAAGGGTGTGGGGAAGGGGGGTTGAATTATTTAGTTTTGGATTTACTTTTACTGATCCTTTCCTGCTGTGCCAGCCAAGTGATTCCACACTGTACATTGGAACTGGAAAATCCTAAAATATGGAGTTCTTAGGAACACAGAAGAATGTATTTAAAACATATCCTTCTCCTCCACCCAAAAAATAGGCTGTTGAGTAATGTGTGCAAGGGCAGTAATAAATAGGTAAAGACAGTAATATCCACAATTCACAATTACAAAAAAAAGTTTACTCTATGGTAAATATGCTACACATTATTTTCTCAATAGTTTTGCTAATACCTCAGCAACATTGATAGGGAGAATAATGAACAAAGTGATACAATGGTGGTGATCCAGTGTTGATATAATGTTAATCTTGTAATAGTTACAGGTACAACCTGGTTGGCCAAATCATTTCTTGACATCTTACGGGTCTTTAATGTTCTGGCATGATGATGTGATGGCACGATCCCCCTACTATAACTCCAACACCTCAAATAAATTGTCCAGTGAATCTCCTATTCAGTATCCTGTTTGGCATTTTCTGTCTCTCTAAATTACTTTAACAATTTAAATGCATCTAGAGAAACTAGATAACTAGAGAAAATTAGACTAGAAATCTAGTCTAAAATTAAATTTTAGGCTTTTGGAGAAAAGGGGTTAGCATTAAACACTGTGGGTGTTCCGGCATTGTTGTTTTACCTCTGTAAACTCCTATAATACATCTACATCCTGTCATATGTACAGTCCATGGTATGTGTTACTGTGATAACTGATGCAGTTTTTTTCCCCAAAGGTTGGTGTTCTTGAAAGTCCAAAAAAAGAAAAACTCAACAGAAAGAAATGGAGGTCAAAGGGGTTAAATAAAGATTCGAAAGGTTCTCTGCAGGTAATTGATTTCTAGATATTCTGACATGACACGTTTAAAAACTGCTGTGAATAACTGCTTTGGGATTTAGCACAGAAACAAGATGTTAGTTGTGTGTGTCTGTGTGCGCATATGCTGCTCCATGATGTCTTGTAGCAAACTCCTGTGACAGAATGCCTTCCCTAATCCACTTCATCACCACACCATAGTAGTCTAGAGAACAGGGTAGTAGCTGACTGCATGCTTATTCTAGGTCTGTGATTTAGAAGGTTTTAAAGATGAGAACACTAACCACCCAAGCAGTATATTTTAGAACAATATTTTAGAAGTACATTAGAAATTTACATAACCTCTTAGTAAATAGTAAAGTAGTACAGTAGACCAGTTAGGTGTTTTTTCCTTTATGAATGTAATTGTAGATGGTAGGCATTTCCAAAAAAAAAGGATAAACCAGATAAACTGCTACACAATTTTATAATTGTCCTAACTAGTTGGGTGTAGGAAAAAGAAACAAAATTCCTAATCTCCTAATACATTGCAGAATAGAATTGTATTTAAATTAGTCCTAATTTCCATCTCAATTCCGAATACGTTCAAAATTCATTCCTAATTTAACGATGGTAAACAAAGATTAAATCTATGCATGCAAGTGTATAAAAGATTCATGCTAACACAATATGCCAGTAATCCCTAAATAAATTACCGTTTTCAGTCTTTGGAATGACAGAGAAACGCCTCTGGTTACCTGTCCCCCACACTACTCTTAATTGGAAAGTTGTCATTAAAGTAAAGTATCTATGGACGCCCCTTGAATCATTGGCTCAGGTTATACATAGGGCCTTGACTAATGCCCAACACTAAACACAACCAGCACACAAAGCTAATGCCCCTTTTTATTCTATATGTAAAAACCCCAAACCTGTCATTTGGTTACAAATCCTGGGCCTATGCTGCCCACGGTAGTGCTCCATTTGCATGTATAATAGAAAGTAAAACATCAAGAGGGGGAAATGTTTATTCTTGAACTGAACAGATGTCAAGGTCCCATGTAAAGCCTAGGCCTCACTCTATTGAAACACAGAGTTTGAAGACCAGCACAGTGTGCGTCAGTTATGTGGTTAGATCATTGCACCAGGTCTGGTTCATGTTAAGAAAAAAGTTTGTTTCGTATGATTAAAGCTACCATTGTTTGTCTCCTAACCACAGGCTACTTTTAGAGCATCAATGTCGAAGTAAAGATGAAAAGGTTCAGTTTCACAGAGTTAGAAAAGACCAGTTTTCATACTTTTTCATTTCATTGTTCATTTAGGGATGACAGTGTAGTTAGACCTAATTATTTGGAAGTCCACATGATTTCCTGCAAATTAGAAAACAGTAATATCTTTAATATACAGTTATTTTGCTTTGGATCTTTTTTTAAGGTTATAGAAGACACTTGTACTTAATCAGGAATTCCCATGCACAGCCCAATCCTGATCTTCTTGATAATATGAAGAACTTGTTATTGTACACAAAAGGTCATTCAACGTGTTATATATGGTCTATTTTTATGACATCACATTCAATTATAGCAACCTTGTAGTGATTTCAAGGATAGGCACATGTCTTAGTATCTGTTATTTGCTAGACATCTGTCCATGTTACCACAGGATGAAACCTAGAAATAGGTGATAACTTTGTAGATGCATTTGCTTCGATGCAGGTTGACAGTCATGCTCATAAATGTTTATTTTGCTTATTCTGGTAAATCAGTGGAAAATTGTATGTATATATCTGCTTGCATTTTAACTAGCCCCTTATGATTTTAGGTACCGCCAACATTTTCTGGGAATGTAAGATTACATGCTTCCAACCCTAATTTATCCACAATAGATTACACAGAGGAAAAGCAATACTCCAACGGCCCAGACAATTCCAATTTCTCCAAAATGCAGGATGACTTGTGTCATATTGCACACAAAGGTAAGAAGCAAACAAATCCTCAATTAGGATTCTAAGGGCACATGTACACTTGATATGCTGTCTTCCAATATTACCCATACAAACACATAGCTAAAGAGACTAGAGGAAAAGTAGCTCCAATCAGGACCATCTTTAAAGGGTACTTGGGGTTTCTACTGCTTTGCGTATGCTACTAGATACAGCAGTACCAGATTAACTTATTTTGAGATGAAACAATATGCAAATGGGAAAGTGAAAATAAGCCTTCTCATTTAAAGCAGTGCGCTGTCAAATTTCTCCTATTTCTGGTTGGTGGCCAGTCTTCTCCAAAATTCCTTCCTGGGTGCTACATAGAGGTAGATGTGGTCCCTGTCTCCATATGACAATGCATGGCTCAGCCAGTGAACACTGGATTGTAAAAGGAAATGAGGCATCTGAACATTAGAGTATCTAATATATGAGATTACTGGGTGTTTCAAAAGGCTGCAGAGGTAGATAATCATGCAAAATTTTTAGCATTATAGTCCGGTGCTTGTAGAGGTGTGTGTTTCGCTGATAGGAAGATGGGAAGATGCATTTAATTAGAGATCACATTTTTACCTAAAAATGAATGCATCATAATCCAATTTTCAGATGCATCATTTATCTTTAGATGTGGTCAGTCAACGTGTACATATACATGCCACTCAGAGTTTTGGAACTTAAATTGACTTTCTCCCATGTAAACAGTACCGATATCTCCTTAGAAACTTTTATTGTGTCTTCACTGAATTAATTTTGTAATGAATGGTAAATGCCCCACTGTATAAATATGTATATACATGTAGAACCCACAGGCAATACTGATGTGGTGGTTACAGAGAAACACAGCCTATTGCCACTTATGTATAGGTTCTTATTATGTTACTTACTTTATGTTTGTTAAGTTTTAGATAGTGATGAGAGGTTAGAAGCTATGTCCAGTTTGTATTGATGTTTGTGAAAACTTCAAAGAGTGAAAAGCCAAATGTTGTTGTCACCAGAGTAGAAAAAAAGGGAAAATCTTCCATTGAGGTAATTGTACCACTGATAGCTGACCAAGCAGGGAATTACTTCACTGCTGCTGTTTCAAATTAGACATGGATGTCAAAAAAACTGTATCTACAATAAAAAAAAGTTTGACTTCAGTTATCTTTAGTTATCCCTGTGAGAAATGGTTTCACACAGTTTCATGAAATCATTTTTAGCACCGGGCTGTGTGCCCAATCCTGAGTTTGACAGTGTGGCGTTACAGCAGTTTGTGAAAAAAAAATTTTTCTTAAAACTGTTGATAGAAAAAATAGCTTTGTATGTGCTTCAAGCATAAAATCTCCTCCCACTGCAAAAAAATTAATCTGTTTCATATATTTTTTTTTATTAATCAATTTTCTTTGTACGTTTTCCAAAACCTCCTCATCCTTTAAATGTAGTCACATTTGGCCATTTTTCAGCTAACATTGTGTTGCTCACCTAATATCAGTCTGTATATACCAGACTTTGACAACACAAAGATCTTTTTAGTGATTAACGCTCCAGCGTCCCAGTCGGCATTTCTGTATGGCGAGCTAATCATAAAGTGATCGTTTTTTTGTGTCATATGCCTGGTTGACCATTTAAAATGAGTTGGCTTTTGCTTTTTGTCTGCTTCAGCAATATTTGGACATGGGTCACTTGTAGGGCGTTGTTCACGAATATTGAGCATTTATGTAGCCAAATGTACCTAGATTTTAAAGGTGAACTTAAGATCATTTTAAAAAGCAGGATATTATTTTTTGATAAAATACTTTAAAAATGTTTTGTTTTTAATCTGGCAGAACATCTAATGCACAGGTTAGGAACTGACACCCTACAATATTTTGTGTTTGCCAGCCCTTTCCCCTTATGCAAGCTGGGGGTACAACTTACAGCTGAATGGGGAAAGCTGCTCTTGTCATGGGAGGTTTATTTTTTCCTGGTATAGACTTGCTATGGCAAGCTAGGTAGTCAACACACCCATAGCAGACATCTGTATGTATAGGTAGCAGGCAGTAGTTGATGAGTACACTTAACAAACAGTAGGCAGATTGTTTTCACAGGAAGTTGTAATTTTCATAATTTTGTATTTTTGCTATGGTATACCTTTTGTTTAAGGTTCCTAGAGGCAACTGACACACCTGATTTATGCAGAATATGCATACACCAATAAAACAAAGCTATTGCTACTCCCCTATCCCCGTTCCCTGGCAGGGTGCTACCATCTTTCGTCTTTTCTTTCTGTAGACAATCTTTTGTCATTCTGATTAGCCGTAAACCAGGCAATCCTGAATTCCCCTGCGCGTATTGGGAATGAATGCAGGAGTTATGATATCCCATCATTTGCATGGGAAGCCAGGATTGCCGGGTTTCCCTGCCAACCAACACTAAGCTCAACAAAATCTGACATTTAGGTGGTGATTAGGTAGGTAAAATCAGTTATTGCAGAAAGAACATCACCTGTGTCTTTCTGTACTAACCACTTACCTGAATGGCTAAAGTTCAAAGTGGGACTTTAGTTCAACTTTATGTACTGTATCTGGGTATAGCGATATCAAGGATTTGCAGTGCTTTAATCTGTTTTTTTTTATTTAGCTGACTTCTTCTTTTCTATTGCTTTTTTTCAGCTTATTTCACATTAAAATCTGCTTACAGCACAGTCTTGGAAGAGCGGGAAAAGCTAAAGCAGCTATTGGAACAAGACTCCTCCCCCACCTCTCAAATATTGGGTCTGAAGAATGCCTTATCAGTGGTAAGATAATATTGATTACAATTATAGTTTGAAACGACTAAAACACTTAAACAAATATTGGTACTTTGTATAAAAGCACCTATAGATGAACTTTTTGTTGTGCTCATACCTGCCTTTCATACTGTTAGTGCAAGTTGCAGAATAGAACAGAGGATCTGATTGGGTGCTATGAAATAAAGTGATAAATTTCATCAGTCTCTAGAATTATCGGTAATGACTTCACCTCCATGCTTATGGCACTCTCTAATTTTCTACTGCTTTGTTTTCTGCCTTCATGCTTGTTCTGTGTGTGTCCTGCTTATAATGGCTAGTCTAGCAAAGGACATTATACTATGTACACTTAATCAGTGTTTCCCCCTTACAAAGCCTTTTTTAATTTTGGTAATTGGTTCCTGATTTGAAATGGATGATTTTAAAATATTCAACAATCAAAAATGAATAAATCAAAGATTTCTGTACATAGTTGCTAAAATGTCCTAGTCTTTGTTTTGCTGTTTTATTTTTGCTATCTGTATTTTTTATAAATTGCAGGCGGTAAAACAAAATGCTGATCTTACAGAGCGCTTGCACAGAATTCATGCTGATTCTTTGCTTCATGATACAGCTGCTAGTTCAAACATCAGTCCAGTAAAGGTGGGTGAAGAAATCCCGACTAAGTACCATCCAAATTAGAACAAACACAAAAGTGTACATAGATATGTGTCAGATGGGTGAATGCTTGTTTTGCTAAAGCTTTAACTCATTTTTTTCAGTTTGCAAAGTGTATTTATGCTAATTAAAGGGATTTTAAGTCTAAATATCATTCTATCTGTTGCTATGTTTTCTACACTCTTTGTTGTAGGTAAGATCAGCAAAAGGTTTCTTGCACCAGCACTTAACACAAAGTTTGCCCATCTTTTCTGTTTCAGCCAGAGAGCAGGAAATCATTATTTATTGTGTTTTATATATATTTTGACTCTGGTCTTTTGAGCTTAGCACCAGCTATGTATTGCTTATTACTGTCCATGTAATTTAGTTGAATCTAGTGTGAATGCTTTTCACTTTCTTTTTCATACTCTTTCTATATAATGAAGCCTGTATTCTATTAACATCATCCGTTTGAGACATGTAAATGCATTTGCGAAATGTGGTTATGATATATGTGTGAGAACAAATACAATCACACAAGCTTAAATGACCTATGTCAATTGTGTACACTTGAAATTAGTAGAAATACACAGGGATAATTACCTTTGACGTTGATTGAAGTTGCAGTTGTTTTTACACTGTGAGAGGTGTTTTTACTGGTATAATTTACAGAAATTATAGCCATAAGGATTCTTCTTAGGATGATTACTATGTGGATGGTATCAAAGGAATCTGTTTTTTTTTTGCTTAGAATTGTTTAGGATTTCAGACTTCAGGTGTCCTGCTTTCCTCCCAGTTCCCTTATAAATCAGAAAAATCAGCACATTTTCTGAAATTTGAAAGTCCAAAAAATTTGTATTTAGATAAATAAGTTGACAAAGACCACAAACAACTATGTATAAAAATTGGACACAGAATGATCTTGTTTATTAATAATATTAATAATAATAATAATAATAATAATGATCATGTTTACAAAGATGTAACTTTCTTGAATCACACGTCATGTTCTGTGTCCTGTACAAAGGCCCCTTTTATTTTTTTTTTATCAACTATCTAATAAAAAAATGGAATATTTAAAAACTCTTGACCTAAGGATTTGAAGCACATTTATCCTATGTTTACTACTTAATGATTTATTCTTGCATAACAGATTTTTTTTTTTTTTACAATTTAATTTTGGTTAAGATCTGTGCAGCTAGTCTACACTACGTACATTTTAAGAGATCCTCATTCTGTGTCTGAAGAGTAATAAAGTTTTGACAGTTGGGGCCCATTTTCACCACACCAGTCAGGTATGTTATGGTGTGTCAAACTGAGATGGCAGCCCATTTAATTTATTAACTTTTTTTATTTTATATATAAAAAAAACGAAGTTAATTTAAAGTTTAGACTGTAGTGAGACCTTACCCTTCATCCACCTTTGTGTGTTGAGACTTTCAATCAGCCTGGATGGGATGGGTTACTTCTAAGCTGTACTGGTCGATCACAACAGGGATATGGCAGCACATGTTCATTAAATGAAGTGTAAAGCATAGGTACAAACTAGGTCAGCCTCTGCAAAATTTGGATTGTACTATATACTAGCCTTTTAGGTCAGTATATGGCAGGTAATACCATTTTTATTCAGGGATGTCCTCACAGCCACATATTTTTTGGAGACCGCAGTACTCATTCAGTATCTTATTATTTTATATTACTTATATTTCTAATCTGTAAACATTCAGTATAGGCTTATCTGTGTTATGTAAGTTGGTGTGTAGATTCTGCTGTAGATAACAGTGTTCAGAAACAAAGCTATCAAAAGTAAACTATGAAAGAGTCTTTCCAGACACCATTCAAAATTCAAACCCATCATTGAAAATAATGATGGCTGTTGATCATTGTGACTGTTAACAGGACCGTACTACTTTCTGATTCTGAGCTAAAGAAAGTATTTTTCTCCATTTACAAGTCATGTTCAGTTCTGAATTGTTATTCGTTGATAATTTTAAAAAGACTTGCTTCCACATGAAATAATTCTCAGTGCAGATTAAGTACTTGTAAGCCTTTCCTGCTTAGAGTCCCCTGTGGGGCTGTTCCTGTGGAAGTGGCAGATAAGGGCTTGTTTTGCAATGTGTGTAGATCCAGAAGCATCACAGCTTGTTACATCCTTTTGCACCCGGGAGATGTGGACAGGCTGGCCTCATCTAAAAATGACCTTCGTTTATAAAGTATTCACAAGACAGAATAAAAACTATCTGTGTGACTCCCTGTGATAAAGCCACATGCTTCTCTGGTACCTGGGAGACTTAAACAGGCAATTGTTTTTGACAAGAATGAGGAGAGATTAAAAAAATTCTATAGTCTATGTACAAGGATTAGGTGTTTTGTAGTACAGGTTATTTTCAAGAAGAGAGAAATACCACTGGGTGTTAACATGCAGGAGGAGGAAGGGTTCATGTGTCTAACAAGGGATATCCCTTTTGCTTGCAACTATTCTTTAAGGCAAGTCTGGTGATATTATTTGCATCATCTAACACTTCCAATGGTGTCACTATAGATGGACAGTGTGCGCTAAGGTAGACTAGTAAACAAGGAGAAATTGGCCATTGGATGAAAAATTACTAATCATGCAAGAAATGTTCCTTTACTTAGAGGGTGTGCTCAGAAGAAGCAATTTATCATCATATAATTGTGTGTGCCTTTATTTTACATAATAATACCTGAAATCACCCAAAATGGCCTGATTTAGAGTTTATGTAGTGTTTATGTTGTGGCTAATAATATTCACACAAATTGGCCTACATTGGTTCCAATTAAGGGAGAGTGTAAGGACCTGTAACGTCTTTGATTGTAATCAATGTCTGTGTATGAATGGTCAATTTAAAATCATTTAGAGCTGCTCCAATTTTGATGGATACCAAGCCATGGGGAAAGCATATAGACCTGCAATTAAAGGTTCTTGAATTGTGCTAATTAGGAAAAAGATGTAAAAATTATTCAGTTTGAAAATGCCTGTCAGTAGTGTTCATACCTAATGTGGAGGTTAGGGGTTCTGCTGTTACCAAGCAACAATCAGGCCGACCAACCAGCCACAATTTCAGCCATGAGTACTAGGAAAGTTTGCACGATGAAAAAAAAATCCACAAGTCACTAAAGTTGAAATATCTGCCGACAAGTGGTGTTGCTTTTTAGGATGCACAATAAGAAGGCACTTGAACAAAATGGGCCACATGCCGAGGAAAACCTTTGCTGTTTGAATGCCAGAATTTAGTGAAGCCTCACAACTTCTGGAACAAAGTCCTTTGGAGTGATAAGATCAAAATGTACCTTTATGGTCACAGTGCTTTGTTTAAAATGGATGCAAGCCCTATGATGTAAAGTTATACCATCCCAGCCATTAGGTATGGAGGTGGATATCTGATGTTTAGGGGAGAAGGGTGAGCTACACTGGCATTGAGAACTTAGTGAAAACTGATGGCAAGAGAAATGCAGAATGTTACCAAATATTGGTGAACAAATTACATTTATTAGTCTTTAAGCTTTACATGGGACGCATTGGACCTTCCAACATGAGAGTGACACAAGCCAAGTTCACTCTTCAGTGGCTACAGCAGAGAAAAGAGGTAAGGTGCTGGAGTAGACCTAATATCATTTGCGGACATCTCAAATGTGCAGTTCTTGCAAGACGACCCTAGAATCTATAGGACCCAGTGGCTTTTTGTCAATAGGCAGTTTTACTTCTTAAGAATGCCACCACAACAAAAGGGTGCCAGTCATATAGACCAGCTGCTGTTTTCATTAAAAAGCCTTAGCAGAAGTTGAATTTAGGCATCTCAACATTATATTATTCAAAGAATATTCTTTATGAGCACCTGTACTATAGACTTGTAGAAGAGAGAAAATGAGTGCAAGAAAATATTTAACTCATAACTATGTATTCTGTGAGGAATTGGCTTCAAATGGTATGATGACATGGAAGATCCACACATCATCTTCACTTTAGGGCTCCTGCCTGTATATATTACAGGAAACAACAAACAAAAGAAATCATTTTCACTAGCAAGGGTTAGTGTCCACAACAAATTTAGTCCAAAAAACAAAATATTTAGCCTCCTGGCTAGCATAAACAAAGTCTTTTTTACCTTTTGCAGCAAAATGGACAAACTGACCCAAACAGCCAGTCTAAACTACAGCACCTGCTGCCTAGCACAGGGTGTGCTAAATAGGCTTCTGGGCCTTAGGAAGATAAGGGCATTGCAGATTCCCAGTAAAACCAGCCCCAGAACGTAAATTCCTAGAAACAGGATGACAAAACTACAGGTTCCCTGCAGACAACACTGCTGATTTCAACTCAAGAGGCACTATTAGAGATAACGAGTCCCCACATACCCACTGTCCAGCATTTTGCCTTGTAACACAGGTGACCTTTTTGTCACCATGCTACGTCAAGTGCGTTCAGTTACAGAGTGTTGTGACGGGTGCATAGAGGTAAGTCTGCTCACTCTGTATCATAATTACCAGTGCCAAGTTTCTGGCTAATGTCTAGGATATATTACATTTGAAAAATTGCTGCCTGTAAGGTTCTTATGTATGCAGACATTCCCAGAGGGCTTAAGGTTTGTTTGCTGCAGGCTGGCTGTAGGCTTTATTCTACGCATGAAGAGAAGACCCATCTGACCCGTCATGTTCATTGAACCCATCATTGTTCATTGAACCCAGGAAGCAGAGTACTTGCCTTATACACAATAGGTTGGACAGGTAGCTAGAATGTCATGCTTAAGCTTAATACCAAGCCATAAAAATATTTTCCAAACACAATAGAGAGACTAATTTGTATTAGTGATTTTTGATGTGCAGGAGTCTCCTATATTAAAAACATGTTTAAAGCTATGGTTTGCAGACACTATTACAGTAATAAAATAATATTGTGATTTAGAAATAATTGGTTATTTTTTAGATATTTTTAATATTTATATGTCTATGTTGTACTATACCTTGTATTGTATAACTAAGCAGGTAGAGGGAGCATTTCAGATTCTTGTGTGATCTGCCTGTGCATTGGACATTGTGATCATTGCCGTAGAAGAATTGTTGATCACAGAAGCAAAATAATGATTTCTTTTGATCTTCTGATTATTAGGAGGATGCATGTGAAGAGAGCAAGCCTTTGGTTCATCAAATGTCCAATGAGAGCCGCCTGTCCATCACAGATTCCCTTACAGAGTTTTATGACGCTCAGGAAGTTCTTCTCTCATCTAGCTCATCTGAAAATGAGGTCAGTACCTTTTCATTTTACAGTGTTTGTTTCTCCCTTACAGGTCTAATGAGGTAAATATAACAAACTACATGGCTCTCATTAAAAAGGGAGAGGGAACAACTCAAAGCTAATCTATAAAAACTCCGTTTAGTTAATTGGATTCCTTCAAAAGGAATAAAAACATTTTTGTTAATTTAGTTAGGTTAATTATAGAATGTACTTCTCCACCCACAAAGCTACTGGTAGTATCGGATTTATGAACTGATGGGCCTGGGGAATTATTAAGTTCGTATATGCCAGAGTGAGAGCTGAACGTGGACATCCCTAAAGTGGGTATTCTCCGCACTAGTCCAAAGAGCACACAGGAGGTGCGGCAGTGACCGAGAATTTGTTTTATGGCTCTGAATGTTTTCCAGCATTGCAACACATCATACAGTTTTCTTTGAATTTAAATGTTATGTCATAATATCTTTCTGTTAAGTTGGGTGATCGGTGGTAAGATGATTGTTTACTAAAAACAATGTAGTGCAAGGGTCTACCGAATGAGGACAATTTAAATGGGTGATTTATAAAGTAAACTTAATGAAGATTGTAAAAAAATTCTGAAACTCATTTGTAATTTGTACGATCACTTTTAGTATTTCCTCAATGCTGCACTTATGCAGAGTACAACGCTAAACATTTTTGGACAACTTACATTTAGTAGACACCACTAGAGTATGATTATGGTTGTCATTGCTGTCCGTGACACTTGCAGGGGGTTAAAGCTTGCTCCAGGACATGTTACAGAGTTTTCTTTCTAGCAAGGACCCCAATGCCTATTTTACTCCCACAAATCCATAAAACCCATAGGCCCTAATTTTTTTAAATCTTAGCAAAGTGGGAAACTGGCACAATACATGCCATACAGCAGAGGTCACCAACCCCTAGTCTGTGGCACACTAGTGGGCCATCTGATAGATGGGCCGCGGTTCTGGCTGGCGCACCCACCAGCGGTACCACCCCACTTGGGAGGGCACACCAGCCAGAGCCGTGTACAGTGTCTCCCGACTTTGCAGGCTCAGGGAGTGGGCGGGTTCTGGAACCATGACATCACGATGGGGGGAAGTTTCTTCCCCTTTGAGTGACACATGGCTCCCTGCGCATGCACGATCTGTAGTCTGTGGATTTATTGGTCCACGACCTGCAAAAGGTTGGCGACCACTACCATACACTGTAAAGAAACACTCACTCAAATTGTTTACAGCGGGCGAGCCCTGAATTTTTCTTCCAAATTTTTTCAAGGTAGGTAACCTTTTCAAAAAGCCATTGCTGAAGGAGGGGTATGGACATTGCTGGGGGTGTGGCATGTGAAGACTCACCAAATGCAATGGTGCCCAGGGTCTCAAGTGTTATATTATGGCCCTGGTTGACTGCAGTTATCAGATATGCCTTGAGTCTCAGTGAATTTTTATTACTGCATTCAGAAAGATCAGTTCACAGTCTGAAATTGATTTTCAATTTTTTTAATGAGCTCTTTTAGGACAAATTAGCCAAATCACAGCTAATCATGGAAATACGTAACATAATATATGATCAGTTGTGTTTGGTACAATGCCAATAACATCTGTTGTAGAGATACTCATATGCCACATTTAAAAAAATATTGTTACTTGTATAGTTGCAAACATGCTGTCTATTGTATAACCTATAATACAGCCATGACAAACAGGTTTTCCTGTCATTTTATTATTGTCTGGTTTAGTTCTGTTGTTTTGGCAACATCTTATTGTAGGGATATTTACATGTGCACTGTGACTGTTACATAATTACTATGTGCGAAAGTTATATTGCATATTGCACAACCATACTTTTTATTTTGTTTTCCTAAATATTCTCTTTTTTTGAACTATTTTAATCAATAAACAAACACTAAGGAATCAAAAAACAAATGAGGGGTAACATACTACAGACAATAATTATCTTGATAAAAGCGAAGTACATGGCTATTAAAAGGACTACTCAAAAAACAATAATTACAATAAGAATTACCTTCTTCACATTCTGATCTCCATTTCAAATGAGATCAGGGCAAAAAAAGATAAAGTCTGGAGGAATATTAAAACACATAAACAATTTTTTTTTTTTTTTTTTTTGATCATTAGATTTGGTCAGATGAAGTGATAACAAAACAAGGAGTTTCAAGAGATCTGAGAGCTGATTAATAAGCCACATTAAAGCTTAAAAAGGTGGAGTAGGGCCTTCCAGGCTGCCAAAGTGTGCAGAGAATATTTTTTTCAATTCTATATTTATATTTCCTAGTGTAGTAAAAGGAGGTTCAGGAGCGCACTAATTGCCAGTGAAAGTTGGTGGCTCAGTGAAACATAACAATCAAACCTATATTAGAAGTGAGCCGGGAATCCCCTCCCAAAAGGATTCAGTCACAGGACCGAAAAATGGAACAAAGCCAAAACTAGGAACAACAGCAACAGGAGAATAAACTAGATGGGAAAATTCTATCAAATTAAGCCACTGTGAAAAACATTCTGTTGATGAATGTATTAAATGAGCCTTTCTCTAAACAAAACCAGAGATGTTAAAGAAAGATGCCAAACATCATTCCAGTCATTCCAATCACCTTTGGGAAATCACTGGCCCAGGCATGTCCACATGCATTTAGGAGAGGTATAGTTTGAAGCAAAAGAACTTATATACCTTGGACAAAATTTTGCTAAGGAAATCGAAATGTAACAGAGATTCAAATTTAGAAACCCAAGAAGTCACATCTGCAATCTTAAACTGAGTACTATATGCATGATGTCCCTCATTTTATCAAAAGTATCCTGTCTATCCTAAACTAAATGGAAAAGTGAAGGATTCCCCCCGAAATGGGTTGTAGGGAAGACAGATTTATTGGTGGTAGAACGCATTCGCTAAATTCTTTTCCATGGTGGAATGCGTAGAGGAGATGAGAGGATATGGCCTTGAGCCCCCAAAGAGTAATTGTTTGTGAGCTTCAAAAGACCCAACTACTACGTACAGCTTGAGGAGTGACTGTAGTCATCAAAACAAAAAATAAACCAGGAATTAAAAAAATAATTTGTTCCCCTAGGAAATAATAGTGGAAATTTTATGCAGCCAACCAATCCAATAACTATGAATGTTGCAAAAGGGTTAGCCCTTTTCCACAAAAACGTAGTGATGTATTGTTCATGCTTCTAATTAAATCTCTGGGAACCCAGATGGGAGTTTACGATAAGGCACTTTATGGGCCTGTGCATAGAGCTACAGAGCACTAATTTGTAAAATGTACCACTTATGTTTAAATTTGTTTAGCAAAAATGTTCCTGTTTTTTTCATATTTGAAAATATGTTGACAAAACTAGCAAAAAAAAAAAAACCTATTGTAGGTTAGCTAATTAATTTAAAGGTTCTTTTTTTAAAGTGCTGGATGTTTTCTGAAAGTTGTGCGTAGCTTCCACTTTTCCTAATGCACTGTTCAATAAAGTATGCATTTTGTTTGTTTCCAGGTATCAGATGATGACTCTTATGTCAGCGATATAAGTGATAACATATCAGAGGATAATCTAAGCAATGACATTGAAAGACAATCTCTAGGTACAGTTCGGTGCACTTCAGACAAAATACACCTTGCCTATATTCTTGTCATTTAAAAGGTTATGTTTGTACAGTGTGGTTGTTATTACCATAATAATAATATTTACCAATATATGCTTGAAGTAAGATCACACTGACATATAGGATGACCCCAAAAGTTGGATTTCCAAATTAAAAAAAAATGTTTCCATATAAAGTATTGTCAGTGTTTGCAAGCTTTGTTAGTAGGTGGTCAGTGAGCCTCCCTCCCAATTAAGATCTTTTGTTACATTAGTAACCAGTAAACCCCTACCATATGGTGGGGAGACATACAGTAGTTTACCTGTTCCAGCATGCCAATCCCCTCTATCATGATGCTTCTTTATTCATTGCAGATGCATGTCATAACCTACTCTCCTATTCATCACAGATGCTTGTAAACTTGCAATATCCTATGATGAAAAAAAGATTATATAACGTGATATACGAGCACTTGTGATGAATTGAGTGCATTTGGGAATCGGGAAGCTTTCCTTGTCTTCTCTCAGGTGTTCCTTGCCTAAGCTTGTAAGCTGTAAATACGGATTGACATTCAAAATTCCGGCAACCTCCTGACCTGAGGAGTGTCATATTTTTTTTTATTATTTACTTACCACCACACACAGGCCAGCCTTTCTCGCAGCACCACGGACATCTGACACAGTTCCAGGGAGCAGGCAGCAAGGACGTCCTAACGTGTATTTAGTTTAGCAAGCAGACTGTTTCTGCAGAACAGCGTCATGAAAACATTAGTGGCCAAACGGTGTACTGCAGTTCTTGTGTTGTAAACGTGATCCGAAATTCATGCCAAGAAACTGAAGGATCCGGATTATCAATAGCCGGATTTTCGAGTGTCAACCTGTATAAAGTTTAGAGCCACTGTAAACAATTTCCCAGGCTTCAGGGTTTCACCTAAGATTTTTTTTTACTAAGTTGTGTTACCTGAAGTACAGACTTTATCTGAGTGAAGTACAAGTGAGGTGATCTGGATTTTAGATATTACTGGGGATATGGATACAGGAAAGTGAGCAGTTGTACAGGTATTACTAATTGTAAAAACCTATAAAAATGATTACTTAGTAATTATTCAGTAATTTCTTCTGTAGATGGGGCTTCTGTGGTGGATGGAATTTTAAAGCACCGAACATGTCTCCCTGCTCCATGCCCAAACACAAGCAATATTAGTGTATGGAACATTCTTCGGAACAACATTGGAAAGGACTTGTCCAAAGTGTCCATGCCAGTGCAACTCAATGAACCCCTCAACACTCTACAGCGGCTGTGTGAGGAGCTGGAATACAGTGAATTGCTAGAAAAAGCATCTCAGACTCAGGATCAATTTGAAAGAATGGTATGTTAAGGAATTTATAACTAGAGCATGAAAATAATTGATTAAAATTGTGTTGTACAGTAAAGAAATGATTTGCAAAAGCATCTAATGAGATTCAGTTCAGAAAGCAGAACTCTTAACTTGTGCCATTAGGGCAGGAAAACTCTTAAGGATACAGTTATCTGTAAAAACCTAATAGAAATTTCAAACCTTATCCACTCAGTTATGACATTGAGGAGGAAACTTGACTACAGATTAAAGCAGCAAAACATTTCAGCAAATAATAAATGTTTTTTTTACTAATAGTACCACAACGCTGAATAGAAACTTTGGTACAGACATGCAAATAAAAACCTTAAGGTTCCAGCTTTGCACCATATATCATTAACCTTTACTTTAAAGTGCAAACATATAGTTTTTTCTTTTTTGCTGTACAAAACATAGGGGCTGCAGGTGGCAAACCCACATACATAACAAGCACAGACAATGATACAGCAGGATCAAACATTATAATTTTTTTTTTAATCTTTGTAATTAAACAGAAAGTAAACTTTCAAAATACAATAACCTCCTATAATGGTCTCTTGGGTCTATCACATTATTGGTTATTGATCTTCTTTTAGTCTGTGATCTATAGGATTGAATTGCTCCTAATTTTGTCCTGATAGTAATATTGTATTTAGCATCATAATTGGAGAAAAACTAGACCAGCAGCAGGAATATTACTTTTTTGATTGCAGCATGAGGGTTCATGTTAAAATTGTGGGCAAGTCAATTTCTGTATAGAGATTGTATGTTCTTATCATGTTTATGTGGGTTTTCTCCCATACTCCCATACATAGGTTGCAAGCACCTCTAAAGAAAAGTTTGTGAAATGTCTATGGACAGAACTTGACAAAACATTGTAATTTTATTATCATGGGAAGATTATAGCCTCTTTCAGCCCTCATTAGTGCCAAAGATTTCCACTCATAAAAGTCTTCCAAGACTGGTGAAGATAGACTTTTATGGGAGAACTTGGGGAATCCGTCTAACCTATAATGGTTTTCTTAAATATCATTGGCTATTATTAGGTACATGTTTCTAATCCTGGACAAGATCCATTGCAAGTTTGCTGAATCACCTAGGTTCTCCCATGATAGTCTTCTCCAGTTTTGGTGAGCTTTAATAAATCAAGCTCAACGTGATGAGTAAGGGTTAGAGTTCCTAATCAGGTCTATACCAATGATAACAAGCTTCAATGAGGTATCAAGTCCTTCAACAATTTTTGCCTGTAGTTAGCTATTTGTTGGTAAATCTTTTTTATATTTTTTCAAACAGGTTTATATTGCCACCTTTGCAGTATCTGCATATGCGCCCAGTTTCTACAGGGCTGGTAGCAAGCCATTTAATCCTGTACTTGGAGAGACGTATGAATTTACAAGTGAAGAGAGAGGATTCAAGTTCATTGCTGAGCAGGTAACATCAGTGTAATTTTTCTTCCAAGTAGGTGTTTTCATTTTATGTATGTAGATAAAAAGATAGACACCTGTTTAACGCAAAACAAGATTTTAATGAGTATTGAAGTTTGTACTTCTTGCTATGTAAACAAATATCTTTTGATACATCTAAGGCTACGTACACACGTCAGATGATTCTCTGCCAATTATTGTTTCAGGGCTGGAGAGCGGAGTGCCGCTCTCTCGTTCTCCCCCTTCCCCTCTATAGAGCCAGAACGATGCTGTATGTACAGCACTCGTTCATACATCTTTCAGTCTTTTGATGGAAAGGATCGTAAAAGATCCTTTCCAGTGACAAAAGTCTAACGTGTGTACGTAGCCTAAACACACAGGCTATGATTTATTCTTAAGCAGAACACAGGGGTGCTCTGACCATGAAATCCCATTTACTTTAGTAGTGTTTAAGGCCAAAGTCATGGTGAACAATAGGAATTTGTTGTGCCTCCAGAATACCTCACATGTGACCTGAGAAAAACTGTTTAGCGGGCTAATGAGGAAAGTAGGCCCATGGCATTAATAGAAACTGCCTCTGAACAAGTTTTAATCCCTGGAAATATCTAATTTATTTTGTGACACCCTTATTCTAGGCAAAATGTTCTCTCCTTTTGAAATGATAAACTATTTTCATCGTAAGTTTTCCTCATAATCATTTTAAAACATTTTCATCTTTGCTTTAAAGCATTTTCTTAGTAGAGTAATTTACATTATCCCTCCAACAGAGCACTGATTAGCACCAAAACCAGTGATCCCTATTCTATTTTAGTAGGTTTTATGAATCTCCGACCTACAATCCGTACATATTATTCACCTGCCACATTACCCTAAAATCTTTAAAAATATTGAATGACTCCCTCTGAACCATAAGTAGGAACTTCCATGGTATACATAGTGTCTCACTGCACAAGTACAGTTATCCCCCAAGCCAACTCATGTATAACATATTACATTTGAAACAATCAATTTAGTGGATGTAATAAACATTGTCTAAAGATGACTAATTATTAAAGGATCATAACCACCATTCTCTGTGTTTCATGAAATTAGTTCTGGTTCTTCTGGATAATTTATAAATATAAATTGCTTGATGGTAAGTGGATTATGAAACAAGCAGTAAAAATATTCATAGATTAACTGGCCATTCACACATGACAAATGGAATCTATCCCAACTTTGTACCCACTGACCAAGGCTTGCCCCTACTATGTGTAACCATTCCACTAGTGTGTGGGGATTCCATTAGTTGTTCAGGACGAAGTCAAAACTAAAAACAAAAGTGTTGGGTGTAGATACACTTGAAGTGTTTTCTTAAATGTCTTTATAATCATTACAGTTAATTTTAATTTCTGCTTAGTAGATACTTTTGCTGTGGCCAATCTTTGTTTTCACATGTAGTTAATGGTCAGAATGATGACTGGCTGCTGTTAACTGCTCGTTCTGAGCCAGCCAGTTCATATTTAGATACAAAACATGAGCTGTACTGCACCTACTGTACTGACTGTGATAGCATCATCATTTTTGTTTTCCAGTGGGAATTATACCTATATTTATAGTTCTTCATCACCAGTTTGAGAATATTAAGACTGAGTTATAAATTTATTTTTTATTTTCTTTACAGGTCAGCCATCACCCACCTATATCTGCTTGCCATGCGGAGTTTGACAACTTTGTGTTGTACCAAGGTAATTACATAAATGCCTTCAAGAGATGATCATTAGCATGGCCATAGAAAGTGTTGCATGCAATAAAAAGATCTAGTTCTTATCACCCATCAATTATCTAAATGCTATATGGCACCCTACATCAAGTGCGGAAACTGAGAAATTATATTTTATTTTTGAAAAATGTTATTTATTTTCTTAATAGGCCTTCCCTGAAAACATAGTCTAGACCAGTGGTCCATGAGAAAAATTTGGTGGTCCACGGCTCTGGCTGATGCACCGCCCCTCCCTCCCGAGCAGGGTCAGGAGAAGGACCCCGCTGGTAGGGCGCACCGGCTACTCTCCTATCCCAGGCTCAGATCTGCCGTGGGTGAGTGGGCGGGGTTATTGCATCATTACATCACTACCGGGGTAGTTTTTCCCCCTTTGAGTGACACCCAGCTCCCCGCGCATGCGCGGTCCGGAGCCAGTAATTCCGCCGGACCAAAAAAGGTTGGCGACCACTGGTCTAGATAGCAGCATAGGTTTCAAAACCTGTATATATTGTTCAGCATTAATTGTGCCTTTCAAGATATGCAAGCTTCTTTAGTTTGAAAGATGTGGCATTCATGATTTTCAAAATTTAGGGTTGTCTGAGGACCCAATTTTCCACTACTCTTCAGTCCATCGTAAAGGCACTCGGCCCCAGAGAAGTTGCCAATGTTTCTGTAAAGGTTTCATGGCTTTTTACATTGTAGAGTTTAAACTTTTTGTGATGGCATTTGTGGAAGCAGTAACAACAGTTTTTCAGAAGTGTGCCATCTGAAGGCCATTTGATATTGGTTTTCAACTGTACAGAGATTTCTCTGGAATCTCAGAATCTTCTGATACTGTGTACCATATATGAAATTCTCTTGCCAGCATTGAAGTCAAAATCAGCACCTTTTTTTTTTTTTTTTTTAAACAATAATATCATAAACATTTGATTTGTTGTCTTTTTACTATTTCCTATTAAATTATTAAAAAAAAAATTGTTGTGTTTATTTTTTTTATGCAGCATAGCAACTATTTTTGTGAACCAAGTTGTACATTTTGGTTAATGCAGTGGGGGAACTGAATACTGATTCACCTAGCTTTTATAATTTTCTTGATGGTGGAGGATAGTTAGAGAAATTTGTCTGCATGTTAATACGTCTTCAATCCCTCCATGAACCTTTGCCATGGTAAAGTTCTATGTAGTCATTTATCTTTTACTACCTAATGATGTGCCAGTCCTACTGATTTCACTGGGTTACTGTCTAACAGATCTAGGCAGCATACACTAGAGTGAGAAAAAGTTGCTAGAAAAAATTAGAATGGTACTTAGGCAAAAATTCCCTTTGTGTAGCCTTTGATTTTGGAAACGTTTGTATCTCTGACAAGCTTTTATTTTTATGTACCTACTGGGATGCCTATATGTTACTTTCCGATCTCCAGTGACTGTGAGAGGAAATTAAAGAACATCTACTCAACTGAAACACACAAAGAAAAGAACATTTTAGGTATAGTGAAATATGTAGTCATCAAGTTAATTTTTTATAGTGAGATATTTTATTTTTTTAACTTACTCCCAAAGAGACAGTGAAAAAGTTACAACCTTTCAGGTTTTAAGTGCTGCTCGTATCCTTAAGTAGGATATTTTCTTTTTTTTTCCTGATGCAGTGACCCACTGTGACTCCCAACAAGTATTAAATCCTGGGGTCCTCTTGACCCTACCAGTGCGTTGCAGTGTGCCTTGATGGCCACTATCTCTTTAACCAGTAGGGGACTTTAAGGACCATTTTGTTTGTTTTGAGAACTGTTTTATAGAATGGCATAGAGAGAACATTGGCAATGAGCAGATAGTTAGGACTAATTGGGGTTTTTTTTTTTTTTTTTAAATCTTCTAGTATAGAGGCCAAAAAGGAAGACCTAAATGATAGTTAGTAAATCTGTAGCTGTATAGCCCACTAATATTGCTTAGCTTTAACAGGCACAAGTGAAGTCGCTGACCTAACTATTGTAGTGCCACAAGAATGTATAAATCACCAATATTGTCACAAGTACAATTGTTCTCATCTTTAAGTACACATTTTGTTACTTGGCTTGAATTTAACTTTTAAGATATTTCCGCTCCACTGAGCAGTCTGAGAACAAAAAGAAAACATGTCCACACATGATGGATTATAATCATGAATTATAGTGATGTCTCATGTCTGCTGCAATTACCGGCAGCTTTTAGTGGGTCAGGTGTCATCCTGGGATGCCGGATGTTTCCAAATAGCATAAACTCCCGACTGTGTGGAGCTGATGGCTGCTAATGGAATTTAATGAAGATATTATGTTTGTAAATGCGATTTCAAATATACATTAGAAGTTGGTTGTATTAAGAAATAACTACTAGGATTACAATATGTATTCTTCATTAGAGAAGAGAACCAGATTTGGACATGTTAATGTGCTGAAACATTAACCCCCTTTTGAGCTATTCTACAGTCAGAGTTTCTGTTGGAGAGATTCCTTTACTTCCTGTCTGGTAAAAAGGTTGTTCCCTGGAACCTAGGTTCCCTGAGGAAGCCTCTCATGTCAGCCATACACTAATAAAGGTATGCTTTATTTATAATTATACTGAAAAATTGATTGGAACGCTGCCTCCGCTAGTTTGTGATATATAAAGCTGGGTGAATGTTGATTACCTACCATTACTGCCCACTCTTGATTGGTAAAAAGTAAAGAGCCAGGGTTCCCTACATTTAGCATTAGACAGGGTATTTCCTTTAATTTGTAGCCCCCTTCTGTTGCTTGGAGCTTTGGCTTTTTATCGTCCCATTTTTTTTTTACATACCCAGGGTATACCCTGTGTATTGTGAAGCCAATTACCGCCTGTGTTCAGGTTTTCACTGGCCCGCAGCCTCTGTCATCAAATCAATAATAAGCGTCCTGTGTGTGTTTGCGGGCTCCGTGCAGAGCACTTTCTTGGAATCCGAGATGACGTGGTTCGTCTGGGTCCAGCACAGCACAGGCCCACTACAAACGTAGGAAATTCCCTGTGCACACACGGGCCGCGTATTATTAATTCTTGACAGGGAATTCCTCACGTTACCCTGGTGGGCGTGTGCTGTGCGAGACCCGCGCAGACCACGCCCACACTAACCCTGAGTATGTGCTCTGTACAGAGCCTGCATTGACACTGGGCTCTGTACACAGGGTGTACAGAGGGATCTGCTGCAGATCAGGTAGATGTGTAAAATATTTTCTGATTATGTAGAATGTGTAGATTCTCCCACATCCCACTGTTGCTAACCGGCTTCCTGATCTGATAAGGTCAGATATTATCAGATCGGTAAACCGGTTAGCAACAGCATGGCTTAGCTGTTAAACTACAGCATAGTATATTCGTTTGAAGTTTTATAAGAAAATGATTATTGAAATCTATATTGGAAACCGTAAGGGACCATGTAAAATAGCCAAATGTGATTCTCAACACATTGGAGTACACTACAGCTTTCTTGCCTTGGCTACAGTCTTGTTCTTCATAGCTGTCTTTAAATCAGAGGGTTGCTGAAAATACAAACATCAGATTTCCTCTCCTCTCTCCTGAGGATTTGGATATTTCCACGAAATGCGTAGAGACAAATTCAGAAGGTACTCCCTATGGGGATGCTCTGGAGGGAGAGGCTAATGTTTGTAAATATGGTTTTATTGTGTTTTATATACTTGGAATGATTTCTGTTTTTAATGTTTGTGTTACTAAAATTTTATTTTCATAATATACATTGTTGGTATTGGCCTAAACATTTGGTGTCCTTCACCGCATATTTCTCTCTAAGGTTTGTTAGGGATGTGGCCTGTTTAAGAAAAAATATTTATAGGGGGATGTTCCTTTAAAAAAAAAAAAAAAAGAAAAAAGTTGTAAGGGCATTTGGGCCAAAGATGTTCTGGATGGCATTAAATCTATTGGGTGTCATTTAATGTTTCCACGTAGAAATGTCATAATATAATGCAGCTGTATTGAATAAGGCAGCTAAAAACACTAAACATATTCAATTTTTAATACCTTTTGTATTCTATCAGAATTATTTTTCATACTGGCTGCAGTGTATACATATATGATTACTGTGGGTTACTGCATTGTACACTTTCAAAATTATTTTATTACAAGCCCATGTCTCTGAACGCAGCAAACTGTACTTGTATATATTATCAGACCAAAATATCCTGTCCCTCCTCTACTATTTTATTATTTTTAGTCCTTCTGTGGGGTGTCATCATTTTGTAGTTATGTCTTTTTCTTTGAATAGATTTTGTACATTTTTCTTACGTTCTGTTGCACAAAAAACAGGGAGGATTTCAGAATTGGTCTATAAACCTTCAGTCTTAGGGCAGTTTTATACCTGCTTCTGAATCACATGATCTTGCATGGCTTCTCAAGCCAGTTGCTTAAACACTTGCAGGGCAGTGCTGGTTCCCTTTGGGGCTACCTCAAGGGGATACTAGCATGAGATGCAGTGGTTTTTGCCATGAGAAAGCAGTAAACATAACGCAGACTTGTCTTACCACAGGTGTGAACTTAGCCTTAATGCTCAATGTTCTCTTTATTGGACCCTCTAGTGTAATATGAAAAGTAACAAAGATATAAAAATGTAGAACATTTATGGGTTTGGTAAATTTTGTGCGCTCTAAATTTATTTTTCAGATATCCGGTGGAAAAATAAGTTTTGGGGAAAATCTATGGAAATAGTCCCAGTTGGCACAACACATTTAATTTTTCCTGGGTAAGACTTTATTTTATTCTTTTTTTTTTTTATGGTGACCTATACATGTTTAATATTTTCAGAAAAGTGTTTTATTGTTTTTTTTTGTTTTATGTTAGAACCACCCCAAATGAAAGTCTAACCCCAAAAGCCTAGAATATATATGTAGTGTGCTTGTAGTTCTTTAAATTACAGAATTGCTTAAAGTTGTAAGTTTTAAAAATTTATAAATACAAGATAATAATAATATACTTTTTTTAAAATACAGAGCCAGTTTTCTGACATAATTGCAGTAGTTTCAAGTTTGTTGGCCATTGTCAAAGTGACATATGTATAACATGGCATAAATATTATAATATCTGTTAACCTCATCTAAAGACAACAAATGGTTTGACTTTTGGTAGGTCTGCACTTGTCATAATAAGATTATATTTGACCTTGTTGCATGATAAGCTTTGTGTACAGTAAAAAGAGAATAAATGTGCTAGTAAATACTACAGAGCAGTAATACATGCAGGCAAAATCTGACTCCAAGCACACAGTTGTTATCGTTATTATTATATTGTATTTAAAAAGTGCCAACATATTACGCAGCACTTTACAAAGTTCATAGTCCTGTCACTAAATTTGTTACAATCTAATGTCCCTACCATAGTCATAATTTTTTGGGGCGAAGCTAGGTAACCTATCAGTATATTTTTGCAATGTGAGAGGAAAGTGAAGGAAACCCACATAAACATAAAAGGTATACATTTATACTACATCCACATAATGTGGTGGCTGTTGATTATTCACCCTGATATCAGATAATAGCATTAGGTGGGGAGGGGAGACCAAAAAAGGACTGGACAAATATGATCTTAAGGTCTACGGGTAGCTTATTAACTGCGTCAACACATGCCAGTGTTTCTCAGCCAGGGTTCCTCCAGAAGTTGCCAGAGTTTCCTTGAGCCATAAGAAATTCTGACCTCTCCGGGCAAATAACCACAGACACCAATGATGTAAAGGTGGCATTCTTCCCACTGACCACCACAATAATATATTGGGAGCTTCGGATGTAGCAATTATAGCAGGGGTTCCTAGAGATCTGGAAAAAATTTCAAGGTTTCCCTCATGTTAAAAAGGTTGAGAAAGACTGATATAATTGATATGTATCTTAATAGCTTAATAAACTTAAAAGGCTGCTGTTGCTTCATTGTGTCTTTGCATTTTGGCACAGATTTTATGTAAAATAAAAGTATCCCAAACAATTTTTGGGCATAAAGGTGGTAAGAAGCCCAGTATAGTATCCAAGTATTTCAAGACTGGCAAAACAGGAATATTTTCATCCCCTTACACTGGATTTCTAGGTTCCCTCTAGTTCATCTGTGTTATTTTGCTTTCTCTGCTGCCAAACATCACACTCTAGTGGCTTAATCAGATATTGACATACATGGTTGGCTGTTGTTTACCACTTTATTTTACTGTATAAAGGTTTGGGGATCATTATGAATGGAACAAGGTGACCTCCTGCATTCACAACATTTTAAGTGGCCAGAGATGGATAGAACATTATGGAGAGATTATCATCAAGAACACCAAAAATGACAGTTGCCATTGCAAAGTCACATTTATAAAGGTAACTTGAACTCTTTGTCTTTGCTACATTCATACATGTATATGACTTTAATGACAAAAAGTTGCTTGTAGGTAGCTTGGTTTTTATGGTATAGCAGCTGGGTGCTTGTTTAATGAGGCAGAAAGCAGGGTATGGTCACACACAGGAACCAAAGGTTAATTTTCTTTCAGTGTTCTGTGCTGCTCTTTGATGAATAAAGGTCAGAATAGACTGAATGCCATAAACTGCAGAATATTATTGCTCATGGTAATAAAGGACCTTTTTTGTAGTGGTTTCTATTATATGTATGAATTAAATAAGTTAGAAAGTCTTTTTTGAGGTACCATTTAAACATTCAAAGGGCTAACATTTAATTTTGTTCAGAACATTTATACTGAAAGGAAAATGGAGGGCTGTGTGCAGCATTATTTCCACTCAGCTTTACGATCTTATGTTTGAATAGGCTCTTACAATGTTTACATTTACAGTAATGATGACCTGTATTTTTAGGTTTACTGCCCATCTAACAATAACTAATATTTCCCTCCAGGCAAAATACTGGAACCCAAATGTGCATGAAATTGAAGGGACAGTCATGGACAAACATGGTAAAGTTATCCACCGACTTTTTGGGAAATGGCATGAGAGCATATTCTCTGGTTCTCCTTCCTCACCAGTTTGCATCTGGAGAACTAGTAAGTAGTGGTATTTTAATTAGAATTGTTATATTCAATTGAAGAAAAGTTTAACTATGAAACTATAATGAACTCGAACATGTATCAGTTCTGACATACCAATTTTAGGATGGTTAGTGGACCTTTAGTGCTCCTATTCTGACCCCCCCCCCCCCAAACCATCAGTTGGGCTTTAGCAAACACTTAACCAAAAACAGTGCTGGCTAAAACTCTCCATTGTGCTTCCCACTCGGCACCACATTTTTTATCAGAAATTGAGTTGGATTGGTAGCACTTTTAGGATGTTTATTGTTGTTCTTGTATGGTAATTTCTCATTGTTATTGGTATTTGCTGTAGATACACGTATGGTTGTTTCTGTCTTTTGGTCTACTTTATACATTTATGTTTTTGTTTTGTTTTTTTCTAACAGATCCAATGCCTAAAGATTCAGAGCTGTATTATGGCTTTACAAAGTATGCACTACAGCTAAATGAGTTTGATCCAAAGACAAAGCCACTTCTACCTTGTACTGACACTAGATTTAGACCAGACCAAAGGTAAGGTTATCCTTTACCAAAACCCTTTTTGTTTTTTTTTTTTTACACAGGAGCACAAATAATATCAATAGTGTAAAAAGAAAGCTCATAAATTGCTCAATCCCACATGGGTCCTCACAACTGGCGCCCACACTCGCATAGCGGCATTGTTTTTAAATAACCAGTGTCTGTGCATTTGACAGCTGGTGGCAGTGGGCAGTATTAGTAGTGCTCACTGCCACCCCTATTCATTCCTTATGGGGGCTGCCTCATGAAGACGCTGCCATGTAGGTACCATGTCTCCTGAAAGGCAGCAGTTCCTAGTGTGAAGAAGCAATAAACTCTCTGCAACCTCACTGCGGAAGTCTGTAAAGCTTTGCATTTCCTTTACAAAACATTTGGTGTTAACTAGTCCTTGTTTATTTTTAGAACCCACCAGTCAGTAACTTTGTTTGCCAACTGTTAGTTTTTCAGGTCTAAGTCTCCATTTCTTTAGGATGTCAAATTCTACTTGTCAGGTTTATCAACACCGAACTCTATTTACAAATTTTAAATACATATATAAGGCCGATTTACTTGCCTTATGGATATGATTTGTATTTAAGTGCATCCACCCCTGACTTTTTATGAGCCTGCCAGACAACATGGTCACATTGCTCACCTAAATTAGGTACAGCCAAGTCACCCCCTCCCACATCTGCCTGAAGTTTAGTATTGAATGAGCATATAAAAAGGGGCTTTTTGTATTTTAAACCTCCTCTTAATTTGTTTTTTTGTTTGTTTTTTTTTAAACTGTTTATTATAGCATTGGGTTGTGTTAATGCAAGTAAGCTATTGCTTGCTGTGTCGCACATTAACATGTGCAATGTTAAGGCAACTTATTTATTATGACAATGCACCTCGTCAGGGAAGTGTAAATGGGCCCTGAGGGCATAATAACACTATTGATTTGCAGTTCTTATGCCTATTTTGGATATGCTGGGATGCCATGGCAACTGATTCATAAATGAATGGGTTGAACGAATTTGCTTTCCTAACCCAATGTATGTTTAAGTGCAACATAAGGCGTATTAGTGCACAATAGTAAATGGGCCATCAGTGGGTTATAGATGCCGAAAAACAAAACAATAATGCCTCCCAGGTAAAGCCTGGTGCTACGTGTCTCACAAGAATGTGAGCTCACACTAACTTTATTGTGTAAGCTCACCACAGCATTGTAGCTGTTGGAAATAGGACTGATCATTGCGTGTGTCTATGTGATAAGAAATAATTTCTCAGTTACAATTATATTCTTATTGCAGATATTTGTGGAAATAATTCAGCACTTTATGAGCCTATAGATAATATGTGGTTAGAGTTCAAAATCATAACAAATCTCTTTATTTCTGAGTCACGACTGCAATTTGCAATGAATAACCACATGATTTACACTGCATTCTTTTTTGTAAATCCCACATATTGTCCTAACAGTGATGTCGCTTGCTTTTACCAAACTATATTCTTGTAGAAAAGGGCACAAACTGCATGCAAATTTTTCCCCCTTGAGATTTATTAGCAATCTGTATATACTAAATAAAATGATGGCCTTTAAATCTGTCTCAACCAGCTAGAATGTCATTTGGAAAAAGATGACATTGTGCTCTGAGATGAATATTAAACAGGGAGAGTTGCATCCTTTCCTAACTAAACAATGTTCTCAAGAGGGCAAGAATTTTCATGGCTAATGACATGTTTTTTTTTTTTTTATGGTGGCAGACTTCTTGAAGAGGGCAATGTGGAAGGAGCAGAAGCACAAAAACAAAGGATAGAACAGCTGCAGAGAGAAAGGAGGAGAGTACTGGAAGAAAACAATCTGGAGCACCAGCCTCGTTTCTTCAGGTGTGCAGTTATTTTATTGTCTTGTAGATGTAGTCAGCTGCTGTGGAACATTGGACTCGTTCTAAAAATTGCGTGCTGAGCACTGACAGCAGGCAGCATGTGAGGAGTTCCTATTCTTTTATTGACCTTACCAACACCGAAGGTATCAGACAATTAAAGGATATTGATACTTTCAATATTGTTTTTTTCTTTTCTGTATTGTCATAGCCTCCTCCTTTGTCAGCACCCTAACAAATTGTTATATTTTCCTATCTGGTCTCTGTGGTGATCTTTCCTGTCTGACTCATAAGGAATCACACAGCTGGTACGTCCAATGTCTTTTAGCTGGAATCTTTTGTAGAGAATGTCAATTGCAATCTCCGATAATTCCTATTGAAATGCCGTTTATTACTGATTTGAATGGTTGATGGCATTTCAATAGGAATAAAGGACTGCAGCCTCTATGCATGAAATGTTTCATGCCGAGAGGTCTTGAAGAAGGGGTGCAGTTACGTTTGACCATCTGAGTGAAGTTTTAAAGAATAAAAACAATTCTAATCTTTTTTATTTATACTACAAATGATTGCTGAACTGTTTTTTAAGTTATATCCTTTAAGCTTTAGGCAGAGACAGACACAATTTTTTGCAGTGTCCTTTTTGTCATCCTGGCTCTAAGTATATTTTTATTTGGCCTAAGATAAAATTGTCCCCAGGGTTGAAAAGCATGGAGCACTGCAGGCAGTGCCTGAGGTACTAACACCTGACTTGTACTTACAAACAGAGTCTGTACAGCAGGAGATCACCGGGCTGTAGCCAAAGTGTACTGCACGACTTTCCTCCCCAACGAGGTGTGCCCACTTTCACATAGACCACTGTACTGTACATCATACTCACTGAAGCAGTGATGGCAAAAATAGAGGAGCAAGATCCTGAAAAAGAGAGGTTCACCAAAGTTTACTGTAGAGTTACCAAAGGCCTGAGATGCTACAGGGCTATTTTTCATGAGGAAAAGAAAAGCTCTGTGCAAACCTCTCTTGAGGCTTACTTTAAGAAACTCCAGCGGCAGAATAGGACCCTGACTCTCTAATACCAGTCCCATCCTGTCCAAGTCCATCATCTTCTACTGAGACTTTTTGAGATTGTAGTTTAACAGAAAGTATATACAGAAAGGTAAAAAAAAAAAAAAAAAAACAATGTTAGGACAAACATCTGTCCAAGTTAAAAGAAAAAAAAAAAAAATGTTCCTGTTCCAACTTACAAATTCAACTTAAGAACAAACCTACAGAATCTATCTGGTTCCTAACCCAGGGACTTCCTGTATATATAAAACAAATACTACACATAGTTACCCCGTATTACCATTTACTTGACTAATCATGCTGTTTTTTTTTTTCCTTTTGTCTACAGGAGATCGAATGATGATTCATGGGTAACAAATAGCACTTACTGGCAGCTACGAAAAGATCATGGATTCTCTAAAATGGACTGTCCAGTCTTGTGGTGATGGGATGATGGAACATTTATACTTAGCATTATTGACAATATTTCTGACATAAGGGGCAGACTGTTTATCCAACACTCCCAGAGAAAATGCTGGAATGCGGAGAGCGAAAGTATCAAATATAACCAATACTGTCCAGGGATGAGGCATACGATATCAAGATGATCTGCACTTGTTTGCACTGCTAAATTTGTTTTCTATCTTTCTCTTATACTTTCAGTACTGCATCCGTCCTACTTGTCCTACTAGGGTTATTTTAAAGATTTTTTTTAAATTATTATATGTATGGTTCCCAATAAAAGTTTTCTACCAGTGACAGTTCTGCCATCCCAGTGTAACTCCAGCCAGAACTTTTATGGGGTCTATTTATAAAGCAATGAATGTGACATTCACCGAAACATTCCCTTGTGGATAATCTTCTAGGTCCATGTGTTCCAATGGCAGTTTATGATTATTCACCATGTAATGTTTCAGTGAATTCCAGATTATCTGCTTTATAAAAAGATCCCTATATGTTAGTTTTGAAAAGAGCAGGGTGAAAACAAATAGGCGAAGGAATTGGAACTGGTATCTGGTTTTATTGCTGTCCGGGTCACCACATGGGGGGCCTCCCCACACTTTCTGTCTCTGTGACTACAGAAAAAAATAGAAAGAATTGACCTAGTGGGAAACCTGACAACAATGAAAACCATGGACTGGCTGGATCCAACCTTTTCCCCACTCTAATAAAAATGTTTGGCTGGAGCTGTACTATTCTGAATACTTCCTTTGGTATCATGTGGAATGGCCCATTATAATGTACTCTAGCTGGTTCTTTTGAACAAAGTACATTGCACTATTTCCATGGCAACAATGCTGTTTTAATGATGTAACTATGGTCAAGGGAAATGTAATGGCTGCTATGGGTTACTGTACTTTGCACATCATTATTCATTTTATGTAACCTCCCACTGAATAAGCCATATAGAGTACTATTACCTATGTATGGAGAAATGATGGGAATAGAATTTTTTCAGTGGTTTCATACCCTCCTTCCCCATTTTAAAATTAAGGGTTATTGTCATTTGGCATGTATTAGAGGAGAAAACGACTAAAGAATTTTGTAAAAATATATATCTACATAATCGAGCGGATGTACTGGAGATGTATTTAAAAACAAGGTGGTTTGATTATGTAATTTAGAACCTATAAAAAATATTTTTTTTAATATTTATTTTTCTAAGAGTTTCCCACATATTGCCTTAATTGAACTGAAATTCTGTTACTCTGCTGTATATATTTATTCGTAATGGAAATAATAATTCTGTAGGTGTGTGTTTGCATGCAAGAAATGAATCAATCACCTACTGTCGGAAGCAGGTATATGCTGATCTGCTATTCTTATTAATAAATTATCTTCCAACATGTGAGATGGTACTGCATGTTTTGTTTTATTTTCATGTTTTCAGACACAGAATCAATAAAAATCTAACTGGCCTGGCATACAAAAATGGATGTGTAGAATGCAGGCTACAGGCAACTACTATATGGTAACTTATCAGTGATAATAAATAAGAGTCCAGAATCCTCTAGTCATATTTCTGTGACATGCTGCTTTCCCACCTGCTGGAGTGCTGGTGAATGAGACTGAAGTAGTCTCACGCAGAGGCTTTAAAGCTGATCATTAGGCTGCGACTTTATGCTAAATAAAGGTGGTTGTAGCTGTTAATATTTCTCAATATTCTTTATGAGCCAGCTTGAGGTAAACCTGCCCAATTATCTAAATCACAAGGTCTCAGCTCTGAGATTTTCATCGCCACAGCAGGACTGGGCTCTTCAAATTATGCACAGATTATCTGGTTATTCCAAAGAACACCTCATGGTATTTTATTTGGGTACCTTTATTCTTTTAAATAAAGAATATTTGTACTGGAACTGTAAATGGTTCTAGCCACATCTAGCATATATATATTATACTAGTTCTATCTGATGCACTATAAATGCATTAATATACTTTTTATTTATAATGGCAGAATAATAGAACAGCTCTTTTCACTTAATGAAGTCTCATAGTTTTCTTATATTGGCTTCCTAGGCATCCAGTTCTTTCCTTTTGTTTTTGAGAGGTACTAATTATTTTTCTTGGGAATGCAGGGAGAACAGCATGTGTCTCTAATCTGTTTTGCTTTATGCCTTTGCTTTTGATCTAACTAGCAGTCTGTGGAGAAAAATCAGGAAGCCACTGTACAGATTTGGAGTTTCTGTATATTTGGCTGCCTTTCTGAATGGACACTAATGTGAGCTTGTTGCCTATTTTACTAATTTTGCAGGCCCTGACAAGTGCAGCTTGAACACCTGGTGTTTGCAGGACTATTCATAAAAAACTTGGTAAAAGTAGTATGGTGCAGTTAACTCCAGATCAACTTGTTGAAACTCCACTTTTACCAGTTTAGCGTGGACAGGCTGTTAAAAGCTAATGCTTACTTTTTTGGTATGACCACACCAACATTCCTCCTATTGAAACATAGAAAAAAAAAATAGGTCCTGTTTGATTTTATATTAACCATACCTGTTTTTAACAGTTTTGTGTTTTCTACCAATCATTAAAATACGTCTCATAGGCAGACTTAACCTCAATTTAACCCCCCCTTCTTTTACTTGCTGACAACAGCAGTCACATTTTTCTAGCGTGTGTGTGTGTGTGTGTTTCCTTTAATGTGAATGTTTGGGTTAACCTTTTCTGAGAGAAACACCAAGGCTGCCATTGCTAACTTCTGCAAAGGACTTTCCAGATTTGCATTCATGTTCTGGGTAAGTGACCCCATAGGTATCAAATCCAGAGAATTGCATACCAGCCAGAATAACATTTCTAGACGGAGGAAGTCAATAATGGCAACCTCTATATTGTTCTTAGAAAAGTTGCATGTTATGACCACATATCCACACCCCTTTTTAGAAAGTAGAAGTTTAGAAGGAATCAAAACTTTGTACATTTTCTACACCACTTTTTCTTAAAATTACAGACTAAACAAATAATGGGTACGGGGTACTGACATCAGAAATTATCATTTTCTCTCTTTTTTTAAATTGTTTAATTAACTGTTTGACTTTCTCATGCAACTATTTGTAAAGTTTAATTAAAGATCTAAGTTTGTGTCATCAGTGCTTTCAGCAAAAGTTTATTCCATGGGATATGTACATAATCTGGAAATGTACAAGATACACAATATAACCAAAACCAGTTATTTTTTGCGCTCTGTTTGTCTTTGGTACAGTTCCACAGCTGAATGTATCTATATTATATTTTAAATGTTAATGTTTTTGACATTAAAAGCATCAACATATGTCTTCCATGAATAAAAGAAAAAATCGCCTTAGTTTTGTTTAAGAATACACACAGATGTAAATATTAAATATTTAATTATGCTGCTATAAAATCTTTTAAATGTGGAGAAATTATGATTGGTGAGTATGGCATGGCTATCCTTTATGATTGTGTAAATAAAATTATTTCACAGTAACTGTGTCTTGTTTTTGATGTTCTGCATGGGCTCCATTTATAAAACAGGGAATCTGACATTCCCTGGTGGGAATTAAATACTGCCATGGACCCACTGGGGAATGTTTGTGGGAATGTCTAATCCTTGTTTTATAAATAGAACCCTAGATGTACTGTGAACCTGTAACCTTCACAAAATAGATCACCTGTAAGGGAAGCATTTGTATACTTACCTCTGGTGGTATGCATGTTGAAAAAATCTTTTCTGTTCTTTCTCACAATAAATATTTATAAAATGGTCAGATTAATAAAGTTGCACTGGTAGATAATTTACCTTTAACACCTAATACAGAGGATGTATAGTGATTTCACATTGTTTGCGCCCTCTAGTGGCTAATCTTCAAAATTTTTGAACCTGATAAGTATTTAATACAAGAACAATGTTATGGAAGTTATGGAGTTGCTTTAAAAGCATCCACAACCTTTTTAGTAATTAAATACTTTCAAAGGTTTACTTTGAACTTTCTTCCTGATTGAAGTCATGCCACTATATTCTTAATCTCAAAATCATATTAACAATACCACCCTCCAAACTTTTATAAACCTCATAAAAACTTAACACAAGAACTGCAACAATGAATGGAGTTAGCTAGAGGAAGTAGATGCCGAGAACAACACAAATTTCTTTAGATATTGTGGTCTATTCATGAAAGGAAATAAAATCTTGTCAACAGTACACAATCCCAGGTCACTTTGAAAATAGGATCAATGAGTGACACTGACCAGGTGTACTGTAGACAAGATGTTAAACGCTACAAAAAAGGATATAATACAAAGGACAACTACATATAGTTGTAATGCCATGCCATTTCCCCTTCTGGCAACATAAAGTAATCAAACTGTTTTCTGATGGAAGCAGCATGAAAATTGCTTGGGCAAAAGTTAAGATCACAGATTATAAGTGTTTATTAGACATTTCATCAATATCAAATCCTTCCTTTTCCCATATATATTTTTGCAGAACACGTGTCTCCTTTACTACCCAGTCAGTATTTTCAGGGAGTAATATCATGTAAAGTGGAGGACCATTCCATGTATTGTCTTGCACAGCTAAGCCACAGGTAATATAAAACACAAATTATGTTGTTCAGACTCCTTTGGTTGTACAGCTCAAAATTAGGGTGGAGTCATTGCCAAAAAAAGTGCCAAGAGCTCTGGGCTTTGGGTCCATAAAACTGAAGTCTTCAGGATAAAGTCTTTTCTCAATGTTGGAAGCCTTGAAGACACGGACATCAGCAGAACTTCCAAAGGCTTCAGAATCAGTGGCCAAGAACTTGTACCAGAAGTCAGTAACAGCCACAAGGATGATAAAAGAGTATTGCCTGTAATTGAAAAATCTGGAATCATTGTGGGGTGGGGGAGAACTGTAGCTGAATGTAATCATGGGTGTCAATTCATACATATACAAATTCATTTGACACGGTACCCACTGTAAACTAAACGGGGGTCAAAATAAAAAATATGAAATATACATCTTCTTGATGTAACTAATGATGGAATGATGTAACTCCCACGACCATGTTGGATATGCAGGGGTAAAAATGTCTGTCATAATATATAAATATTACAAACAGGCAGGTATTTTTTTTTTTTTTACTCCAGATGGGACATTGCCAGTCCCTTCTAAAAAAAGTACCTGTCTGATTGCTAATTTTTCTTTTTTAAATGTAGTTCAGCTTTAAAGTGAAACTAAAGCCCCACCCCATCAGGCAGGTGTTTTTTGCAGAAATGGATAGGCGATGTCCCTTCTTCAATATCTATTCTTACCTGCCTTATCACCATCTAGCTGTCAAATTTTGCTGAGTTGCACATGCACAACTCAGCATTGGTTGCCAGGGAAACTCAGCTTCCCTTGCGCATGCTGGATATTAATGAACTTCTGTGCACCTGCGCAAGAGTTATGTCATCCTGGCCCATCCCAGGAGGAGAAGAATGAAGAAAATGGCGGGGCCCTGCAATGGAACATAGACAGGAGAGTATTGCAGGTTTAGTCCTGCTTTAATGACTGTGGTAAATATCTTCCTCAGTGAACATCTACTCTGCTTACTAAGACTTGTACAAAGGTTCGATGGAGGTCCAATGATCCCTTCCACTGTACACAGAGCACCATTTTGTTCTATTAAGAGGGGAGGGAGTGAGTAGTATCCCGATATTCTCTCATATAAATGCACAACGGTTGTTCACATTCGGTCATTCATCTATCCACCTTGCTGTACATGTCAGATTTTCAACTAAAATGAGCAAAACCATCCATCTTGGACCACTAATATCTGATGTGTGTATGTGGTGTTAAAGATTGCAGCCCTAGAAGGACCTGCCTGCCATATTATACTATACAGTATATACTGGTGTGATTAGTTAGTAAATACTTGCAACCTCTATTTAATGTACAGTGCTGAGTAATATGTTGGCGCTATATAAATTCTGTCTATTAATAATAAAAATATCAATAATATTAATATTATTATTATTAATAATAATAATAATAATAAATGTAACACAACAGCAATTTTTTTATTTTTAAGCATTATGTTATTATTATTAATAAACAGTATTTATATGGCGCCAACATATTATGCAGCGCTGTACATTAAATAGGGGTTGCAAATGATGGAAACTAATGAAGTATGCTCAAAGGGCACAAACAAAACAAACAGGACCCAGGGTGTGTTTGCTCTGTAAATATATGTCATGATAAAGGGATATCTTATACACCGGGTATGAGAAAACTGTTCTGTCAGCAATTCTTATCAGAAGCTACAAGACAACTTCATAGCACCTAGCCTGTTGTCTAGTAATTCCCGCCCTTCTGGGTTTTATAATAGACAGGCTCGGCATCCAATCGTGGCGCTCCTAAGCCTCTCCCTTCCACCAATCAAATACACTAAGCACAGGCGATAGACAAGTGAAGGAAGTTCTGTTGTTTAGACCGAGTGCTGGAAGAAGAGAAGGGCTGAATGTGGCTGGGGGTGAGTGATGGCAGAGGGGCACAAGGGGCTTTGTACATGGGTAACTGTCGGTCTGTGTGGGGCAGAAGGGCAGTAAGTGTGCCGCACAATAAACTGGGTCTTCAGCAGGTTGTAGCTATGAAGAAGTTGCCTGTACAATGTTTATATTGGTATACATTATATACAGTCACGTGATTCCTATAGTCAGTCCCAGCTGTTGAAGAACTGACAAGGAAAATGCCCTTTGCATTGCATTTCATCATATTCTTGTAGCAGGTGTGTTTTATTTTATTTAGGAAATAATGCAAATGAACAAATAGCACATTGTAAATTAACAAATTTATTAAAGTGGACCTGTCATCCAATATGTTTCTCAATATCCTGTTCACTTGTGTTTCAGAGTCCCCAGAATCATTCCCAGAGATCCTAGGACAGCCAGGCACCTGATTAGATGTCATCAATTTTGCTTTACATGAGAACTTCCTGTGTAATCTCTTGTATTCATTTTTACCAGACATCACATGATCAGATATCTAGGCATGGGGGTGGCTGGCATGGAATTCTGCAGCAGAAGCAGTTTCTGTAGTACTTCGGATAATTATATATACATAGAGTTATGTTTAATGGAAAAACAAAAATGATCCCCTACACGTGGTTCCCCTCTGCACTGCAAATTCTGATTTTGTGGAGGGATAAACTAAAATACCATAATTCTGGTTTCAAGAGCAGACAGCATTCTTCCCCAATGTTTACTATTTCAGGATGCTAGTAGGAATTTGACAACCTTGTGTACAATCCTGGATACGCTGGTGCTGTATTGTATTTGGTGATTACCAGTTGAATGCTGAAAAAAAAAAAAGAACCCTGTGGGTGCAAGGAATTTGGTAAGGATTTCTCCTTATTTTTCTACCTATAGACAAAGTAAATATTTAATCATCAATCTGCTTTGGTGGACTGATAAACAATACCAGGGAACTGTACAAATGTCAGATTTCTGCCTGAGACAAGCACGGGTGAGAATCATCTGATATGCATTTAAGTTTACTTACCTATTACAGTAGAACCTCGGTTATCCGGCACCCACGGGGAATGGCTCATTCCAGATAACTGTAGTTTCCAGTTAACTGAAGTTGCTCCTAAACTGAGGTTTCTCAGCCATTCAGCACTAGACTTGAATAGGGAGACTTGTCCTTAATCACCTCTAGTGCTGAATGGCTGAGAAAAGAGAAACCCTGATGACGCTTGAGCCGTCATCAGTGTTTGCCTTTTCTCAGCCAATCACGGAGCGGAGCAATTAGTGGAGCTCTGCTCCCCTGACAGTTCTGCTTTACCGATTTCTCCTACAGCCCTAGGAGAGCTGTGGTATGTGTTCGCAGGACTCAGGACACATGCCACAGCTCCGCTAGGGCTGCAGGAGCAATCAAGAAAGTGGAGCTGTCAGGTGCCGGTTATCTGAGTTTTCCGGATTACCGGGGTTCTACTGAACCATGGTCACAGGATGCTTGAGGACCCCACACGTGTTTTAAAGTGACAGATGCAACTAGAAAAAGTGGTGATCAGTTACACCATTAAGCCAGCCAACTATGGTTAATTTTGGTAGAACTTCCAATTCTTGATCTCCACCATTGGGGGTTTAAAAAATAAATAACATGGTATAAATCTGTCTTTATAAAATAGTAATCAGAACAAAAGAAATTCTTTAAAGTAATGCCCTGTTATGTGAGAATAATTTAAAACAAGCCATTTCTATTGGACACGTCTTAGATGATTCCATTTAGCAGCTGTGTAAGAAGTGAAAATATTCATTGTACATACATTGTGTTTACCAGCTGTGTTATGTAGAAAGGATCTGTGCTGGCGGTAAGGTTAGGTCATCCTTATTTCACAATCTCCCCATCCAGTAAACTGAAAGTATGTATAGCTGTCGAATGAGATGGGACTTTTTGCACTGGCCGCTGAGTGTTTGTTTTCCATACCATGGTTCATAAATCAGACTTGTGTACTGTAGATCAGTGTTTTCCCAGCTTATTAGACGTATGTTTGCTTTAATAAAAACCTGTGGTTACCAAGTGCCACTTCTTCAGGTACTTCACATAACTAGATTTATAACAAGTGTTCCCTTATTCTTTAGAAGTGTTTTCTCAAAAAATAAAAACTAATCAGAACAAGAACTAAACCCTGGAAGCTGTACGCAAGTATGGTCTAATTTACCACATTATATGGTCTTCATGCAACTACTCTTTTTCCCTATTATTCCCTTGTTCTGTACTGTATCTCTGTACAGAGTCCTGGCAACTGCAGGGCTTTGCTTCCTCCTGCCAGAAACTCCAGCAAAGGGAATGGTGAGTACCGCATTAGTGTTATCACCAAATGTCACTTCAGATCTCCGGAGACCAGCAACCCCTATGTACTTAGGTACATGTTCCCTCTCCATAGAACAGCACTGTGTACAGAGCTTGCTCATTCAACTGTCACTGAATGTAATCATAGAAGATAATTTCCAATGAGAGAAATCTATCGTTCTTACATAGCTCAAGGATGCGCTCATATTGTTCTCGCCCAACATGAGTGGCTGTGTTTGATTGGGTGAAACTCTGACGTGTGTAGTTCCCTGACGTCATTCATTGATCTGTTCTGGCATATCAATAGACGACTACTCTGCATTACAGTGGAAGAAATCACAGTGGGGTGCCTCCTGTTTGTCTTCCCCTCTCCATAGAACAGAATGGGCCTTGTGTGTACAGCGCTCATTCTTTCATCCGTCACCGGAAACGATTTTAAAAGAACATTTTCAGCCACAAGTATCCTAGGTGGCAGATAGACTTGGCAGATATACAGATATGAGGCTGTAGACACAAAAGCACCTTTCAAGATGTATATGTAAATCTATTGTGGGTCTAAATATGTTTTATCATTCTGAAATCCTGCACAGTTGGAAATATAGTGAAGTCAGCACTTTCAGCCATTCTGTTTCTTTGTACAAAATGTTCAGTCTTCTTTCTTGAGCAGGCCTACAATAGGGAAAACAGAGTCACTTTTTGGTGCATTTTGTGTGGCCCTTGGAGCTCCAAACACCATAATTTGTTTGCTTTACTTACTTAAGGCTACGTACACAAGTGAGATGGTTCCCGTTGGATAATCGCCTCTGATATCTGACAAGAACGTGGCATGTGTGCAACGCTCATCGTTCGTTGTTCATGGGTCCATCCTGGCAGATCCATGAAAGAGGAATGATCATAATGGAAATGAAGGGGAGAACACACAGCGGGGTGACGCCCACTTGTTCTCCCTCTCCTCTGTCCGTAGAGCAGTACAGCTGTACAGCGCTCATTCATGCATCATTCAGTCTTTTGTCATTGGAAAGGATCATGAAAGATCCTTTCCAACAATAATTACTGAACATGTGTATGCAGCCTAAGCGTGTAAGTACTTGGGTTTAAGTAGTTAAATGGCTTGGTATGGCAATACAACCTTATATGTGGTCGCGCAGCTCAGCTTGGATTGCCAGGATACATGGGAGTTCATTCAGTTCTTGCAATCCCGGATTCCTCTGCACTTGCCAGGACTGATTGAACTCCCATGCTGTCATCCCAGCGTGCCCAATCATGATGGCCAAAGATGGCCAGGAGGAATTCAATAGGAAAGAAGATGGAGACCCCCTGCAATGGAACCGGGACGGGTTCAGTTTCAGTTTTTAAGGCAGGGGTGTCAAACTCAAATACAGAGTGAGCCAAAACAAAAACTTAGACAAAGTTGTGAGCCAAGTTTTTCCTTCTCATTAGATATAAAACCTTTTCATATGGAAACAAGAAGGTTTTCCCGCACATTCAATCTAGAACAAGCCTATAACAGAGAAAGAGACATATACATTTTTTTGTTATTTTATTTAAGAAAAAATCTTATGCCTCTTTCTCTATTTGTACTTTTGTGCAGTGTTGAACCTAACATTTCCATTTCTATTCTATAGTCAGGTACTCTGTAGCAAACCTTTTTGATGAAATAAAGCCTAATAAAATGGGTGCAAAGTAAGAAGACATAATGATGCTGCATTTTTAATGCCTAAACCATTTCTTTTTATGTTTGCAGACGTTATATCACTTGAGATGTTTTCCAAAGCTACAAGAAATTTCCTGAGAGAAATTGATGCTGGGGGTGAGCTGATACCGGTTTCCAGTTTAAATGACTGCGACAAGGCACAACTTCTCAGTGTGGTGGCAAAGAAGAAACGGTTCTGGTGGTGGCAAAAACCAAAGTACTATTTTTCATCATGTCCATGTCTTCTGGGGGACATACTGACTGATGAGAAACCAGTGAAACCAGGTAAAGTTCATTTAAGGATATATCTCCAGGCATTGCAAAGAATCCATCACATGCCTTTTGTTCTTTGCGATGGATGACAATCACTGCTAGGACCTTTGTATTGTCCTTATGATGAACCAAATAACTGCATTTGTGCTGCATTGGGCTTACACTTCTGCAGACCTATCAGTCATTTTACAAGTTTGCTTCACTTAAGTCCTGCCACGATTGAATATGGAGCCATAGTTAACTAAAAAAATCTATCTTTATCATTTTAAAAAAAAAAATCTCCAGTAAAGTGAATATGTCTAGGCACGGTTACTTGCTGCCTAAGAATCATGTATCGAAGGCTAGTGCCTTATATACGGGCAGCTGTAATTACTTTGTTGAGGTTGTAAATTGTATTTTTTGGCAAGTTTCAGGCTGTAAAGGAAAGTTTAGATGTGTTATGTTAAGATTATGTTTAGACCAGCGGTTTTTGCAGCTGCTTTGGCTGGATGGATCCTTCTTGAGACAGGCAGTTGGTGGTGCCAGCATTGTCGCATGTTTTTTTTTATTGATTTCTACATGCAGTAAGTGAGACGGTTAGCCACCTCCATAGACTTGGTGCTGCCTAAAACAAATAAAAGAAGAAAAAAAAAAACACGTTTGGAGGAAAAAGGGATTTGTATACTAAACCAATGAGGAAGAAGGTCAGGGAGACAAGTGACTGGCAGGGGTGGGTACCTAGAATTAGGGTGATGAAAAGTAATCATGAAAATTTTTTTTAAGGAGCATGTGTAATGTACATATACAACATGTATACACTCATTGGTCACTTTATTAGGTACACCTGTTCAATTGCCTTGTGAAAGAAGAAATTGTGGACGGAACAAGCAATGAGGTTGAGGCATTATGGGTGGAGTTGAATGTGGGGTTGAATAACACACAGTTAATTATTGGAGTCTGCTATAGGCCGCCCAGTGCTAAGGAAGAAATACAAAATCAACTACTAGCACAAATAGAAAAAGCAGAAAAAAGTGGAAGTGTTTTAATCATGGGAGATTTCAACTACCCTGACATTGACTGGAGTAATGGCACTACAGGAACAGCAAAAGGGAGGACCATTGTGAATTTAATACAAGATAATTTTATGGTACAGTTTATAGAAGCCCCGACTAGAAATGATGCTTTGCTGGACCTAGTTCTTTCTAACAATGCAGAGCTTATAACAAATGTGCAAATAAAAGAGAATCTGGGTAGCAGTGACTAAAAAATATGATTTCATTTAATGTAAGCTGTAAACAGGAAGCAAAAACAGGAAAGATAAAAACATTCAATTTTAAGAGAGCACATTTTCCATTATTAAGGGTGGCTCTTTGTGACTTGGACTGGGAGACAATATTGTCCTCAGAACACAGAACAGAAATGGGAATGTTTCCAAGTCTGTTCTACAAAAGAAAACTGAAAAAGATATTTCAAAGAGGCTAAAATTAAAACCTATGTGGCTCATAGCTGATGTTAAAAAAGCCATAAGGAACAAAAAAAAGGCATTCCAAAAATATAAAAATGAAGGATCAACTTCATCATTTGAAACCTATAAAGAATATAACAAAAGATGTAAAAAGGAGATAAAATGTGGAAAACTTTAGGAAAGTACAGCAAACCCCAAAAGATTTTTTAAATATATTAACAGCAAAAAGATCAGATCTGAGCATGTAGGCCCCTTAAAGGATGTTGCTGGGTTGGTAACTGGGGATAAAGACAAGACAGGTTTACTAAACTTTTTTTTAGCTATGTTTACACAAAGGAAATCGGCAGAGCTCAAGTCCAAATTCATAATAGCAATGTCACTGCCTTAAATAAGTCACAATGGCTGTAAAATTGGTATGCTTGAGAAACAGCTGGGAAAAATTAAGGTTGACAAAGCACCAGGACCTGATGGATTACATGCACGTGCCCTCAAAGAGCTCAGCTCAGGTATTTAAAAGCCATTATTCCTAATTTTTAGAGACTCATTAGTCACTGGCAAAGTACCGATGGATTGGCGTAAGGCCAATGTGGTTCCTATCTTCAAAAAGGGAGCAAAGTCATTACCAGGTAACTACAGACCCATTAGTTTAACGTCCATAGTTGGAAAGGTCTTAGAGAGTTTGATGAAGAACCACATAGAAGAGTTCCTGCTAGAAAATAATATTATAAGTGATAGTCAGCATGGCTTCAGGAAAGACAGTTGCCAATGTAAGTAAACAGGTAGACAATGGAATAGCAGTTGATATAGTGTATGTGAACTTTGCTAAAGCATTTGACACTGTACCCCACGGATGGTTAATATGCAAGTTAGGGTCGATAGGTTTAGAAAAGTCAGTCTGTAAATATATAGAGAACTGGCTTAAAGATGACATCCAGAGAGTTGTAATTAATGATTCATACTCTGAATGGTCTAAGGTTATTAGTGGTGTACCCCAGGGTTCAGTGTTTGGACCTTTACTGTTTAACATCTTTATAAATGATATAGAGTTTGGGATTAAAAGTACCATTTCTGTGTTTGCAGATGACACCAAACTATGTAATGGAATTAAGTCCATACAGAGTGGCTATATTCTACAAGCAGACCTGGATTTACTGTTTGATTGGGCAGCCAAGTGGCAAATGACATTTAATATAGATAAATGTAAAATTATGCACTTGGGAGCTAACAACATGCATGCTTCATACTGTGTAGGGGGAATACATTTGGGGGAGTCAGAAATGGAAAAGGATCTGGGGGTTCTGGTAGATCATAGACCTAATAACAGCATGCAATGCCAAGCTGCAATATCTAAAGCTAATAATGTCTTGTGTTAAAAGAGGAATAGACTGCAGAGATGGAGACATTATCCTGCCCCTGTACAAAGCATTGGTCAGACCACATCTGGAATATACAGTCCAGTTTTGGGCGCCAGTTCACAAAAAGGACATTGTGGAATTGGAGAGAGTGCAGAGAAGGGTAACTAAACTAATAAAAGGAATGGAGGAGCTCAGCTATGAGGAGAGATTAGCTGAACTGAATCTATTCTCCCTTGAAAAAAGACATGTATTCACTTTGAGATCATTACAAAGAACAAGAGGGCACTCTTTACGTCTGGAGGAAAAAGAAGTTTAAGCTCTGGATAAGGAAGGGATTCTTCACTGTAAGGTCTGTGAAAATGTGGAATCAGCTCCCTCAGGAAGTAGTTTCAGCAACTACTATAGATTGCTTTAAGAGAAAGCTGGATGTTTTTCTAGAAGCACAGAATATAACTAGGTTTTAAGGCTTAGACTGTTGGTCCAGGGAACATCTGATTGGCTCATGGAATTAGGAGAGAATTTTTTCCCCTGTTGAAGCAAATTGTACCAGGGGTTTATTTTGCCTTCCTCTGGACCAACTATGTCTTATAGGGTTTTTTAGTGGTTGAACTTGATGGACGTATGTCTCTTTTCAACCTAACCTCCTATGTAACACAAATATCTAATCAGTGAGTCACATAGCATGTTGATATTGTCAAGACAACAGAATGGGGGAAGAAAAATAATTTAAAGGGGACCCAAACTCAAAATTTTTCTTTACATAAAAGGGTAGACAACATTCATCGCACATCCTGGGAGGCTCTGGCTGCTCCTTCTGTGCATACTCATCTCTTTCCATTAATAGGAGAAATAAAATACTGATCTCATGCATACGCAGTGAGATCGGCACTCTGTTTTTTTTTTCATACGTCACCCGATCTCTCGCAGTGCAAGATCGGTTTATGTACGAAGAAGATTGGTGCTTTCTTAGCATCAGGCCGAAGAAGGATACCGGGATGACACAGCACTCGATCGAGGATAAAGGTAAGTGTGACTTTTTTTTTTTAGTTTAGTTCCACTTTGAATGTGTCATGATTCCCAGGCAGGCTGATCTGAATATTTTTAGAAACTTCTGATGTTTGGGGATTTTTTACGCACAACCTTTTCTAGGGAATACAGAAAATGGTCTGATAAAAGTATGCAGGGCATCTGAATAAAAACAGTTTACACCTTGGGAGCAGATGGGTTACAGTATCAGGAGACCACACCAGGTGCCACTCTTGTCAGCTAAGGACAGGCACCTGAAGCTACACTTCACATAGGTTCACCAAATGAACAACCTACCTTATTTTTGCTGTCCATCCTTTTATGAGCGCTTGTACCCATCTTCTGATGTCTACAGCCAGCAATGTCACAAAGCTCAAACCTTCTCAAATTGGTTTCTTGATTATAACATACAGTAAGTGTAGTTTATTTCCAAACAGTAAAAAAAATAAATAAATGTTAGGTAAATGTAAGATGTTGCATATTAATATTTGTTTTTCTTACCTAGCTGCTAGAACATTATACCTTCTTTTTTACAAGTTTAATTACTAATAATTTTCCTGATTGCTCTATTTTCCTTTTTCTCCAAAATTTTAATCATCATCAAGAAAATAACTTCTGCAGTTCCAACTAGACCTGTAGTCCTGGAATCCATTGTAATTTCTGTGCAGTCTTGAAAACCCTGCTGCCAATTCCCAATACCATTTTTATCTAATGTAATTTTCTGGGCCCTCTGGTAGTTTTTGGAGCTTGCCTGCACCTTTCTGATTTCTACATATTCCTAAGGGCTTTTAGGCAGTTCGTCGTAGTAATGGGCCAGTAGTAATATATGGAGGATAGGGTGGATTAGTTATAATACTGCCAGGTATCCACAGGTTCTAGAGCTCTGATGCCAAACTTGCTTTTGGAAGGTAATATGTGACTCCCAGGTCCTAGTAACCAGTAGTGGAATACTTTATTTGTAAATGGCCCATAATTGCAGTAATCCTTGGTCTCATGTAACATATGTAGTAGCATTGGGGACATCAGTTGAGGACACCTTTATCAAATTGACTTTAGATGTGGTTTAAAAAACTGTAGCCCAATTTGCTCTAAGACTTCTAAAAGACAAGGTTTAGCATGTTTGTCAGATTAGAGGTTTCTATGGGAAGTCCAATAAACGGACTTATTGAAAATGTTGTGTCATGTATTTAAAGACACGGGGATGTAGCTCAGTGGTAGAGCGCATGCTTCGCATGTATGAGGCCCCGGGTTCAATCCCCGGCATCTCCATGTTTTGTAATACCCTTACACATTTCTGTTTCCCTGACATTGAAAGATGGTATTTGTATAGATTTGCACTCAATATAGGTGCAAGCATTCTAAACTTCATCATTAAAGAAAATATCATATACGTATCACACAATATCTATCACATGCATATTTATTCAATCACAAACTGTAAAATTCCATCAGAACGATAGAGTTGCCACCTAAGAAATTAATGTAGTAGAGGTTCTCTGCTATGCAATTGTAAAATAATTTGATTGTTCTAATCACATTCAATGATCTCCTAAACAGGTCCATTGATTTGTGTGGCCATTTCAAAATGCAAGTTTCTAAGAAAAAATGTTAATAAAGCCCTGTAATTTCTATGAGCCTGCTGTGTGCTACATTCAGTTTCAAGATGCTATGCAGACAAAGAATCAACCCTCAATCTGCAGTAGAACTAAACACTGGAAGTGATTTGAAAATTAATAATTGATAAACAAAAAAAAAAAAAAAACACATGGTTAAATAGACCTGGGCCCAGGAATGTCCAAACTAGTGTTAGTGTTATAAGGGGATGTAGCTCAGTGGTAGAGCGCATGCTTTGCATGTATGAGGCCCCGGGTTCAATCCCCGGCATCTCCACATTTTGTCCATGCATACATAAACGTATTTATGTAAAATTAAATATAAAGAAATTGTGGCTGTCCTTTAACGTCCCTATAGTCTGTTCAGCTGTAAGTGCAAAAAAAGTTGTCTGTTTCTCCCCACATAACATGGAGAGAAATGTAGCCAAGTGGTAGAATCTAGGCTTTGTGTAAGGCCTGATTTTTAAAGCAAACCTTTTATCACAAAATATGTAGTGCCAGTGTCATGCTCAAAGACCTCTTTCACAGCTTTATGTTGTATGTCTTTAATGTATGTTTTGCTGTGTTGAATTAAGGCAGCCCATTCATTTTGCATTCGCCTTAAAGCATGTATAAGTGCTTATACACTATTTTTCACATCTAATTTCTGGCCTTTTATCTTTATCACAGTTTATTCTTTCTTTAATAATTTACACGAATAGCGAACTTCTAGGATTAGCTAAGCTTCAGGTTTCACTTTCAGATAGTGCTAGTTAGGCTTAAGAAATGTAAATGTGGGGGCATGTCCATGGCGTGGCTTTATGAAGGTCCATTTTAATTGAGCTCCTGCTGCTACCACTTTTTTACTGGGGTAGTTTTCTATGGCCAAACACTGCAGGAGCGAGAGGAAGCAACACCTGATTCTGCCAAAACCAGTCATTTTCAAGTAACACCTCGGCCTCCTCACCCGTATATATATATATTTTTTTTTATTAGAAATTACATGGGCTGTGGTCATGGACCCTATGATCCTGCCTGCTGTGACCTCTAGTAGCATGGTGTCTTCATTCCCCCTTAAAAGGAAAGGACACATCTGTTTGTGTATTAATCATCAGTTTTAATTATTACAAAATACCAGTCTTATTGTTGACTATGATGGCTTATTTAGTTTATATTGTGTTATGGTATACTTGTATAAGTTATCTATTTTGTATGTATGCAAAAGAAACCAAAGTTTTTTTTTGTGTACGGAACTTCAGTCCAGGCTGTATAGTTAAAAATGCCAATACATTATTAATCACAATATAGAAAAAACTTAATGATAAAATAGTTCCATAACAAGAGACAAAGGTACAATACAATACACAATCAACTTAACCTTACATTAACCTTACATTAAAATGGTATGAATACCTTCAGATGCCCATATCAATTATAAATGGGATGAACCATAATCTGATTCCAAATTTACATCACATATAAATGGGATCCTCTGAGTGATATGAAAACAAATGTATTCACATTTACTCGCAGATGAAAGTCTGTTTCCTCAGCAATATTGGAGGTAGGTACTACAACAAAGATCATAGTTGTATACACTACTAAAATAACATAAAATGCTTCAAAAAAAGTAATGAGGAAACACTTACATAGAATGTATCACAAAGTATATTCTTAACCCAAGCAGTAAACCCTGTGCAACAGCAGTACAAAAAACAGTTCCTATGATCCCCAAAAAACCTGTTTCACATAAATGGATTGTTGGTCCTTGTTGACTTAAGATGGTTTTAGGAGGTTTAACAATTGATTTTTTGGTGTCCCATCACTACTGAGGAAGCAATATGTTTTGCGAAATGCGTTGAGAAATGAAAATGGTACTATTAGTAAAATTTCATAAAAATTCTTAAAAACAAAAATTGTTTACTCTGATCTTTTGTCTATGGATTTTTTTCTTGTTTTAAATATACAATAAATGATGCCGTTATGAATAAGTGATGGTTATAAGTTTGATCTATGTGCCTTGAAAATCTATTTAGAAATTTCTGAAAAAAACAAACCGATAGTCATACATTGACTGACAATAATTATAATTGTACCATATCCTCTTTGTGGTTTAATAAATAATTTATTTAAAAAAAGGAAACAAACACACTGCTGTGAAAAATCAGGAGGTAGTCTGATTTCCAATCACTTGTTTGATACTATGCTGTTTTTATTTATTATTCAAAAAAATTTAGAAGGAGATGAAGCAGTAAATAGGCAAATGCCGTAAAAACATAACATAGCGATGTCCATGTGTCTATTAGGTCTGCTCTCTCTTTGAAGACACGCCACCATGTTTTTCGTCTCATTTTGAAAATACTGTTATTCCAAACCCTAATAGGTCACAGCAAAAATGATTTAAACATAAACACAAAAAAAATACTCTATTCTCTTTCTGTTGGCACCTTTTGTGATTCAATTGCTTTGTTTAATAAATGTCTATATGGTCAACATTGTGTGCAAACTGTGAGTGGATTGCACTGTTTTTTTATTCAGCTGTAAATCACATGTATTTTATCCCTTTATCTTACAGTGGTAGTGGAGTCTGACTTAGTGAAATATCAGGGAACATATGGCGACATACTACAGGCTAATGTTGATGCAGATTTCGGAGCATTCCATGGTAATGCTGCGGGTTCTGGTCGTATACAAACCACCTCTACCTTTGGCATCCTTAGAAAACAAGAAGTTAACTTGCACCAACTCATGAAGGATGTACAAAACAGGTAATTCAATTTTTTTCCTCTGTAAATAAAACCTGTTATATAATCTGGACCTGTTTTCTGGCCAATAAACACCATGACTGAGCTTGATCTAGAGGCCCATCTTGTTCCTTTTTATTTTCTATGTCATTTATATAGAATTATTCAGTGCTGATGCTTTGCTTCATTTATTTAAATTAAGATAAACAGGCATGTTTATGGGTTATTTAAACAAGCGAGCAAAGAAACGGCTGATTAGAATTTTTCAGCAAATAATTACAAAACTATTTGTGTCACCTTCATTGGAAATGTGCTGACTGCCTCCTTTTGTTATAGGAAAATTGCTTTTCATGGCTTGAATTGTGTGAATTTGGCCTGTTCAACACCAACATACAGTAATGCAGGGAAACTAGTGATTCAGCTGTTTTAGTTTAAGAAACATATTTTCACTTTTAGGTAATTAGAGAATATTGGAATACCAGAATGGAGGAAGTTTTCAATTTGGCTGTTGGTAATTTAGATGCAGTACAGAACTGCAATACCAATGTTCTGGTAATTAAAACATTTTTTACTGTGTTCTGGCTTGGAATACTTTATACAAATTGTGCAAAGTCCCACTATCCGGTTGCCCTCTACTAGATCAGCAAATGCCTCTTGTTCATTTCGGCATCAAGAAAATGTTTAACAGATTTGCAACACTGCTACCTAGTTCACAAGTTAGTTCTTCCAGGTAAATGTTGCTGCTGCATCTGATGCCATATTTAGTAGTAAGGTCCTTCATGCAGCGTTTTAAGCTGCCAGCTGTCACCAGTTTTTCTTAGGATTGTTAGTATTTTTTGCTGTGTTTTCATTGGAATTCTTTTTAGATACCCTAAGGTTAAATGCTTCCTGTGTCTAAAAAGATGGACAAAAAGTATATAGGCTTTTTGCATTTAACACAACCCTTCTTTTGCAATTCATTGAGGGGCACAGGTGCCACCCTTCTGTATTATTGATCCTGCTCTTGGTACTGCTTTGCTGCAAAACTGAGGCCTAATAGTAGTAAACGGGATTTATACCCTGATCTAGACAACATTTTCCATTTTTTAAAACTTTCTGTAGACGACATTATAACCCGCAATTTCTAGACTTTATGTGTGTCTCCATCGATTCCAAGAACTTTTTGACTTCAGGGTCCTTGGTCATCTTGATTGACTATTTCAGTATATTGCAACTCTCACACGTGCACGAGGATATTTCATCTCAATACCCGGCAGATAGCAGAATTAAACTCCCAGCTGCGCATACAGTACCCTCATTTATTAAAGGTGAACCTGAGTAGCAACTATGGTTCCCTCCTTAAGAAGAGTGGAGGAGCCACTCAAGGACAGAAAGTGTTATTCGCAAGATTATGATTGTTAAAATGCCTTAAAAAATTATAATATATTCACCTAGACTGGTAATCCAGATTTTTTGACTTTGGGTTTAGTTAGGGCTTTTTTTTTTTTTTACTGTGTATTTCTTGTGAGGAAATAAAGGAAACAAAAACAAACAATTGTATACATAAAATTGTAAAATACTATACAGACTTAAACTAAAGAGGTACAATGGTTACAGAGATTATTTTTCAGAAAGAACAAGTGACTATGAGAAAGGTTACAGGAAAACGGGTGAATTAGATCTCAATTGGAGGGTCATTAGATAACAGCCAATAGGCATATCAAGAAGTCTTATCAAATGTGGATACAATGCGTATTCTAAGGTAATTGTAGGGTAAGGTTGCAATGTAGGACTCCCATACTGCAAAGAAGGGGTCAGCCTTCAGTTCTTTATCCAAAAATGCTTTTATCCAGTCTGTTTGAAATACATGTTGTAATTTTTCTAAGAAAAGACCTAAGGTGGGAGGGTTCTGACTTATACACTTTTGCAGTATTGACATTTTAGCCACCAGTGATATAATAGACAAAAGTTTCTAACATCCTTTGGCAATATGTGTCCCCTGTAAAGATAGAATTGCAAAGATTGCCCAGGTTGGCATTAAATAGATTACCAAAAAGCGCAAAGCATATGATACTACAAGCCTCCAGAAATGTTTGATCTTAAGGCAGTTCTCTAACATGTGGAATAGATCAGCCTCAGGTGCTCCACATTTCAAGCACTGGGGGAAGATACAAGTCGCCGTCAGATAGGAGCTGAGGGGAGAGATGTATGTGCAATGGAAACCTTTCAGTGTCCTCTCTATACATTGGGGAGGGAGCTGCGTTCCATGCTCTTGTCAAATCTACCAAAGCGTCATCAGGTGTTCCATTCGGGAAGTGTTTAGCCCATCTACCCATACCTGATCTCCTTGATCTGTAATCGAAGGGCAGTCTTTACTTTTCATACACATCTGCTATTGCCTGCCTCCTTTAGTTAGGTTTTAATGTAAAAGTTGAGAACAGATGCTTTACATCCATGGGTAGGATAAGGGTTATAAAAAGATCTAAACAATCCAACCTTTGCCTTGTGTGTCTTTAGCTCCATGATGTTCTATGAAACATTTATCTATGTGGTATCTATATTTGGGACACATAAATGGTTATTTTATTTTGGGAAATATCAGGATTTTTCTAATTGCATTACCATAGCTCTGGGAACAAAGATATACAATTCAATATACATTAGGTTTGTTATATTTAATAAATTATGGATGCTTCTTAATAAAACTTATATAAATAAAAACATTTGATGTAAAACTGCCAAATGTTTGAAATGGAACAAGTCCCTGTTTGCTAGAAATTGTAAAAGCTTAATGAATAAAATTCCCCCGTGTCCCCGAGTCCCCCGTGTTTAGTAGTTGGGTTTGATAAAAAGATTCTGACCTGTGAGCCAAGAATGGGGCTGTACAATGCCAATAGCCAATACCTTACAGCATTTTAGTGAAAATACATCTGGCATCTAATATTTTTAGCCTTTTCGTGGTTAATCTTGGAAGCAAATATTCCCTGGCTCCATACCAGAGCCCGCTGGCTCCTTAAGCTGTATGGCTCCTGAGCACATTAATATGCTGCATGAGTGCCAGAGTTTGCAGAAATCTGAATACTAAATTTATTCATCACAAAAGAAGCATTAGATCCCTGTATTTAAACCTAAATCACTAAATCTAATATCTTGCACCTTTAATTTATTAGCAGCTTATGTTACTGTGCCAAACTGCGCTGAGTGTAATTCTCTTCTGTGCTTCATTAGATAGCTCAGCTTTGAAGAGACATTAGTAACATGTTTGTCACAATGAAGTTTTAACATGTTTGGACACTGCAGCTTTGGATAAATGCCCAGTATAAATATTAGTCTGTTTTCATTGTGTAGGCACAAGCCATATGCCTTTAGCAACTGTTCTTTGCGTTTGCCAGAGGCTTGGACATGTTAGTAGCTGTGGAAGGCTATGTTATATATGTAGCACAGCACACTGAGGAGGGGTGAGAAATGACAGGGCTTATTTTCACACAGCACTGGCATCTGTATAAATTGTCTCACCTGGTGCTGATGTGCATAATAGTGCTCAGTTTACCATTGTAGAGGAGCAGTTTAGGGGTATAGATAGCTGTAAAGCTGTGAAAGTAACTCAAGTTCCCATTAATAAAAAAATTGTCCGATCAGCATGTGAAGGAGACATGTAGGTGAAGTGAAACGGCAACAGAGAAAGATCAGGTGTTTTCTAGTTACACCAGGCTGTGTTGTATGGCAGAACTGTGAAAGTGTTTTTAGTAAGGTGGCTGTTCATTCCTTGCATTGCCCCATTGTTTGATCTGTCACGCTACATATCCCCAAAATTCTAAGGGAAGTTTACCTGCACAAAGCTAAGCAAGCTTCCCCCCCCAATGTGACATTTGCATGGGCATTTGGTGCAGTATTAGTTACGTACTAAGAAGACTGCCTACTGCAGTCACATTATGGACTTGCTTGATATACAGTGCAACAAGAAGTGCTCCAGCTACCAGCAAAACATTTTTGTAGTAGTACCAAAATAAGAGAACTTTTCTCTTCTTGTCATAATTTAAGGAACTTTAAAGGCATAAACTAAAACTTCAACAAGTCAAATTTTAAATTGAGGGGAAGATTAATTTATGGTACCACATTCCTACATATATTCCACAATTTATTCTTGTTTGGAAAACGTTAATGAAGCTCAAAGTTTGTATAATTTTCTATGTCCTTCTGTAGAAGTTTCATGGCGAAACGCGTTGAGGACAAAAATTTACCTTCGCTTCAATATAATGAATAAATGTACAATGTTACAATGTATCTTTAAAACAATTTTTATGTATATGTAATCAAAGAAATGTTGTAATTATATGTTGAATGTGTGAAAGTTACCTGTTACTAGTCCCATAAACAAACCTAAGAATGCATTTTAAAACAGTAGACCTTTTTAAATAATTCATAAACATAAAGGAAATAAAAAAAAAACATAAACACAAGACATTGATACATAATAAAAAAACACATCAATTATTTGGTAGTCTTATTATCTCACATATGTCCCAAAAATTACCTTAACATGTTTTGCAGATCAAAATGTGCTTCTTCAGGAGCAAGGTAGGGCATATCAGACCTATATCCCAAACAATTGAGTTTTATTTCACATTTGCACAGCGACAGAGGCAATGGCAAGGAAGGGGGGAGTCAGATGAGTAGACAATGGATAGTGATTGGATCATAACAATATTGCACTCTGCATTTAGTTTTTTAGCTCCTTGAACTGTTATTACATATTTATGTTTTAAACACAATTACCAAAAAACATTTTACAAAATGACTGTTTCAATCAACAGAAAATAGGGCAGAATCTTCAAGACAGATACCTAGTAAACCTATTAACATTCCTCCTTTAATGGATAGAAGTAGTACTGTTTTCAGTTCCTTTCAGAACTTTGCACTTGTACTGCAGCATCCTAGGGAATTAGATTTCATTGACTGTCCTTGTGCTTCTGCAATTGAGTAATCGTCCTGTAATGCAATATAATGGAGTATACAGAGTATGCAGACTGTATTGTTGTGCTGTCATCATCCATAGTGCTGCATAAAATAAATAAGACACACAAAGCGCAGAGCAGTATAATTCTATAGTTCTATGAGACAAGAATACAGAAAGTAAAATAGAATTTTAGTTTCCTTCTTCATTTGTAGTTGAACTTTCAGATTTTTGGGTCAAAATAATAATAGAAAATAAGTGTTACATTTCTTTCCATGGAAAAAAATAATGTGGCAGTCAGAATTCCAACTTCTAAGGGAAAATCTGAGAAAATAGGCTAACAGTATAAGCTTTACCTAAATGGTGTCAGGGTTCTATACCAGTGGTAGGCAGACAGTTGCTGTATAAATCCATCATTAGAAATTCACCCCATTTTCTGACAAAAGGGCATTTGTAAAACACTGGGCCCGATTTTTAAAAACTCTGCAGGACTGGAACATAGAATATCATACTTGAACCTGGGTCATCCAGCAAACCTGGAATGAATTTCTTGAAAATCATTCACTATTATTATTTACTTAAATTTATAAAGCGCCAACATACTACGCAGCGCATTACAAGCATTACAGCGCAAGTCCATAGTCATGTCACTACCTGTCCTTCAAAGAGGCTCCCAATCTAATGTCCCTACCATAGTCATTTCATTAATACAGGCTAAAGTCAATTGCGAGGGGAAGCCAATTAACCTAACTGCATGTTTTTGGGATGTGGGAGGTAAACTGGAGTACCCGGAGGAAACCCACGCAAACACAGGGTGAACATACAAACTCCTTGCAGATAGAGTTTGGCTGGAAAATGTGGACTAGATCCTTTCCAGGTTTACTATATCACCCAGGTTCTCCTATGCAAGTCTATCTTCTTCAGTCTTGGAGAGCTTTATTAAATCAGACCCATTGTGTGTGATGATAAAAGAAAAAAATAATGTGGCAGTCAGAATTCCAACTTCTAAGGGAAAATCTGAGAAAATAGGCTAACAGTATAAGCTTTACCTAAATGGTGTCAGGGTTCTATACCAGTGGTAGGCAGACAGTTGCTGTATAAATCCATCATTAGAAATTCACCCCATTTTCTGACAAAAGGGCATTTGTAAAACACTGGGCCCGATTTTTAAAAACTCTGCAGGACCGGAACATAGAATATCATACTTGAACCTGGGTCATCCAGCAAACCTGGAATGAATTTCTTGAAAATCATTCACTATTATTATTTACTTAAATTTTTAAAGCGCCAACATACTACGCAGTGCATTACAAAGTCCATAGTCATGTCACTACCTGTCCTTCAAAGAGGCTCCCAATCCAATGTCCCTACCATAGTCATTTCATTAATACAGGCTAAAGTCAATTGTGAGGGGAAGTCAATTAACCTAACTGCATGTTTTTGGGATGTGGGAGGTAAACTGGAGTACCCGGAGGAAACCCATGCAAACACAGGGTGAACATACAAACTCCTTGCAGATAGAGTTTGGCTGGAAAATGTGGACTAGATCCTTTCCAGGTTTACTGTATCACCCAGGTTCTCCTATGCAAGTCTATCTTCTTCAGTCTTGGAGAGCTTTATTAAATCAGACCCATTGTGTGTGATGATAAAAACCTAACTCTTGCACACATGCTGCCAGAAAAATGTGTAATAACTCTCAATCTCAAAGGTCTCTACCATGCATATGCGGAAGCTGCTGCCATATTGTTGTAACCCACAATGCGCAGGTACAGACAGAAGCTGGCATTATAGCACCAGGTACCTGCACATGTCAGCAATAAAAGCAGCCGTACAATGTGTGCCATTGGCCCCCACTACAGTGCATGCCATCTCCATTCCTGCCTATTTTGGAATAGGAACACATTGCTAGTTACATTCTATAAGAAACTTATTGTTTGAAATGTTCTACACCTTTTAGGAGGTAGGGGGTACATTGAAAGGTAATTGATATTATCTAGAATTAGGAAATGGTGACCTCGCACAACCTTCCTAACGTTTGCACATTTTTCATGTGAAATGTGAAATTATTGTAGATAACACTTTGCTGCCAGTGTCCCTCAATGTTTACAAAGTATCTTTCAAGTCTTTTAAACTAATAATTGGATTACGATTTTCTATTGATTTTTTTTTATTGGTAATTCGTTCAAAATTTATGCTCTGCTTTTGTTGTGTAAAGCACAGGGACATGAACATTCTGTTAGTACATCTGTCCCCACAGCACATAATCGCGTAGTAAGCAATTTAAGGTGTTTTCTTTAGATTTACAAAACCTTTTCTTTGCACTATTTATTTCAGCCTTCATGTGCTGTATTTAAAGTTCCTTAAGAGTAGATTTACATGGATTGGTTTATTTTGTTTTTGGTAAATTGATAAAATTCCAGGGGTTTAGTATCTCTACTGACACAAGGGAAGCGTATGGGAAATGCAATGATAATTTAGGGGGTGCCGCCATTAGTAGAGATGCCCAGACTGAGATACTTAGGCTGATTGTTGCAAAAAGGTGTAAATTTACTCTCACCACTTAAAAGTCTATCACACCTTCATTGGTTGTTACAATAATAATTTTCTCTGAAGCTGTAAAGTGATTTCTACCCACCAGATGGCACTGTGGCTTTCTGATAGATTGCTGACATTTACATTGCTGCAACAATATTAGAGGTTTAAACATTATAAATACAATATTTGCCCCAGGCTCCACTTTTAATAAATAATCATTTCCAACTGGAATTCAGCATTGTAAAGTAATTTAGTATTGGTAATTACATTATTCTATTTTAAGCCAAATTAATTTTACTGCATCAAAAGCTAAGTTTTCAAGAACAGATCTGTTAATAGCAGTTAGTAAACTAGAAAGACAAAGGTATTCTCCGGAGTGTACTGCAAAATTCTCTATTTAATTTACAAGTGCGTCTGCACCTGGCCACATCCCAAAACCTTAGAGCACAAAACACATTGAATCATTAAATAATGGGGCTTTTGAGGCCATTCTACAGAATTTTTGAAATCTTCCAAATATTATTCAAAGATTTTATTACATCTTGGTAAAAACCTAGACACACAATGAGTT